>NC_073630.1:30036071-30357142 GCF_029407905.1 Bubalus kerabau | reverse complement strand
TCCACCAGTCACGGTTTGTTAATGTTTCTTTATATGCACTCTACAAAAGAAGCAGAAGACACACATGAAGTCATAAATTCTTGGGGAGTTTACGATTTAATGAGAACCAGAGAGAACACAAACAAATAAAGAACTGTAAACATAAAAGACAAAACAAAAAAAAAGCTCTCTTCCTTATAGGGTACTCGCTGCCTTTAGTAACAGAGGTGTTACTCCTGTGCCAAGGGCACTCGTGTTACTAGTGGGTGTTCAGGAAATAAAAGTCTTTTTAGTATTTTTCCTCTCTTCAATAAGTGGTCAATATAGCACTACAGTTTCATAGTTCCTAATTCATAAAGTATATAACACAGCTTTGATAGAGAAGTAGCAGTGTTCTCAAGTATCAGAAATGATGACTGAATTGGGCAAAGTGGTCAGTTCCAATCATGCAGTGAACATGCTGTTTTGGAACTAAAGGGCAAGAATAGTGTGTGGAGGATTCTGAGGCTAAACTTTGTGATTCCATGGATCTAAACTAAGCTTGTCAATTTAGTTAATTCATTGAAGGAACATTTGAGTGCCAACTACATGCCCAGTACACTTTTAGGGGATTTAAGAATGAGTAACAAAGAGGCCTTTCTTTCAATAAGCTTATGGTGTATGAGGATGAGGGTGGGGGGAATTTGGGTGGAGAGCAAGTCAGCAGAAAATTGCATTAGTGTGTGGCAATTACTATAATGACTTTATTTTCTATTTTTGGTTTTAGTAGTAAAGTATGGATAGTTGGTAGCTATACTTCTATAGTTTCTGGCGGAAGGGGATTGTGAATTATGGAACCATTGCTGGATATAGCTGTTAAGGGTTAGAGAATTAAAGAACAAAAGAGAATTATGCTTACTGATGGAATTCTGGTATTCTGAGGGCAGTGAAATTCTCAGTCATGACTGTAAGGTGGGAGAGAGTCTGTAACGACCACTGTCAGTGGCTGGCTCATTTCTTCTCTGCCTTATCACTATAGTAACTCCAATGGCTGAACTTCAATGGCCTGAAGGATTTCTGTGGTAGTGTTGGTGGGCTGGATATTCTAGAGAATTGATGCCTCCTTCCCCCCCACCCCCAAATCCCATCAATAACTGATGGAAGTAAGTGCATAAATACCCCAATTTTGCTCTCACAGTGGGATAACTCTGAGATTTGGCCCACAGAGTTCTACAGAGTGATTAATTGGTGGAAGCATTTAGGTGATCCTAGAAAATTGGGAAGGGTAATTATATTAACTGCTGGCAATCCCCCAATACCCCTTAACCAATCCAATTTTTCTTTCCTTTGCTAGAGCCAGACAGGGTAAGGAACTTCCATAGGTCAATGTACAGAGATGAATAGTCATGTTTTGAGGGCTGGTCCACAGACTCCTGCTGAGAAAAGCAGATTTTCAGCTTTTTTACACATAATTGGTCATGTTTTATACCATGCAACCTCCTTGGCTACAAATAGATAGATTAGCAGTGGGCCAGTCTGTGAATTGGCCTAAATTAAGTTGCCATTCATTCATTCACTCATTCATTAAAAAAATATTTATTGAAACTCTACAATGTGCCAACTACTACTCTCAGCATTGTGTAAAGCTATGAACAAAGCAGATATAAATTCAATCCTTTATTAGTCTCTGAAAGTAATGCTTATAGAGATGGCAAGCAGGAAATGGTGGCCAAAGCTAGGGGGTATACAATGGGTATTGTCACACAGAAATGCAAAAGCCACAGAAGGGAGAGAGTCACGCCCATATGACAGTGGAAGACGAAGTTAAGATAGAGTTAAGCAGAGACAGAAAGGGGCAAAGTCATGGTAATGCTGGGACTCTAGAATGGACATACCACAAACCTGCTGATGAGATGGTGGCAAGGTAACTGACTTATAAAAGCTGCATTGGATTCTAAAGGACCACCTGGTTTCCAGACTCCACTTGTCTCTGAAAGCTGGCTTTGCTGTTCAGTTCAGTCGCTCAGTTGTGCTCGACTCTTTGCAACCCCATGGACTGCAGCATGCCAGGCTTCCCTGTCCATCACCAACTCCTGGAGCTTACTCAAACTCATGTCCATCAAATCGGTGATGCCATCCAACCATCTCATCCTCTGTTGTCCCCTTCTCCTCCTGCCTTCAATCTTTCCCAGAATCAGGGTCTTTTCCAATGAGTCAATTCTTCGCATCAGATGGCCAAAGTACTGGAGTTTCAGCTTCAGCATCAGTCCTTTCAATGAATATTCAGGAGAATGTTAAGCATTACTTTGTTAGTATGTGAGAAGAGTGTAATTGTGTGGTAGTTTGAGCATTCTTTGGCATTGCTTTTCTTTGGGATTGGAATGAAAACTAAGGTGACCTTTTCCAGTCCTGTGGCCACTGCTAAGTTCTCCAAATTTGCTGGCATATTGAGTGCAGCACTTTAACAGCATCATCTTTTAGGATTTGAAATAACTCAGCTGGAATTCCATCACCTCCACTAGCTTTGTTCGTAGTGATGCTTCCTAAGGCCCACTGGACTTTGCAATCCAGGATGTCTGGCTCTAGGTGAATGATCACACCATTGTGGTTATCTGGGTCATGAAGATCTTTTTTGTATAGTTCTTCTGTGTATTCTTGCCACCTCTTCTTAATATCTTCTGTTTCTGTTGGGTCCATACCATTTCTGTCCTTTATTGTGCCCATCTTTGCATGAAATGTTCCCTTGGAATCTCTGATTTTCTTGAAGAGATCTCTAGTCTTTCCCATTCTATTGTTTTCCTCTATTTCTTTGCAATGATCACTGAGGAAGGTTTTCTTATGTCTCCTTGCTATTCTTTGGAACTCTGCATTCAGATGGATATATCTTTCAATTTCTCCTTTGCCTTTAGCTTCTCTTCTTTTCTTCAACTACTTGTAAGGGCTTCTCAGACAACCATTTTGCCTTTTTGCATTTCTTTTTCTTGGGGATGGTCTTGATCACTGCCTCCTATACAATGTCACGAACCTCTGTCCATAGTTCTTTAGGCACTCTGTCTATCAGATCTAATCCCTTCAATCTATTTGTCACTTCCACCATATGATCATAAGGGATTTGATTTAGATTATATCTGAATGGTCTAGTGCTTTTCCCTACTTTCTTCAATTTAAGTCTGAATTTGGCAATAAGGAGTTCATGATCTGAGCCACAGTCAGCTCCCAGTGTTGGTTTTACTGCATGTATAGAGCTTCTCCATCTTCAACTTCAAAAAATATAATCAATTTGCTTTGCTCTAGGCCCTGTTTGTCCATATCTTTGGGGAATAAGATCCTGTTTTCTTATTTCCCGTTGTATTGTTATGATTGTGATTTTACAACAGTCCTTCACTCATTAAGGAAACTTGTGATGAATTCTTTTTCATTTTAAAGCTGATTAACACAGAAATTTGAACATGGGATTAAATTTTCAGTTTTAACTGGTAAGGAAATCGAGTCCCAGTGAAACAAAGTGATCTTCTGGTATGGAGAAAACCCCGACTCCAAATTCACAACATTTTAGGTCTATCAAGAACAAATGCTAATAACCTCGATCACTGTGAGCAGGCCTAGAAAAAAGGACACATCTTGGGTATTCAGCATCCTGAATCATAGTTTCCAAACACATTACCCTCATTATGTATGTTTTACTAAATTTGCACTGGTCCAAACCATAGTTATCAGTGCCATTCTCTAATCTTCCTATTTATTCTTTTGTTTTATACTACTCCATATATTTTTAACCCAATCACATCAACATCACTTGGGAACTTGTTAAAAATGTAAATTATAGGGTCCATACCAGAGCTACTGAATCAGAATCTTAGGAGTTGACACTCAGTGATTTCTCATAAGCCCTCTGGTTGATTTTGATGGCATGTTAGTGTTTGGAAGTTATTGCTGTAGGTTAAGAAACCATCTGCATCCACTTGCAGCAAGTATTCAGAGTGTTCCTACAGATACCTCTGGAAAAGTTTTTAAAAGAAGAGACAGTCTAGCCTTTGAAAAATTAATCTCTCTGTTTGATGCTTATTAGGCCTGTTTTGGTGGTGGTGTTGACGACAATGATGTATATTTGTATCAGTGTGTGTGTTTAAGTACATCAATTCCAGTGGTGTGCTAGGAAATGTTTAACCAGCTCTCTGGAAAAAGAAAAGGAAAGACATCAATTATAGGATTCACTAGTTTCTGCCATGTAAAAACTCCCACTATGGCCAATTTCAAGGTGTCAACATGACGTCTCTGAAAATGGAGCTGAGAAGAGATGTGGAGTGGGGAAGAGATCAGCATAGTCAACTCTCAAAAGTACTGCCTCTACCCACTGATTATTTTTTAAAAATTGGAGCATAGTTGATATACAATGTTGTTAGTTTCAGATGTACAGCAAAGTGATTCAATTATACATCTATCCATCTGTTCTTTTTGAGATTTTTTTTCCCATATAGGTTATTTCAAAATTTTGAGTATAGTTCCTTGTGCTACACAGTAGGTCCCTGTTGTCCATCTATTTTATATATAATAATGTGTATATGTTAATACACACTATTAGGATCCCCAAATCCTAATTCATCCCTTTCCTGCTTTCCCGTTTGGTAACCACAGGTTTTTTTTCTCTGTCTGTCTACCATTAATTTTAATTTTACACATTTAAGTATATAATTTAAGGCATAGCTGTACCCACATGTTTGATGAATAAAATCTGAGAGAAGAAAATAAAGCTATAGGGCTGGAATTTTATCTTTTGGGTAGAAAAAAAAATAGTGTGATTAAAGCTTTTAATTAGCATCTAAAACCATTCTTCCTTGATTTTAATGACTTTCAGAAAAGTAACCAACAGAAAGAAAACTGAGATTAAGCATGTATTTATTTAAAATGTATTTTAAAAATAGCTCTCTTTATCACCCACTGCAACAAATCAGGCTATTTAAATACAGGGCATTTTCAACATAGCACTTTATGGCAATAAAACACTTTGCAAATCAATTTTATTGTTCCTCTCTGCAACCTCGAGAGGCAATAGATATGCGCTCCCTATTTTTACAGATGGAGAAAGTAAGGCACAAAGAGATCTTCAGACTTTCACATAGTGTATTAATACAAAGACTGGGATTAGGACTCAAGCCCTGGAATTTCCAGCCGTAGTTTATTAGGTTGTTATTTTCTGAAATTTGAATAATTAAAAATGAGATTTTAATTGTATTTGGTCTGCAGACGTGACTGAGATTTCTGAACTAGATCAAAGGTTCACCCTGTTGCTTGCCATCCCAGACTTCCCATAGTCCTTGCCGAGAAGCATCTTTGAGGGCCAGTATCCTGCATATTCCTAAACCGATCCACCCTCCAAACCACAGCTGGCTGGGTTGGAGCCGGACAACAGACCCACAGGTGGCCAGTCAGTAGCTTGGCCTGTGGCCTAAACAAAACAAGACAATCTCTTTCTTTCCAGAACTTGGAATCATGAAGCATAAGAATATTAGCATGGGAACTGAAAGCTGAAGCTTATGATATAAAGATGTGCTGGAAAGGTCATGGTGGATTGTAGGTAAACTGAAGTTATGAGATGGTAGAAATGACTAGTGAGTAGCAGGTTTGGCTTAGAGGATAGATACAGTGATTAGACAAGGAAGCAAGTAGTTAGAGCAAATAATATAAATAAATAAATGTTCACCAGGAAAAAAAAAATACGTGAGAAACAGACCACGTAGCAATTGGAAAGGGGGAGAGACGGAGAGAGTAGTGGGTTCCTAGGGCTGCTGCGTTGGCTGGCAGCTTGCCAGGTTCTATCCACGTATTTGTGTATAAGTTCTGCTGCACAGAACAGGAAGTCTGCATTAGTGACTTAGCCCAAAGAGGGTTTGTGGTCTTCAGGTAGCAAGAAGTCTGGAGGCAGGCATTCAGGGCTGGAGTCGCAGCTCCACACTATGACATACCAGGCTCCTCCAGCTTTCTCTTTACCCTCCTTGACATGTGGCTTTTCTCCTGATAGCCATCTCATGGCCTCTGGCATCACATCCATTTGCATGCCTGAAGAAGTGATGAAGAGAAACGTGTTTTCCATACATAAATATCAGGGATTCAAAACTTCTGCTTAATCTTATGGGCCTGAACAGTAGTATGGACTCCTGGCCACAAAAATGGTAGAAAATAGAGTCTTTCCCTCTCCCCCTTCTCTCTTTTCCCCTCCCTTCCTTCCTCCTTCCCCCCCTTTTTTTTTCCAGGGAATGTGTCGTTCCATTGTGCTCTGGAGTAACGGTAAGTGTTAAAAATTTGGAGCACTTACTATATGCTTTATATACACGATTATACCTCCTATTCACAGCAGTGTGATAAAGTATGACCCTGTTTTGTCAGTGAAAAATAAAAAGGGACATAGAAAGGTTAAGCCAGTTGCCCCAGTCACACAGTTAAGAGCTGGTAGAACCAGGATTCAAATTCAAGCAACTGACTTCAGAATCCATATTTTTAACCACTCATTAGAGCCAGAGTGTATCTACAGCAGAGTGACCGGATTCCAGAAACCATGCCATTGGACAGAAGGCTGAAGGGACTAGTATTTTATTCAGAAAAGAGAACATTTCTGAGGACCTGACTTTTTCCAGTGTGTGAAGGGATGAGGTGGAAGGGTGAAATCTTTATGTTGCTGTAGAAGGACAGAACTAAAACTTGCCATGGAAACAAGACAGAAGAGCAGATTTTAGCCTAATGTTAAGAAAGACCTTTTTAACCACTGGGGCTGTACTGAGTTAATATATTCTACTGCTCAAAGTGAGTCTTTCTTTGTCACGAAAGTTTATGCAGACTTCGATGACCAACTCTCTGGAATAAGGTTCTTTAGGTAAAGGTTGCTTTTCTAACTTGTGAATTTTGTGATTCCTCTGCCCTTTACCTGGTGGCTTCCTTAGGCACCCAAGGCAGTGTCAGGGTGGGACAGCGTGAGACAGCTTCATGGGCATAGGAAAGAGAAGCAACCTCTCTGCCGAAGGCGCCTTGGAGATGGATAGGAGGAAGCACTCTTATTTCCTAAATGTAAAATTGTTTTCCCAATATGAATGCAGTGGGATTAAACTCACACCCCATGGTTCTTTGCCCTTATTTGTAATCAGGCACATGTTAATCAGACTTACAGGAAAACTCATCATTGCTCAGGCAGGAAGGAGCTTGATGAAACAAATCATCTAGCTTAATTTGAGAGGAACTCAAGGAGACATTTCTGAGTACATGTGTCAAAAGAGGACATCTCTGGAGGGTGAATGGGTAAGAGAGGGGTAGAAGGATGCTGTTTAAGCAAGGACAGGAAGCTTAGAGAGCCGTCCGCAAATTTTCCTACTTCACAAATCCAGAGACCTGGACCTGCTCTCTTCCTTGTTCTTAGTCTTGCCTGGCATGGGTTCTGGTCAGAGCTGAGTTCTCATCCTGACTGTTCCCCTTAGTAGTTGTGAGATGGACCTTAGACATTTCAATAGCTCCTGAGTCTCTGCTTCAGCTTGTGGATCACCACCCACCTCAAAACGTTGTTGTCAGGATCAAAAGGCACTGGACACAGCTAAAGATGGCTTTGTTGCTCAAAAATATCTACCCTGCCCTCTTCTGCATCCAGGGAAGTAAATCTAGAATTGTGCTATGCAAAGGGTAATTTCCAGACTGTCACTCATCCATGAACTGTTTGTTCCTGGTTAGAAGTGAGATTAGCAGCTTGATCCGTAAATTAGGTGCACTGCTTCTTTTATCCAGGAAACCGACTGAAACAAAACAAAACAAAAAAATCATCTGAACTGGACAGTGTCTAGTCACCTAGTCCTTACGCTCTATACAAGTGCCTCATCTCATCGTGGATCAGTGACAAATATTCCATGGACCAGCACTTGCAGTAGCTCTGTTTCCTGGAAGCTTAGAATAAAGATTATGGACATCGTGAAAAGGACCCAGAAGCCTTTGAACTGCCTAGGTTCAAATCCTGATTCCACTGTTCAGCAATTCTAGGTGAGTTACTTACCTTGTTGTATTTCAGGAATCTCATTTGTCAAGTGGACATATTAATTGTATCTGTGAATTCATTGATGTGTAAACTTTAGAACAAAGCCTGGCATCAAGAAAGTACCATGTAAGATTTTGCTATTATTATTGGGGAAACGTTAAAAGTAAATTTTGGTCTTATAGGAACTAAGGTGATTTGCTTCCACTCTCTTATAGATTACTTGTCCAGTGGACAACATTTTGTCAGAACTCTCCACATGACCTGTCCGTCTTGGGTGGCCCTACATGGCATGGCTCATAGTTTGATTGAGTTGGACAAGGCTGTGGTCCATGTGATTAGATTGGTTAGATTTTGATCAATATCCCTGCCTTGAGAACCCCATGAACAGTATGAAAAGGCAAAAAGATACCACACTGAAAGATGAACTCCCCAGGTCGGTAGTTGCCCAGTATGCTACTGGAGATCAGTGGAGAAATAACTCCAGAAAGAATGAAGAGATGGAGCCAAAGCAAAAACAACACCCAGTTGTGGATGTGACTGGTGATGAAAGCAAGGTCTGATGCTGTAAAGAGCAATATAGCTTAGGAACCTTGAATGTTAGGTCTATGAATCAAGGCAAATTGGAAGTGATTAAACAGGAGATGGCAAGAGTGAACGTTGACATTTTAGGAAACAGAAGTAAAATGGACTGGAACGGGTGAATTTAACTCAGATGACCATTATATCTACAACTATGGGCACGAATCCCTTAGAAGAAATAGAGTAGCCGTTATTGTCAACAAAAGAGTCCAAAATGCAGTACTTGGATGTAGTCTCAAAAATGACAGAATGATCTCTGTTCATTTCCAAGGCAAACCATTCAATATCACAGTAATCCAAGTCTATGCCCCGACCAGAAATGCTGAAGAGACTGAAGTTGAATGGTTCTATGAAGACCTACAAGACCTTTTAGAATAAACACCCAAAAAAGATGTCCTTTTCATTATAGGGGACTGGAATGCAAAAGTAGGAAGTCAAGAAACACCTGGAGTAACAGGCAAATTTGGCCTTGGAGTACAGAATGAAGCAGGGCAAAGGCTAATAGAGTTTTGCCAAGAGAATGCACTGGTCATAGCAAACACCCTCTTCCAACAACACAAGAGAAGACTCTACACATGGACATTACTAGATGGTCAACACTGAAATCAGGTTGATTATATTCTTTGCAGCCAAAGATGGAGAAGCTCTATAGAGTCAGCAAAAACAAGACCAGGAGCTGACTGTGGTTCAGATCATGAACTCCCTATTGCCAAATTCAGACTTAAATTGAAGAAAGTAGGGAAAACCACTAGACCATTCAGGTATGACCTAAATCAAATCCCTTATGATTATACAGTGGAAGTGAGAAATAGATGTCAGGGCCTAGATCTGATAGACAGAGTGCCTGATGAACTATGGACAGAGATTTGTGACATTGTACAGGACACAGAGAGCAAGATCATCCCCAAGATAAAGAAATGCAAAAAAGCAAAATGGCTGTCTGAGGAGGCCTTACAAATAGCTGTGAAAAGAAGAGAAGCGAAAAGCAAAGGAGGAAAGGAAAGATATACCCGTTTGTATGCAGAGTTCCAAAGAACAGCAAGGAGAGATAAGAAAGCCTTCCTCAGTGATCATTGCAAAGAAATAGAGGAAAAATAGAATGGGAAAGACTAGAGATCTCTTCAAGAAAATTAGAGATACCAAGGGAACATTTCATGCAAAGATGGGCTTAATAAAGGACAGAAATGGTATGGACCTAACAGAAGCAGAAGATATTAAGAAGAGGTGGCAAGAATACACGGAAGAGCTGTACAAAAAAGATCTTCATGACCCAGATAATCATGATGGTGTGATAACTCACCTAGACCCAGACATCCTAGAATGTGAAGTCAAATGGGCCTTAGGAAGCATCACTACGAACAAAGCTAGTGGAGGTGATGGAATTCCAGTTGAGCTATTTCAAATCCTGAAAGATGATGCTTTGAGAGTGCTGCTCCCAATATGCCAGCAAATTTGGAAAACTCAGCAGTGGCCACAGGACTGGAAAAGGGCAGTTTTCATTCCAATCCCAAAGAAAGGCAATGCCAAAGAATGCTCAAACTATCACACAATTGCACTCATCTCACACGCTAGTAAAGTAATGCTCAAAATTCTCCAAGCCAGGCTTCTACAATATGTGAACCGTGAACTTCGAGATGTTCAAGCTGGTTTTAGAAAAGGCAGAGGAACCAGTGATCAAAGTGCCAACATCTGCTTGATCATGGAAAAAGCAAGAGAGTTCCAGAAAAACATCTATTTCTGCTTTATTGACTATGCCAAAGCCTTTGACTGTGTGGATCAGAATAAACTGTGGACAATTCTGAAAGAGATGGGAATACCAGATCACCTGACCTGCCTATTGAGAAACCTGTATGCAGGTCAGGAAGCAATAGTTAGAACTGGACATGGAACAACAGACTGGTTCCAAATAGGAAAAGGAGTATGTCAAGGCTGTATATTGTCACCCTGCTTATTTAACTTCTATGCAGAGTACATCATGAGAAACGCTGGGCTGGAGGAAGCACAAGCTGGAATCAAGATTGCTGGGAGAAATGTCAATAACCTCAGATATGCAGGTGACACCACCCTTATGGCAGAAAGTGAAGAAGAGCTAAGGACCCTCCTGATGAAAGTGAAAGAGGAGAGTGAAAAGTTGGCTTAAAGCTCAACATTCAGAAAACAAAGATCATGGCATCCGATCCCATCACTTCACGGAAAATAGATGGAGGAACAGTGGAAACAGTGGCAGATTTTATTTTAGGGGGCTCTAAAATCACTGCAGATGGTGACTGCAGCCATGAAATAAAAAGACGCTTATTTCTGGAAGGAAAGTTATGACCAACCTAGACAGCATATTGAAAAGCAGAGACATTACTTTGCCAACAAAGGTCCATCTAGTCAAGGCTATGGTTTGCCCAGTAGTCATGTATGGGTGTGAGAGTTGGACTATAAAGAAAGCTGAGTGCTGAAAGAATTGATGGTTTTGAACTGTGGTGTTGGAGAAGACTCTTGAGAGTCCCTTGGACTGCAAGGAGATCCAACCAGTCCATCCTAAAGGAGATCGGTCCTGAATGTTCATTGGAAGGACTGATGGTGAAGCTGAAACTCAAATATTTTGGCCACCTAAGGAGAAGAGCTGACTCATTTAAAAAGACCCTGATGTTGGGAAAGATTGAAAGCAGGAGAAGAAGGGGACAACAGAGAAGGGGATGGCATCACCGACTCAATGGACATGAGTTTGAGTGAACTCCAGGAGTTGGTGATGGACAGGGAGGCCTGGAGTGCTGTGGTCCATGGGTTTGCAAAGAGTCGGACATGACTGAGTGATTTAATTGAACTGAACTGATAGATTACTTACCATTTTGTAGATTTTTATTTTTTGTTCTTTTTCTTCTTTCCTCCCTCCCACCTTCCTTCCTTCCTTCTGTCCTCTTCCTTCCTTCCTTCCATCTCCTTTCTCCCTTCTCCTTTCCCTCTTTTCCTCTCCCCACTCCTCTCTTTCTCCTGTTGAAATAGATGATATCATGACCTTTTCTGCTAGCACTAGTTATGAGCCCTTGGTGAATTCACTCATCATTGTTAATAATATTTAGGAAGCTTGGCTTATAGTAGGTTGTGACTTAAAGTACTCATCCTGGGAAAGATGATCTCTACATCATTTTTTTTCCAGAGAAGAGATAGAGGTTTTGTGGTTTCCCTGAGGAAAGCAGATTTACTGACCTCTATCCTCCTTGTTGATTAGGATGGTGATTTCTGTTCTTTTGACACTGTTCCTCTGACACCAGCTCTTCTTTATGTATGTAAAAGCCATCAGAGACAATCTTCTGTGAGTTGGTTCCAACTAGTACATTTTCACATTTGTAACATAAGAACAACGAGTTGACCGCTTTTGTTAAAAAGTAAAGCACTTCTGTGGTGTTCTAGGGCAATCAGAGTGCATAGCCTTGTGTAGCTGTGTGCATTTCCGCTAGATAGTTCAACTTGTGAATTCCGTCATATTCTTCATGGTCAGCTGTGAATAATATCCATCTTTGCCCATTTAGTCAGTGTCTCAGAGAATCTATTTTTATATATTGCCATTTTGGAGCAAGACTTCAATCACTTGACTTGGCTTGTTTTTCCTGTGTGTGTCATTTGGGTGACATTGTCCTAAATTTTAATTCTTTCTTGTTTTCATTCTGTAAGTGATGAAAGAATCAGCATTGCATTATTTGGGGGAAATTATTTGTAGAATAAGAAAAAGCATTCAGCAGATGCCCCACTCCACCTCTCTCTTTCCCTATCATGTAAGCAGAGATTTGAACTCTATCCTAGGGAGCTCTCACACAGAAGTTGATTCTTATAATGACACCACTGGAAGAGGCAGCAGACACCATTGAGCCATCTTAACAATGACTTTGTGTATATTTTGGGAAAGATGGAGTTATCAATGTCGCTCTTTCACTTTATTTTCTCCACTCCCACATCTGACCTATAGGAACCTCTACCTACATTCAGAAGGAATGGCACTTTATCCTATCGATAAGTGTGCTCTGTGGGGTTACTTCCAGTCTTTCCCTTAACAATCCCTTACTATTCTTAAGGGCTAATTTTCAAGTTTTAGAAGCTTACAGGAAGTTATTGGGATAGATTTTTGCTGGTTTTTGAAATGGGTGCTGTTGGTTTCTCACCAGCTTTAGATTTTATGATACTGTAAATGAAGTGAAGTCACTCAGTCATGTCTGACTCTTTGCGACCCCATGGACTATAGCCCCCCAGTCTCCTCCATCCATGGGATTTTCCAGGCAAGAGTACTGGAGTGGCTTGCCATTTCCTTCTCCAGGGGATCTTCCTAACCCAGGGATTGAACTCGGGTCTCCTGCATTGCAGGCAGACTCTTTACCATCTGAGGCACCAGGGAATCCCATGATACTGTAAGCATGATCACTAAGCAACTAAATACTTTTTAAGAGTCTGCTTGTTGGATTCTCAAAACCACTTATTTCTGTGATTCCTGACAATAATTAAAACTAACATTAGGATATAAAGTACTTGAGAAGATAACATGACAATTTTAATGATGAGATATAATGTTAGAAAAATATACTCCTTTGGAAGTTTTATCTTAATTTCTATTCATGCCCTCACAAAAAGCTTTTGATGAATCTAAGGAGAGAAGTGGAAATAATCATTTTTTATAAAATATGTTTTTTCTTCATGAGTGGAATGAAGATAGCACTTGCTAATCAATTAAAAAATGTTTTGAGTCTTCCTCATTGTAGGGACCTAGGAGTATCTGTCTTCCAAATGGAAAACTAAGACAGTTGAGGCACAACATTAAAGAAACCATTGGCTGTGTTCCATGTGGAGTATCTGGTTTGACACTTTAGCACAGTTACACCCATTAGACAATTATTGAGACCTTGATTGCTCTCTCCCCTACAGGTCTCCCCTACAGGTCTCACCTACCTTCCCACAGATCAATTTGTTCCCAGGTCCTGATGAAACCAACACATCAATTTTTTGAATACATTCCCCTTGCTCCTCTCCACTTTTGCACCTTAGTCCAGATCATCTTTATCTCCAACCTAGTTACTTGCAGTGGCTTCTAAATAATCGCTGAATCTCTAACCTGTGGTCCATACCGAGGCAAGAGTATCTCAGGAAATGCAAATTTGATCGTCTCACCAATCTGTTTAAAGTTTCTAAACTCCTTCCCATTGCCTTCAGGGGAAAGTCCAGGTATCTCAGCTTGCTTTAAAAAACCGTTCCTCCAATATCATCAGTTACCTCTTTCCTTCCTTTTGAGTTCTTTTTTCTTCCTCACATACTCTTTCCTCTGACAAGTCCATTCTGCCCCCACTTTTCATCTGTTGAACTGTACTTCAGGTCTCAGCGGAAAGGCTACTTTATCATGGAGGCAGATCCTCTCTTAGATACCTTGCTATGATGTTTTCCTTAGATGCCCGTCTTCTTTGCTGGACTATAAGCTTCATGAAGACTAGGACTTTGTCTGCTGAGTTCCCACCTAGTTAGTACCTAATCCAAGTACCAGACACATCAGAAGTGGTCAACAAATACTTGTTAAATAAAAGAAGTAAGTGATTCACACATTGCTGGCATGTAGTAAGCATTTGATGAATGGCAGCTCTTTGCATCTACGTCTAGGTCCCTATCAATGTACACACACATACACATGTGGCATGATCAATATTAATAAAATAATCTTGTTGTACATAATAGACTCACACTGAAGACTATGATAGGAAGGATACAGTCTATTTATTTATTGAAATGATTGCAAGTGTGTAAATTGGCTCTCCACCCAAACTGGAAAATACTCTTATAAATAAACATGTTCCAATGCTGCTGAGACTTAAATTTGAATGAGCTTTCTGTGTAGGAGAGGTGGTAGAAGAGTACATGTGTGGTGAAATTTTAGTAGCCAGTGATATTTGAACATACACAGAGGTTATGGTGAGCAAATGTTGAAGTTACTACTATTTAACATGCTTAGTACTGAGAGCTCACACTGAAGCTGGGTACAGTGGATCATTTAAAAGGCTATGTCCTTACCAGATGGAGTAACATGTTCTGATTTAGGAAGGGATTGAACAGATTTGAGGTTTTGTTAAACCTTAGCTTTACTACAAAGCTCTTCCTGGCTCCCTGGTGTATGTTGGAACCTCATGGCATTAAAGGTGAAGACGGTGGTAAAGTGAGAGGCAACGAGGAGTGTGAAGTAAGTGAACGGGCTGAGTGGACCAACTCTCAGCAGCTGGCTTCCAGTTGCTACTTGCTTTCCAAAGGCAACAGTGGTATGCACAAGGAAAAACAAATCAGGGAGTTAGAAAAATGTGATTGTGACATTTATGTCACTTTCCCTGATTGAAATACTGAGAGCTGAGAAGTGACTTTCCAAGCCAATTTCTCACTGATAAGCTCTGTTCCAGGAATAGCTGAGCCACATGGAGTCAATGACTGCAATCCCTTTCCTTTATTACTTAATGACCTCAGTGTCAGCAGAACAAAAAGTATATGTTCAGAGGTTCTGTAAGTACCCAGTATGTTTTCTCAGAGATATACCCACTTTCAACCTCTCAAATAGAGAAATACATGTTTTCTCTTTGAAAAATTAGAATTAAGAAAGATTTTCAAAGATCACTGTATATCCAAATTGGATCAATATCATTTTTCAGTCATTCTCTTGAGCTCACCCCAAATCTCTCAATTGGATGCCCTCTTTAAAGATTTGACTCTGAAGGAGAGAATGAGTGACTGTGCTCTAAGAATCTGCTCTCCATGACTCTACCATAGTAATTCTGTGTTGGTAGATGTAATCTGTCTTGCTCTAGTCTGCCTACTGAGGGCTTCCCAGGTGGCTCAGTAGTATAGAATCCACCTGCCAATGCAGGAGACAAAGGTTCAATCCCTGGGTCAGGAAGAATTCCTGGAGAAAGAAATGGAAACTGCAGTATTCTTGCTGGGAAATTCCGTGGACAGAGGAGCCTGGAAGGCTATAGCCCATACGGTCACGAAAGAGCTGGACATGACTGAGCTGACTAAACAACAATAACAGTCTACTGGCTCTTCTTCTCCTGTATTTTTTTTTTTGGCCATGCCATGCAGCTTGTGGGATCTTTGTTCCCCAACCAGGAATTGATCCCATGCCTTCCAGGGCCCTACACAATTAAAACACAGAGTATTAACCACTGGATCGCCAGGGAATTCCCATGTTCTCTTGCATTTTAATTATTCCAATGGTCTTAGTATATGCGGCTTGAGCACTGTTCAGAGATGTGAAAAAGATGTCCTTTTGGAAATCCATATCTGTAGAATCAAAACGAATAAACTTAGCATACACAACACCTAACTCATGACTCCTTCTGGTTCCAAAGTAACAGCTGCGTAGTGCTGAGAGGTGTAGAAGTCAACTTTCTCTCCTCTTCTTGAATTCTTCATTGAAAGGGTTGAGCAGATCACAGGTTTTGCAAAGCTGTTTTAAAACACACACATTTTTGGCAACAGGGACAATCATGAAACAAGGGAATTATTTCAGGATGTATGAATACTTGCTCACTGTCCCCCAATAGTGACCTGATTGGAACTCATATCACCCTGTTCTAGTCTGCTGCAGGGGGTCCTTGCATGTGGATCTATAGCTGGGGCCTGGGCGAGTCTCCATTCACTTTTTAGACACTTTTTAGACCCTGAAGAAACTTTGCCTCTGATTTTAGACAAAAGTTTTGAGATTACGTAAAACATCTTTATATACTACTTTTCTTCCATATAGTTTATTTTTAAATGTCATGTATAACCATTTCCATTTATGAATGATCTGATGAAAAGATAAACATGTTTTAAAATATAATTTAAACATTGAAGCAAAATCCCCTAAGGCTTCATATATTTTCAAAATATATGATATATTAAAACAATAGTATGTTAAATTAAAAAATTGAAAAGAACCACAAAAATAGTGTGTTAATATGCCTATTGTATAAAAGTGGGCTTCCCTGGTGGCTCAGATGGTAAAGAATCTGCCTGCAATGCAGGAGACCCGGGTTCATTCCCTGGGTTGGGAAGATCCCCTGGAGAAGGGAATGGCTATCCAATCCTGGAAAATTTCACGGACAGAAGAAACTGGTGGGCTACAGTCCATACAGTTACCAAGAGTTGGACACGACTAATCAAATAACACTATACAAAAATACTTTCATGCTACAGGGGAAAAACATATGCTCATGACATATATAATTACATATTTAATTTTTATGAGAAGTGGACTTAATTTACTGATAAGATGTTTATATAAATTATAATTGTGAATATCTCTCTTCTTTCATCATTCTTTTGGGGGGTTTCACTTAAAAAAAATAACACCCCAAACTAACAAAAAGTATGAAATAACGAAAAATGAATTTTAAAATGGATAAAGAAATACTTTAAAAACTAGAGAAAAATAGCATCCACAACCAAAGATTTAAATAAGAAAACAATTCTTACGAAATACGTGTAATAGCTGTTCATAGTCCTGCACAACTGTTATTTTACTTAAATATCACAATTTTAAAGAGACACCGTCATCCTGGGATATATGATGCGTGCATGTATGGCGTGTTGCTGCTCTAGAAAGAGTCAAGGCAAATCCCATTTTTATGGCTCCAGTTTTTAAATCCCAGGAAGACTTTGCAGAATGAGACTGACAAGAGGGACAGGTGGATATTGGCTCCAACTTGGGGACAAGTTTTCAACCTCAGCTGCATTCTTACAACAGGGGAGTGAAGAGCAGCTGGCAGCCTGGGAGCCACTGTTCTACAGATGGAATTCTTGCGGCAGAGAGAAGAATGTTCTATCTGGCTCCCCAAGCTTTATGAACAAAGAGCGTAACTTAAGAGATTGAACCTACTGTTTGATCTAAATGGTGGAGCTTTATTCCCTGGACCCTCTCTCCCATCTTTTGTATTACAGTCTTAGTGATCTGTGTTTAGAAAAGGATATAAAGTTTCCCAATTTATCATTAGCCAATGATTTCTCTGAATTCAGTATGCTCTTCTGAAAACCTACCTCTCACATTTGTGAGGTTTGGGATAAGAAAATAAATAAGGCCCACCTATCTTAGATCCACAAATTTATCAGTTATAAATCAAGCTAGCAAATTGTTAAATGGGAGGTGTTCTTTCTCCTAACCTGGACTTGCCTACCAGAGTAGGGACGTGTGGAGGAAGTCAGTCCTATTCTTCTGCCATCACTGACTCTGTTCCATCACCTGGGGCTCCATGTGCACACGTGTGTTTAGTCGCTCAGTCATGACCAACTCTTTGTGATCCCATGGACTGTAGCCCGCCAGGCTCCTCTCCCCATGGAACTTTCCAGGCAAGAATACTGGCATAGGTTGCCACACCCTCCTCCAAGGGATCTTCCTGACCCGGGATCAAACCTGCATCTCATGTGTCTCCTGCATTGGCAGGAAGATCCTTTACCACTAGCACCATCTGGGAAGCCCGTGTGCACATGTATTAATGCCCCAACTCACATGTCTAGGCTCCATCTGCTTGCCTATAGCTACCCCTTGGTCACCTTAGAACTAGGAATTTTGGAAGCAGGTTGGGGACTATTTAAGCTGGGAGTTCTATGGTCCTAGAATTCAGAAAGTGGTCCAGAGGGAAAGCTCAGGCTCTGAGGGGGCACATCCCACTCCCCTGCAGCAGGGGGAAGGGTAGGGCTGGAGGGGAGCCAGATAGGAGCACTCATCAGCGCGAAGCTCGAGACAAGGGCCCCTTTACCTGGGTCTAGGACAATACTTTTCTTTCAAACCTCGAAGTCTATAATATTGTTCCCTCCATGGCCAGGCAGGGAGGAAGACATTGTGGTTAACTTCTAAATTCTCCATTTAATTAAGTACGGTTAAAGCCAGTAATTATTTACCTGGTGTTTATGGCCCATCTGCTCTCAAACTGGGAACGATTTCAGTAAGACAAGGTAGACTCTTTACTGCTGAACATAAAATATGAAACCCGGTGGTTCCACGTGGAGATCATGCCTCCCTTGCATTTTCTATAGCCTTTGGAAGGGTGACTGCAAATGCAGACTCATCTCCTCCCAGTTAGTTATATTTGACAGAACTTTGGTCTGAAAGGTAAATGGTATCCATTATTCTAATCCTATAAATAAGAGAAGCTGAAAAAGCCTTTCACTTTATGGTTACTTCAAATACACAATTAAGTAGGAAAGGAGCCAGTAGCAGAAGCAAAAATCTATTGGTTCTTAGAAATCAGTGAAATACAGATTGTGATAGAACACAGAACCAAAAAGACCTGACCCATATTGCCTCACAATATAGTGAACAGAAATTTAAAAAAAAGAACAGAGGGAGGAATCCCCATTTGCATTACTCATAGAATCACCCATAAATTAGTGACGTGATGTAGGCGAGAAACCCCGCACAGTGTTGGCAGGAAAGCTAATGTTACATAGATTTTTACTGTAAGGTCCAGGGGAGCCCAGCCAAGTGGAAAAAATAGCTGAGTTATGGTGGAAACCAGTCACCTTGTTAAAACTGAACAACCAGGTGTTTAGGAAAAGAATAGCATGAGAGACTGGTTTCTTTCCTGCTGAACACAAGCATTCACTGTGAACAGAGAAAAGGAATCTTTGTGACAAGCATAGAGGAAGACAAAAAATGGCGAATTTGTTTTTTTAATAATAGTGTATTGATATTAGCTGTCCTGGGTCTTTGTTGCTGCGCGGGCTTTTCTCCAGCTGCAGCAAGCGGTGGCTATTCTCTGGTTGAGGTGCGTGGGCTTCTCACTGCAGTGTCTTCTCTTGCTGTGGAGCACGGGCTCTGGGGTACGCCAGCTTCAGCAGCCGCGGCACGTGGGCTCAGAAGTTGTGGCTCCTGGCTGTAGAGCGCAGGTTCCATAGCTGTGGCGGAAGGGCTTAGTTTCTTTGTGGCATGTGGGATCTCCCGGATCAGGGATGGAACACGTGTCTCCTGCACTGGCAGGTGGATTCTTTACCACCAAGCCAAGAGAAGCCACCACAATGAGAAGCCCACAATTGGTGGGTCTGAATGCTTACAAACTAACCTATGACACGAGTCCACTCTGGGTTTCACAATATAGTCCAGGAGAGCTACATGTCAAGCTACAATTGTTCTCTATTTCTTGGAACAACCTTAGTTGAAGTGTTTGTTTTAGCACAGAGTCTATAGCAATACAAACTGGGATAAGTTCGCATAGATGGAGGATACATTTATTTTTCCCGTGATTTTTTTTTCCTCCTAAAGAATAGTGAATTAGACAAACAGAATGGATGTAGATCACTCTCATCCCAAAATAAAAACCTTTGGTGAATGTTGCGCAGTGAATAAGAACGGTTCAGAGTAAAAGATCATAGGTCTTGGCTTTAAAAGAATGCATGTGTGTTAATCAGTTATGTCTGACTCTTTGCAGCCCCCTGGACTGTAGCACGCCAGGCTCCTCTGTCCATGGAATTCTCCAGACAAGAATTCTGGAGTGGGTAGTCATTCCCTTCTCCAGGAGATCTTGCTATCCCAGGAATCAAACCTGGGTCTCCTGCACTGCAGGCAGTTTCTTTACTATCTAAGCCACCAGGGAAGCCCTGGTAAAAGAATAGTATTTACCAAAAACAATAATAAAATTTGATCTGAAAATATAAAGAGTATTTACGTTCATAAAGATGACATAGGGCTTCCCTGGTGGCTTAGAATTTGTCTGCCAATGGAGGAGACACGGGTTTGATCCCTGGTCTGGGAAGATCCCACATGCTAAGGAGCAACGAAGCCTGTGTGCCACAGCTATTGAGCCCATGCTCTAGAGCCTGCGAATCACAACTACTGAGCCCACACGCCTCAACTACTGAAGCCTGTGCACTCCAGAGCCTGTGCTCCACGATGAGAGGCCACCACAATGAGAAGCCCAAGCACTGCAACTAGGGAGTAGCCTCTGCTTGCAGCAGCTAGAGAAAAGCCCGCTCAGCAGCAAAGGTCCAGCACAGCCCGAAATAAATAAATGAATAAATAAAATTATTTTAAAAAATGAAATACTAGCAAATGAAGCAACTGACAAACAACTAATCTCAAAAATATACAAGCAACTCCTACAGCTCAACTCCAGAAAAATAAATGACCCAATCAAAAAATGGGCCAAAGAACTAAATAGACATTTCTCCAAAGAAGACATACAGATGGCTAACAAACACATGAAAAGATGCTCAACGTCACTCATTATCAGAGAAATGCAAATCAAAACCACTATGAGGTACCATTTCACACCAGTCAGAATGGCTGCGATCCAAAAGTCTACAAGCAATAAATGCTGGAGAGGGTGTGGAGAAAAGGGAACCCTCTTACACTGTTGGTGGGAATGCAAACTAGTACAGCCTCTATGGAGAACAGTGTGGAGATTCCTTAAAAAACTGGAAATAGAACCGCCTTATGATCCAGCAATCCCACTGCTGGGCATACACACTGAGGAAACCAGAAGGGAAAGAGACACGTGTACCCCAATGTTCATCGCAGCACTGTTTAGAATAGCCAGGACATGGAAGCAACCTAGATGTCCATCAGCAGATGAATGGATAAGAAAGCAGTGGTACATATACACAATGGAGTATTACTCAGCCATTAAAAAGAATACATTTGAATCAGTTCTAATATGGTGGATGAAACTGGAGCCTATTATACAGAGTGAAGTAAGCCAGAAAGAAAAACACCAATACAGTATACTAACACATATATATGGAATTTAGAAAGATGGTAACAATAACCCTGTGTACGAGACAGCAAAAGAGACACTGATGTATAGAACAGTCTTATGGACTTTGTGGGAGAGGGAGAGGGTGGGAAGATTTGGGAGAATGGCATTGAAACATGTAAAATATCATGTATGAAACGAGTTGCCTGTCCAGGTTTGATGCACGATACTGGATGCTTGGGGCTAGTGCACTGGGATGACCCAGAGGGATGGTATGGGGAGGGAGGAGGGAGGAGGGTGCAGGATGGGGAACACATGTATACCTGTGGCGGATTCATTTTGATATTTGGCAAAACTAATACAATTATGTAAAGTTTAAAAAATAAAATTAAAAAAAAAAATGAAATACTCATGCGTGACTTCCTATTGCTTTGCGGATAAAAACCCTGTATGACCAGGCCCCTCCCTGCCTGCCTAGCCTTATCTCCCGAATCTCTCTGCTCTGCACTGATCTGCATTGTTACCTAAATTTCTCCTTCCCCCTCCAACACCATGTGCTTTTCTCTCTCACTCACAGTGTCTGATTTTCTTCTTTCTCTTGCCTAATCCATTCCCTTTCTAGTCTCAACTTTAATGTTACCTTCCCAGGGAACTTTCTCCATTTTAAAACCAGGCCAGTTAGGGCTCCTATTGAACACTTCCATGAAACAACTGTAGCTTTCCTTCTGTGTAGAAATAAAAATTTCGATCACAGGATGATCCTGGCCTTTTCCATTTCAGCTGCTAAAGAGTGTGTTAGTTTGTTTCTTCCACTTTCACAACTTCCAGGGAAATTTTTATATAAGGTGGGGGGAAAGGGGAAGTGGAGAAGACACCAGGGAGGTGAGAAATGGGGAACAAAGTAGAAATAAAGGGCCGCCATGGCCTCAGGCTGGGGGCTGAAATGTTTTGTGACTTCAAGGAATGAGTCAAGTGACAAGGAGAGGGAATTTGTGGAAGTGTTGCTGAGGATAAGTATTTCTTCCCTGTTGGAATTACCTGTTAGTTCCTGGACTACATTCTTTGCAACAGCGCTGAGACTGAATCGCACGTCCTGGTGTGAGCAACGCTTCTTGCAGTGTAGAGTTGTTCGTGTAACTGTTATGCTTTTCTTTTCCTCCCTACCCCATAGACCGCAGGGCAGGACTCATTCCTGTGTTCTTCAGAGCTCAATTCCCAGTGCCTAAGACAGGGTTTGGCCCATAGTAAATACTCAGTAAATACTAACTGAATGGACAAGTGAGTACACATATGTGTCAATCCATTCTATTTTAGATTTCTAATCACTAAATAGCACCCTGGGCCTCAGTGACAAAATTATACTCCTTGGCCAGAGTTCTGTAAAAGATGTTCTGCGCTGGTTTTCAGATACCTGCTATTAGAAACTTTTAAAATAAACTTTTTTTTTTCTTTCTCACCACATTCTGATGATACTAAAAGGTGCAAGGATTGAATCTTAATACGATTCTTATCATTGAAATGAAACTCACCCAATACTTATACATTTTTCAAAGTATTAAAATACTTCCTGAAAGAATTCTGTCTTGGTACACTTGTTAGCTAAGAGTTTCTGTCTGTTGAAGAGCAAAGAGAGTGTATATAATGCTGCTACTTACTGGGAATATACTGTAGGCTTGGCAGTACAGTATTTACTACACACAGGCTACATCATTTGAACACATAAATAATACTTTGATGTAGCTATTAGTTCCTGATTTTTACCAGTAACGAAACTAAGGTTGAGTGTTTTTGCCCAGGTCTCCTAAGTTAGAAAAGGGTGGAGCTGGAGTTCAAACCTAGGCCTGCTGATTCTGAAGTTTAATGCTGGTGAGAGGCAACATTCATTTTTTAATTTTGAAGAATAAAGTACCTAATTGATTAAGAGTTTGGTTAACTTGTAGTTATAAGAGTTTAATTAGCATGCAATTATAACAGCAAGTCAGGGTTCACAGTCTTGCTCTACCTTCTTTTTTCCAGAGATCACGTCTGCTCATCGTGCCTCTAATCCACAGTGTCCATTATGGAACTTTTCTAATATTTAATACTATCGACTAGGTAAAGACACCACATGGTTAATGTACTTCACAAGAAGCCTTATGTCAGTTGAGTAACTTGACAGAAGCCCCAAAACAGTATGAAAACCCACTTTCAGCCACTGTAGTCTACCAGCTACTTCTCTGGATTAATTACCTGTTGACCTTTATTTTCATAAAAATCCACGTTGGCTTTTGCAATCTCATCTTCTGGATTATTAACCCTCTGTGTTCATCTAGATCATCTAGAAATTTTTCTCCCCTTCAAAAGGATTACCCCATCCTCTTTTTAAAGACTTAATGGAACAAAATACATACATTGAAGGCAGCCAAAAATTGATCCTGGGAAAAAGTACTCAATGAGTTGACTAGAAAGTAGATTATATCTTTTTTTAAAAGTTTATTTGAAAACAAAACAGAACTGAGGCCCAGATGGGGTTAAGTAACTTTCTAAGACAAAATGGTTCCATAGGCCAGGCCAAGAACAGGAAACCCTAGATCTTCCTCATAATTACTGTGTGGCTAAGGGTAGATCCTGCTGCTATCTGTGGTTCATTTCCTTTTCCTCCTTGCGGTGTAAAAGACTCTGAGAAACATACATTGAAAAGTTCTAGAGATCCATTAAAAAAAACTTTGCATAAAATATTAGTAACGTAACTTTCTAGTCCTTTGGCTTAAGTCAAGACTCCGTTGAGGCTTAGTTTTCTTTCTGGTGTGTGTGTGTGTGTTCAGTCATGTCTGACTCTTTGCAACCGTATGGACTGTAGCCCCCCAGGCTCCTCTCTCCATGGAATTTTCCAGGCAATAATAGTGGAGCGGGCTGCAATTTCATGCTCCAGAGGATCTTCCAAACCCAGGGACTGAACCCATGTCTCCTGCATTGGCAGGCGGATTCTTTACCACTGTGCCACCTACCTGAGGCAAAAACAGTGAGAAAGGCAGGAGATGACCTGGGAGAGGGTGATGTGGAGAAGGAGAGTTGGCTGGAACCAGGTCTTCCATGTGCTCAGACGCAGCCTCACACTCTTCTATGATAAGACTCTCTATTCCTTCTAATGCCCAAACTCTTCTGGTAGAGTGATCAACCATTCCTGTTTGTCTGAGACTGGGGGGAATGGGTCCCAGAATGTGGGACTTTTAGTGTTCAAACCAGGAAACCTGAGCAAATCAGGATGAGCTAGTCAACCTTCTTGTGTTCTCTCTCTTTTCTTAAAATTAATTTTTATTGGAGTATAGTTGCTTTACAATGTTGTATTAGTTTCTACTATATAGCAGAATGAATCAGCCACATATAATATGTATGTCCCCTCCCCTTCGAACTTCCTTTCTATTCAGGTGCATTGAGTTGAGTTCCCTGTGTAATACAGTGTGTTCTCATTCATTATCTATTTTATATATAGGATCAATAGTGTACATGTATCAATCCCAGTCAGAAAAACAAATATCGCATGTTAATGCATTTATGTGGAGTCTCGAAAAATGGTATATATAGATGATCTTATTTGCAAAGCAGAAATAGAGACACAGACATAGAAAATAAACATATGGATTTTTTTTTTTAGATAGCATCACACTCAGTGGATATGAATTTGAGCAAACTCCAGGAGATAGTGGAGGACAGAGGAGCCTGGTGTGCTGTAGTCCTTGGGATCACGAAGAGTCAGACAGGACTTAGTGTCTGAACAACAGCAACAACTCTTTTTTAAAACACAAGCTAGTTTTAAGTTTTCTCTCCATTTTTAGAAAAGATCAGTGTTTCTTCATTAAGAACCATATTCAATAGTTGACATATTTAGGGGGCTATTGTATGAAAAAGATATATCTTAGATCATAGACACATGCTCAGTAAGGTGAGGTACTCATAGTAAAAGAGAGTGTCAGGAACAGAATATGTCCCAAGGAATAGCAGATCTTATTGTAGCTCAAGCTTACACAGGGTTATACATTCATTGAGAGGAACAGCCATAGAACTGCAGGAATTGTTTAAATTATTTATATTCTCAGGATCCCCACCCTTCACTCCACAAGCACGTATAATTAAATTCACATAATTTAAATCCCTCTACTGAAAGAGACATCTGGATGTAGAAGAAAACTGATATAGCAGTCAAAGACCTCAGAGAATGTGGAGAGTGGCTTGGAGGTGAGCAGTTGTTAAAAACAAGTGTGACGCGTATAAGATAGGGAACTTCCAATCACAGTTTGGGCTGAGCCTCCAAAGACTGAGAATAAAACAGGACATGCCCGGTCACAGTCACGCATAGAGGTAGGTCCTGAATTCTGCCTTCAGGACAGGCTACATGATGGAGGTCGAAGAAGCTCTAAGAAAAAGATCTGGGGGAAAGAACTGTGGTATGAGTAGCCGGTTCTCCTATGGGCGAAGGGAGTGGGTATGTTTGGGTTGTACACATTCACACTGTAAGCTACGTGAGAGAGGCTTCAAGGAGCCCTTCTGGAAACCTGGCACATGTCCGCTGGGGTTGACAATGCATATGTGCTGATACTGACACACCACTGGGAAGATTAAAAGGGAGAGCTGTGTACGTCACTAACTGCAAGGAAAGGATACACGAATTTTCCTTTGGAGCAAGTAAAACCATCAGGACTGGGGACAGAGGAATAGACTCAGCCTAGAGCCAACTTAAAAGTCATCGTGCCAAGAGGGCTGCCTGGAGGGTTATGGAATCCCAACAGAGAGAATCTGGAGTGTACTGCCAAATGCTCTGGAGATTAGAGTTGGGGTTATTAGTGACCAGCAGAGAAAAAGGCCCCTTCCTTTAAAAAATGTAGACTTCTGAGGAAACTTCAAAACCACTCTGCTGGAGAAAGTTCCAGCTCTAATCAACAGCCAGGCTCCGAGTGTTCCAGTGTTAGATCACAGTGGCAGCAGCTACCATAACAACCATGACTGCAGGCTTTCCCATAATACCCTTTTCCCTGGTGCAGACCATGGAAAGGTCAAGGATACTGACAGGATGCTGGAATAGAAGGAGGCGAAATTAGGAGGGAGAATAAAAGATGACACATACCATTCTCTCCCACTCTGTCCACCACACAAAGCCTTCCAGGTCGAAAGGGCTTTGAACTGATAGAGGAAAATCTCTACAGTAAATAAAAGTTAGAGATGATGATTTCACATAACTGGATATCTTAATTATTCAAATATAACCTCTTGGGGAAGAGAGAGACTGGAGTCAAGAAGAAAATGATGGAAAAGTTATAGGCCCAGTTCATGATTTCATTCAAAGTATAGGAAGAAACGAGTTCTTAGATTGGATTTAAAGGGACTGTGTGTGTGTGTTTGTATATGTATATGAGAGTGACAGAGGAAGAGTGAGAGAGAGAGACCCAATTGAGTTCAGCCTGTTTAACAACAGCTGGCATTTATACTGTACTTATTATGTGCCTGGCACTGTTCTTTTTCATGTGATAAATCACTTAATACTCATAGCAACTCTATGAGACAGGTACTATTATTTCTCACATTTTGCAGATGAGGAACTTGAGAGCCAAAGAAGTAAAAGTAATTTGACAAGGTTACATACCCAGTAAGTGGAGAAGTTGGGGTTAAAACTCAGATATAACCTAGGAGTTCATACTCCTAATTGCAATTCACAGGTGGTGCTAGTGGTAGAGAACATGTCTGCCAATGCAGGAGACACAAGGGACGCAGGTTCGATCCCTGGGTTGGAAAGATCCCCTGGAGAAGGAAATGCAACCCACTCGAGTATTCTTGCCTGGAGAATTCCATGGACAGAGGAGCCATGGGGTCACAAAGAGTCAGACACGACTGAAGCGATTTACCATACTTAGCACAATCGCAATATGCTTTGCTTGTTCTCTTAAGAAAATGGTTACAAAAGATGCTGAGGGACTCACAGAAAAATGGTTTTTGATTGAGCAAGTTAGAGCAATGGTCTGGAAGCACCTCTTATGTAGGAGGAGGCTGCCAATGGCTTGCACCTTGGAACTCCAGCTGGAATTTGAGTGCATTGTAGTCTTGGGGTTGCTGTAGGTTTTCACTCCCAGAGGACTCTCAGCAGACCTGGGGTGGGGGTTGCCATTTTTCACCAACAGAGAGACTTTCTTAGACATGGGTCCATTGAAGGTTTTTCTTTTTGAATACTACCTATTTTATTTCTCCCCTTTTGAGTTATTTTGCTTCTGATCTGGTCCCCACTTCTGGGCTCCTTTTTGTCTTGAGTCATCAGGGTGCTAATGTGAAATGCCATTATTTCATTATGTCCCTCCTTCAACTGCAAGACTAACTTAAAATCTTTCCTGATTAAGTAAGTACTAAGTACCATACATCGTGCATAATGCTCACTTTCGTATGCAAGGATTCCAGACATCACAGCTTCAGAATGTGCCCCAAATTATTTGATTTGATTAATTATTGGAGAAAAGATATATTTCCATAATAAATTAGACATAATGGAGAATATAGTAATGAAAAATTTTGTAGATACGTTTTTGCAGAGTTAAAATTCTCCAACCTTGAAAGTCAGTGAATACAAAGTCATAGTTTTCATGAATTTTATTACTGTCTTACACTTTTTATGTCATTGTAATATAGTGAAAATTATTTTATTGAATTCATGCAAAATTTAATGTCAAAATAATGAGGCTGCACTGAGGCTTACAGCAGGAAAACTTAGGCACTTGAATGCTATTTTTCTTATTCCATTCTGGCCATACTACCTAAAGTGCCAGTCAACTGTGAGAAGAAAGTGGATGGAAACTAGTGAGGAATCAGATAAAGGAAGGAATATTGGGAAGTCAAACTAAGATCACTTAGAAGGGGGCTGGGTTCTCCTTTTCTACTCTAACTTCTCATCTTCCAACTTGGACTTCTTAAAAGAGTAAATCTTGGATAGGTTCAATATGAAATTAAAGTTTTTCTAAATTATTTTTTAATATATGCATGCATGTACGCATGCTCAGTTGCTCAGTCACGTCCGGCTCTTTGGGACTCCTGGGACTGTAGGCTGCCAGGTTTGCTCTGCCCGTGCAAGTTCCCAGGCAAGAACACTGGAGAGGGTTGCCATTTCCTTCTCCAACATTTTTACCACCTTAGAGTAATTACTCTGTATTTTTAATTTTTGAAAGTAGAATAAAGATTAAGTTCTAGACTTGAAAGAAAATTCATTCGTTCATTCACTCTTTTTTAAACAGATGTTTTCATTAGATATTTTCCAACACTTACTCAACTATGTTTGATCTACCAAAATGGCAATTTCATGTGAGTCAAATAAATGCTGTATGTCTGGGACTCTGTTAAGTGCTTAGTTAGAATGGTCTTATCCAGTCCCTCACTTTACAAATGAGAAAGGAAAATAAAGCTAGCTTGTAACGTCTGTTGATAAAACTATTATAAGAACAATAAAGAATAATACATTTCTAAGAGCTAAACAAAAATATGCTTGTTAGTATATGCATTGGAGGTGTAGTTTTGCTTCCTGTGGATTGACAGCTCCTGTGGGACCATTCATTTTCCTGATACTTTACTGTTCTACATTTTGAACATGTTGATGAAGTCCTATGTCATAGGTACTTAAAAAAGAAAATGAAAAGAAACTTCCTAAAGTGTAAACAAATAAAAACATTAGAAAGTGGGAAAGTCTGAAAACATGCCTGTTTATTTTTCATGTTAAGGTGGAAAACTCTTTAGCCTCCTGGGTAAATATTCATTATCTTAATTGACTTCTGGCTAGTTAAGTCTTTGGGAGGATAAAAAATAGTCTGTGGGTAAAATACTTTTGCTGGAAACTATAGGAGTGGAATGAAAGCAACATCTGAATTTCACTCTGAAACCAGAAAATCTAATACAGTAATAATGATTTCGTCATGCTGCTTTTTCCAGGCGTGATCAATAAAAGAGGGGAAGTCAAGTCCTACTTTGAACACTGGAGTTCAATAAAGAACCAAGTAAAAGAGCTGAAAAAGAAATCAGAACTACATTAATTTGGAAGCACGCACTGGTAAGAAAAAGTCCAAACAGAGGAGTGTGAAGAGAAATGGAAAGAAACAAAACTGTTCCATTAAAAAGGTGTTTAAAGGGCTTATTCTCCCTCAGCGTGCATACATATAAATTCCATTAGTGTTAATAGACCTAACTGCATGACTCACGCAGAGAATAGAGTGACTTGTGTATATGCAGTTAAATGAAGTCTAGGAAAAGTCAGTTAAAAACCACAGATGATAGTTCAGGACTCTAATAGACTTATAGAGATCTGCAAGAAAGGTGTTTAATTTTAATCAATGGAATAATGTGTTTTTCTTTCACTTAAGACAGAAGTTATAAAAATGGCAAATGGAAATAAGCCTAAATTTAGCTCTTAAAATTATTGCTTAAAGGTAAATGATATATTTTGTGCTCTAAATGGTAAAATTGATCCCTTGTGAAAGATTTATAATTTGTATTCAAATTAGAAGTCATATAAGGAATTCAAACTACTGTCCATTTTTCCTAGCTTTCATAGTCAGAAAGAAGAGAGAGAAAGAAAGAGAGAGAGAGAGACAGAGACAGTCAGAGATAGATTCATTTACACAGAGACAAAACTCTGCTCTTTGGTTATTTATAAAACGGAGCATAATCAAACCAAATTTTTAAGAAGATGCATGCTGCTGCTGCTAAGTCGCTTCAGTCGTGTCCGACTCTGTGCGACCCCATAGACGGCAGCCCACCAGGCTCCCCCATCCCTAGGATTCTCCAGGCAAGAACACTACAGTGGGTTGCCATTTCCTTCTCCAATGCATGAAAGTGAAAAGGAAAGTGAAGTCGCCCAGTTGTGTCCAACTCTTCGCGACCCCATGGAGCAGCCTACCAGGCTCCTCTGTCCGTGGGATTTTCCAGGCAAGAGTACTGGAGTGGGGTGCCATTGCCTTCTCTGAAGAAAATGCATAATGGTACACAAACTAGCAGATGGAAATCTCATAATCAAGGGAGAAATTGTTTCTGGAAGAAACCTTGTGATTACTTTGCAGTAGTTCAAGTGAACAATAAAGTTCTTCATCCAGAAGAGATAGAAAACTAAGGATGTTTTTCTTTATAGAAAAAAGTTAATGGTTACAAATAAAAGTTTTCTTTATGAGTATTTACTACTTATGTCTTATAAGCCATGCATTATTTGAAACCAGGCATGTTGTAATCCTTTGCCTTAGTCCTCATGATTCTATGTGTATTAAATAGGTTCTCAAATATTTAAGTAAAGATGAATAAATGAAGATGAAAGTGGATTTGGAAATAAAAAATGTCTTGCTTGAAGTGTTTTCTTTGAAGTGTCTTATCTTTCCTCTGCTTTTGGAAAAAGTTGGGTTTAGCACTGAGAAATGCTTTAGACAGAAGTTGAATGCGTCAGTACTGACGTGATCTTTTTTTCTAGCAAAAGGAACTACATTTAGGAAGAAGAATGTGAGAGAGTTCTCTTTTGGTTTAGTTTAATAAGAAGCAGATCTTAGAGGGACTTGATATCATGCATTTGCATTAAGCTTTAATCCTTTAGTCTATATCTCTAGTATTATGGTACTGAAGTCATACTTATTATAAAACAGTAAGTCTCTAATATTGCTATCTCCTTCCAATCCACTTTAATTTTTAATCATTTTAAAGGATCCTATAGATTTTAAGACCTAATACAGCAATATTTTTGAAACAGAAGGTTTATAAAATTTGCTTATTCCACTGCACTAGCATCAGATGTACATACTGGGTACTGTTTAAACAACCAGCTCTAAGTTAGGAAAATTATTAATAACTATGGGAAGCCTAAGAAGACTATATGATGTGCAATATCATTTCTTCACTGATAGTGCATACACAGTAGTACCAGAACTAGAAGGGTGAATTTAGTTTTAATGTAAATACTAATTACTATAGTGATGTTGCTAAGATGAGGCTACTGGGAGGGCTGGCATAGAGGGTGGGATGGGAAACTGAAAATTGCATATATTCAAAAGAATTAAAAAGGGCTCTGCAGGACTTCCCTGGTGGACCAGTGGCTAAGACTCCATTCTCCCAATGCAGTGAGCCTGGGTTCCACCCGTAGTCAGGGAACCAGATCCCACATGCAGCAGCTAGAGTTTGCATATTGATAAAGATTCCTCATACCACAACTAAGACCTAGTGCAGCCAAATAAATAAAATAAATATTTTTAAAAAGGGGCTTTGTAATACCAAGTGTTGGGGCGTGTGTAGAGCACCTGGAGCTCTCATACATAGCTGGTGGGAGTATCAATTGTGCCCACTTTGAAAAATGGTGTGGCGGTATTTCTTAGTGCTGAGCATTTGCAAAATGTATGAACCAATCATCTTCTAGGTACACACACAATGGAAATGCATAGATATTTACCTAAAGACTCAAGCAAGTTATAGAACACTATTTGTAATAGCCAAAGATTGCATCCAACCTAAATATCCATCAATTGTAATATGGATAAATAAATTGTGTTATAGTCAAGCATAGAAATATTGGGTTGGCCAAAAAGTTAGTTTAGGTTTTTCCATAAGATATAACTCGAATTTTGGGCAACTCAATGGATACAGTAACAGGAATAAATATGGATACTACATGGAATCTCAGAAACATAGCATTGAGCAAAGAAGTCAGGGGAAGACAAGTCTGTTCTGTTTGAATCCATTTATAGAAAGTTAAAAAGAAGCAGGCTTCAGTTCTTTGTGGAATGGCAGAGCGAGTCGTGCCTGTTTCTTAATCTGGGCATAGGTTACCCAGCAGGGTTCAGTTAGTGAGCATTTATGGAGCCGGACACTTTTGATTTGTGCAGTTTTCTATTTTTGGATGCATGTTAGCTTTCAATAAAAAATTTACTTTCATCCTCAATAAGTATAGGCCTCATGGAAGCTTGGGAACTCAAGCCCTAAGGGAAGAACTTTAGGGAAGAACTTCCCTTTTCTACAAAAGGGAAGAAAAATTGGGAGAGTGTTGTGGTCAATGCCTTCAGTCTATGATCACTTAAGGGAATACAATGAGTATTTTGATAAAATCTGAGGTCATGATAAATAATAATATAGACTCACCATTAATATTCAGAAAATCTGAGGAGATTCAAGCTTAAGTCAGAATAGTCACAGATATGGTTTTCAAAAGAACAGGGACAAATAAGACTAGAAGACAAGATGAAATGCCAGAGTTGAAAAGGCAAACTGTTGATATATAAACAGAGTATCATATGGTACTTTGGAATGAAGGGCCTGCAAAACCATGAGTGGGTTTAAAGTTCTGTTGCTCATGCATGAGGCCTGGGCAACTTTGTAAGGTTTATATGGAAGGCTGGAAAACAAAATGACATGACTTCATGACTTACCATTTTATTTATAAATCAGTTATCACATAGTCATGCCCTATACTGGACAGGGAGGCCTGGCGTGCTGCGATTCATGGGGTCACAAAGAGTCGGACACGACTGAGCAACTGATCTGATCTGATCTGCTACTTGTAAATTTCCTTCTGTTTTTCAAACTATGCTCTGACTTCTACACGTAAAACATGGTGTAACAAGCAAGTCAGATATTTAAAAATTAATTAATTAGGCTGCATCAGGTCTTAGTTGTGGAATGTGGGATCTTCTGTTGTGGCAGACGGGCTCCAGAGAGCATGTGGGATCTTAGCTCCCTGACTGGGGATCAAACCCATGTTCTCTGCATTGCAAGGCGGAGTCCCAACCACTGGACCACCAGGGAAGTCCCAGTAAACCAGATCTTATTTACTCATTTCATTCCCAGTCTTTTTTGATACAGAGTTACAATTAAGACTGAAAAAGACCCCAAATAAAATTCCCACTGATTTATGGTTGACAGATGGTTGGATGGCATCATCCATTCATTGGGCGTGAGTTGAGCAAACTCCAGAAGATAGAGAAGGACAAGGAAGCCTGGTGTGCTGCAGTCCATAGGGTCGCAAAGAGTTGGATTCTACTTAAAAACTGAACAACAACTGATTTGTGGATCCCAGGTAAAGTGAAGCAATAAAAAAAGCTAACGGTTACTGAGTACTTGTTGTATATGAGACACTGTCCTTAACATTTTACATCTACACTGTCTTGTTTAATTCTCACAATTATCCTGCAACTTAGAGGAAAAGGTGTACAGTGATGAGGGGCAGAGCCAGGGTTCAAGGCCAGGTTAGTCTGACTGCAGACTGTATTCAGTTTTATCCTGTCAACTATATTTAGCCATCAGACATAAAAATGCTTTCAAATCTCAGTGAATGTACCTGTAAGTCTTCCTTACAACTCAGCTCTTACCAAAAAGAGAAGGCCATCCTCACGCCCCCACTAGGTCCCTTTTTTCATCCATGAGAGCTGGATCACATCCACACGAAGCAATCAGCAGGTGAGGGAGGTGGTGGGAGATCTCTCTCAGGAAAGCTTGGCTCATCCTTGGCAAAGACACAGCACAATACGGCTCCTGTGCACTTGAATGGAGCTCCTTAGGGTGACCCTCCCTCTCTCTGTGAGGCTGGCCTTCAACTCTCCCCACCCCTACATGCAGCCTCTGCTTCCCTTTGATCATCCTTCAGTGTGAGCTGCGGTCTCTTCTTTCCTTCCCCAGTCGTCTATGACAAAGAGAGCCTGGTGTCTTTCTCTTAAGGGGAGAACAAGGAGTGGTGGATCTTGAAATATGCCCTTTCTTCATCTCTGTGGGTACAGGATCAATACACAGAGATCATAAACTCATATATCTACAGAAGGGACATTTATTTAAATGACTGACTGCAGAGGTGGTGAGGCCTTATTGTCTAGATTTTTCATAGAGAAAAATAGGATTAAAATGTGTGTGCGTGTATGTGTGTAGGGGGTGTGGATTTGAGGGTCTAAAATTCACTGATGGCAAGGAAAAGGGCTGAAAGCTGCATTTATAGGACGTTTTTCATTAGATTGAGAAAGTGAACGTGGAGGGTGTGAAAGGTGATGGTGGGGGACTGATGGGAAATGTGGCCAGCAGGAAAAATTAATCTTTCTCCGGGGACGCAGCGTCTACTTAGCCCCAGCTGATGGCTGCCAGTTGGCAATGAAAACAGTTGCCAGACCTTCTGAGTTTTCAGAAGATGGAAATCCAGATTTTTTTTAAAATGGGAAATCTCCTATTTTTAAAATGCCGTGAGGGCCAAACCAAACATGATTATGGGCTGCATTCAGCCTGTGGCCTACCATTCTGAGACCTTTGATTTATAGCCCTCGTGGAACAGGACGTTTCGGTTCCAGTTTGTAATCCCGAGGCTTGCTCCTTCCAGAATCAGTTCATTCTCTGTACTTCACCTTCCTCCTTCACTCTTTTATTATTTACACACATGTCTGATGCCCCCTCAAGACGATACATTCTTTGGATGGCACGACTTGCATCTTGTTCAGTTTCCTATCTTCTCTGTGGTTTTCTATAGAGCTTTAAATAGAGCAACACTCAGTCAGTGCTGGCTTGACAAGTGTTTGTTAATGCAAGCGCAAAGCTAGTCCGGGGAAATCAAAAACTCTACGTGGGGCCCATTTGCTGAAACATAATTTGCCAAAAAACAAGTATCTGAAAGCCATTTTGGGATTTCCACTTTCAGTGATAGTTGATGATAATTCATTCCAAATTTTTTTGTAAAATAAATATAGAAAACATCTTATTAAGAACATCAAGGGGCTTCCCCTAGAGCTCAGCAGTAAAGAATCTGCCTGCCAATGCAGGAGACATGGATTTGATTCCTCTGTCAGGAAGATCCCATGGAGGAGGAAATGGCAACTCACTCCAGTATCCTTGCCTGGAGAATCTCATGAACAAAGCAGCCTAGCCGGCTATGGTCCATAGGGTCGCAAAGAGTCAGATGTGACTGAGCAGCTACGCTTGTTAAGAACATCAAAAGCTGAACAAAATAATGGGGAATTGCTCTGAGAACACAGAGGGAGTGTAAGAGCGCACACTGGTGAACAGATACATCTTTTATTCTTCATGGGGGCCTTCAGACTGAGTAGAAGGAGACAGAGGGAAGGAGGAAGAAACCCATAGGTGGGATAGAATTGGAAAAAAGATGGAGACCTTGGAGACTCACATATCAATAATTATCAAAATATGGGGCTTGAGTTCTTTAGCCACTTGAAGCAGATTTACTTTTGTAAATGATGCTTTTCTAATTGTTCGCTAGACAAGTTTTGTATGCATTGTATTTTAACTTGCAAGTTGTATAAATTCACCATCTGCTATCATTACAAAAGTGTTTGGAAAAGAGGTTACTTAGTTGAGAAAAAGGTTACTGAAAAGAAACAGTCAATCATTCTAGGAACTTTGTGAAGCTGAGATTGTATAAGGTTCCCTGAATTGGACTTGTTGCTATGATAACATGACGAGCTGCCAACTTGTTGATAAAATTGTATTTCACATCAGTCTTGGTGTAAGACCAGTCAGAGAAATTTCCTATTCAGGTGTGAGATGTGTAATAGATGACTATATAATGAGTGGTCTGAAAAACATAATGAGGTGATTAAAATACATAACTTACCTGGATTTTTGCCTATAGCCTACTGCCAGACCCCTCCTGATGCCACACTCTACCCATTTGCAATGATTTTCATCCAATACTAACTTCTAGGAATTTATGTAAACACATGTCTATCGGACGCATTAGTGACAAGAGTAAGAACATGTCTACCATATTAGCAGTGAGCTACATATCCCTTGTTCATTATAGTAAATGACATCTCAAAACGTGAGACCTCAAATATTCTTCGCAATGTCAACATGCTTGAGGAAAATGATTGCTTTTCACAAACAAGCACTTTTAGTTTTAATGATTATTTAGGGGTGTTGGAACAACATGTCAGACGTGTCCTGTTGGGAGAATTGAATACAATTTGTTAATTTTTTTTTTCTTTTTAGCTATAGATTCTAACTGTAATATTGTCTTTCAATTTTTATACGTGTCTGTGGTAGATAGGTTTATGAATGAGATGCTAAATCTTGATGATTTTAATGTTTGCATTTTGTTGAATACTTGGTTTAATGGAAAGCGGTTTAATAACCAAGTTTTTTTCTGATTTTAAAAACTGAGGTAAAGTTCACGATGCACAATTAGCCATTTAAAAGTATACAATTCGTGTCATTTAGTTTATTCACACTGTTGTGTAACCACCACCGCTTCCTAGTTCTAAGACTATTTCATCACCCTGGAGGAAAACCTCTATGCCTGTGAGTGATCACTGCCCCATTCTCTATCACTATTCCTTTCAAAAAAAAAAAAAAATAGATTTCAAGGCCCATGCAGATGATTGTTCAAATATCCTGGTGTGTCTGTATTTTATTTAACCTAATAATCTTGTTGTACAGCTTACCTCAGCCATTTGCCTCCAAGGTCATATTCTAGATCAGTAGTCCTCAGTTAGAATCAGAATTAGCTCTTAATTAGAATTGGTTGGGGAGTTTTTAAATGATATCAGTGATAGTCCTTCTCCAGCATAATTACATCAAAGCCTCCTGGGATATGACCTGAGCATCCTCATTTCCAATGTGACACCAGGGTTGAGAATCACTGCCCAGACACTGCCATCACCAATCACTTTATAACATGCCTCATATCAAATACTCCACTCCTCAGGTGCTACCTGCTAATTTTCCATCTCACTGGTTTGAATAAACTAATTCCAGTAAATCTTCCATTGGAATTTATAATCGACTCATCTCAGCATCTTTTCACTGTCCCTCATACCTCTAGCGTTTATACTTTCCTTATGTGGTTATATTGACGGCCCCCAGTGAATCCTGCCTCTAGTATTCATGCCCTTGTGTAGTCCCCCCCAACCCCCAACCCCCACTAGAAATAATGCTAGCTATGTGACGTGCTTTAACCCCTAAAATGTGGTAGAAAGGACACTGCTGTTTGAGAAGCCTAGCTACCCTGCTGGAGGGACCATGTGAAAGGACCACTTTTGTTGTTTAGTCCCTAAGACATGTCCAGCTCTTTTGTGACCCCATGGACTGTAGCCCACCCAGCTCCTCTGTCCATAGGATTTCCCAGGCAAGAATTCTGGGGTGGGTTGCCATTTCCTTCTCCAGGGGATCTTCACGATTCAAGGATTGAGCCTGTGTCTCTTGCATTGGCAGGTGGATTCTTAACTACTGAGCCACCAGGGAAGCACAGAAAAACTATACAAAGAAGCTAAGTGAAGAGGAAGAGGCCCTGAGGGAACAGGTACTAGAGCTGAGAAATGCAAATGACAGTAAGGCTCCTGGCTCCAGAGAGTCCAGGTGATTTCAGCATGCAATGCTGAGACCCACTCAACTTTGAAAGTTGAGAACCATACCAAAAGCATGCTCTATAGAGGCATACTAAACTGATGAGAAAACTGAGGCACAGAAAAGTTAAGCAATTTACCCCCAATTACATAGCTATCAAATGGTGCAGCTGGATTATGGGTTTAGGTTGTCTGGCCTTGGAGTCTGGACTTGTAACCATGATCTGAGTCAATGCTACAAACATGTTTTGTCTACTTAGCATTATAACAAAAAGTCGGTTGATTTGGTAAATTCAATGAAATGTTGCTTCTTATTAGAATTAGCAATATAATTGGCATATTTTTGGGAAAATCCAGTAAGTGAGATTATGTATACATGTATGCATGCCAAGTCGCTTCAATCATGTCCGACTCTGTGCAACCCCATAGATGGTAACCCCACCAGACTCCTCTGTCCACAGGATTCTCTAGGCAAGAATACTGGAGTGGGTTGCCATTTCCTTCTCCAAAGTGAGATTATAATCCCACATAATTTAAGGTTTAAGAAAAAATTCACCTCTTCTCTAAAGACAAATAAAACAAAACAAAAACAAAATAGCAAACCACATAAAACTGACTCTGCAGAGAGAAATGGGATTTTGGAGGACAAGTTAACCTCAAAAATTAATAGTGCTAAAAAAAGATATTTTCTAAAGTGAAATATTTTTCTCTCACATAATAATATCTAAAAATAACATAACATGATTATTCAATGCCTTATTTTGGTCAGAGAATCTTTCTAAATACAAGTAAGACATCAAAATTTGGAGTGTGTGTTAATTCACCTCTCTGCTATATATCCACTATTGATAAACCTCTTAGAAGCCTATGGGAATGGATTATGTTCTCCCCTGCCTTTTTAAAAAAATGAACACATTTAACTACATTAAAATATTTTCCTTCTATCTTCAATTTTCCTCTTTATCTTGTTTTTCTTACATTCACCTTTTTTTCTTACTTTAACTTCCTACTGTGTCTCTCTGTCAGAAGTCTTTGTTTATTTCTTTTTTCTGGGGTCTGAACATTGATAACAGGAATTGTAGCAGAAGCGCTGTCTTCTGGGTCAGGACGCTGGCTAGGCTAGCATTAGAAGGAGGAGAGATGAGAGTGATTGAATAGCTTGACTAGTTGATTCTTTTTGAGTCGCACCAATGGGAGGCATCAAAGAAACAGAACATATTTTACTGCTTAATATGTCTTAATAGAGGGCATCCTAATTTTGCTGCGATAGAAGACATATCTTTCCAATTTTTTCCCGGTGGGTGTGTCAGTAAAACAAGAATGCATCAAAAGAGATTGTTATTGTGGGGCCTGCTTGCCATTCTGCTGTTTACGATACCGCTTACGAAGCTGTCACAGATAAAGACTGATTTCTTGTGACTCTGAATCTGTTAGCTTCTAACAGATTATCTATTGTAACCACAATTATTATTACCACAGTGAATGAAACAATACAAACATTAATTATATTTCTGATAATAAAAAGTCCTAAAATCAAAGAACTGGCAAAGCCATATTCCTTCTGGACACTCTAGGGGAGAATTTCTTTCTTGACTTCTTCGTTGTCTAGAAACTGCCCATAGACTTTGGCTTTGAGTTCCAATTTCAAAGCTAGTATTCACATCACTCTGACCTCTGCATCTCCTCCTACTCTGAAATCTTGTTTTCCTCTTACAAGGACCCTTGCAGTTATATTGGGCCCACCCACATAATCAAAGAAAATCTCCCTATCTCAAGATCCTTAACTTCTCACACCTGCAATCCATTTTGTCAAGTAAGGTAACATTCCTCATTACAGGTTTTGGAAGACCTGTAGACATCTTTGGAATGTAGACATCTTTGGAAATCCATTATTTTTCCAATCACCAACCAGCTGCCATTGATATTATCCAAGAGATAAATTGGGGTCAGCTAGACTCCACCATTTTTAGTGCGATTTTTACTTTTTTGAATCCTTATTCATACAAGGAGCCAAAACAAACAGAACAACAGGGTTTCAAATGCCCAGAGTATCCTTGATCCAGATATTCTCTGTGCTTGATGCAGAGAAATCAAGGTTTTGAAATCCTAGCGCTAATGACTGGTACATTTCTGGTATACAATGCCCATCAAACAAATAAAGGAACACTGATCCTCTGGATAATGATTCCAAATCCACAGAATTCCAGCTCTCCCTTTCCACTGAGATCTGGCAATTCTGAGAGGCTGTGAGAATTCTTTTTTTCAACTTTTTATTTTATATTAGAGTATAGCTGATTAACAAAGTTGTAAGAGTTTCAAGTGGACAGCAATTGGACTCAGCAATACATGTACATGTATCCATGTTCCTCTAAGCTTCCCTCCCATCTAGGCTGCCACATAACACTGAGCAGAGTTCCTTGTGCTATACAATAGGTCCTTGTTGGTACATTTAAGAATTGTTAATATACCTTCTCAGGGCCAATTTCCACAAAGGATAGTATAAGAACATTACATCACCCTAATTAAATGTGTGACCTACTGTCAGCCTCCATCAGCACAGAAAATGGCTTTTCTATTTAAGTGTTAACAGCATGGTGCCTTGCCCCAAAGAAAAGTTCCTCATACTCTTTGTTTCTGTACCTTCATTAGAGAAACTGGCATGGAGAGTGTGAGCGGAAAGATGAACAAAGAGGAAGGTGAGATGACAGACATCAGGTGTTGACGTATAAGACAGGGTTTACCACCCTTGGGACAATAGAAAGTATTGAAGGAATTTAGGTGGATAGGGAGAGGAGGACATGGGAGAAGTCAAGGGTTATTTACTGCGTATTTTGGCTTGGGGATGCTGGATGAATGGCGGCTCCATTCACTGAATAAAGGAGGAAGAGCAGGGTTTGGAGGGAAGATGCAGGTCAAGTTGTAATTGCTTAGGACATCCAAGTGGAAATGGTTATATGGCTCAGGAGAGAGGTTTGGGCTTGTAATATGGGTTTATCATTCATCAGTGTAAATACAGTAACACAGAGCAAGACTGGAGACAGTGTACAGAGTTAGAAGAGAAGATGGCACAAGATAGAGTCCCGAGGAGCACTGATATTTAGAGAATAGGGAGAGGAAAAGCCTGAAAAGAAGCTTAAGGAATGGTAAAACAGGTAACTGGGAAATCTGCAAGAGTTGACGTGTTAAAAATTTTGTACCCATGCCTTGGGAGCTATTATTGGAAATATGTTTTGGTTCAGTTCAGTTCAGTCGCTCAGTCGTGTCTGACTCTTTGTGACCCCATGGACTGCAGCACAACAGGCTTCCCTGTGCATCACCAACTCCCGGAGTTTACTCGAACTCATGTCCATTGAGTCGGTGATACAATCCAACCATCTCATCCTCTGTTGTCTCCTTCTCCCCTGGCCTTCAATCTTTCCCAGCATCAGGGTCTTTTCAAATGAGTCATTTCTTCACATCAGGTGGCCAAAGAATTGGACTTTCAGCTTCAGCACCAGTCCTTCCAATGAATATTCAAGACTGATCTCCTTTAGGATGAACTGGTTGGATCTCCTTACAGTCCAAGGGACTCTCAAGAGTCTTCTCCAACACCACAGTTCAAAAGCATCAATTCTTCTGCGCTCAGTTTTCATTATAGTCCAACTCTCACATCCATACATGACTACTGGAAAAACCATAGCTTTGACTAGATGGACCTTTGTTGGCAAAGTAATGTCTCTGGTTTTTAATATGCTGTCTAGGATGGTCATAACTTTTCTTCCAAGGAGCAAGCTTCTTTTAATTTCATGGCTGCAGTCCCCATCTGCAGTGATTTTGGAGACCAAGAAAATAAAGTCTCTCACTGTTTCCATTGTTTTCCCATCTATTTGCCAAGAAGTGATGGGACCAGATGCCATGATCTTAGTTTTCTGAATGTTGAGCTTTAAGCCAACTTTTTCACTCTCCTCTTTCACTTTCATGAAGAGGCTCTCTAGTTCTTCTTTGCTTTCTGCCATAAGGGTGGTGTTATCTGCATATCTGAGGTTATTGATATTTCTCCCTGCAATCTTGATTCCAGCTTGTGCTTCATCCAGTCCAGAATTTCTCATGATGTACTCTGCATATAAGTTAAATAAACAGGTGACAATATACAGCCTTGACATACTCCTTTTCCTATTTGGAACCAGTCTGTTGTTCTATGTCCAGTTCTAACTGTTGCTTCTGGACCTACATACAGATTTCTTAAGAGGCAAGTCAGGTGGTGGTCTGGTACTCCCATCTCTTGAAGGATTTTCCACAGTTTGTGGTGATCCACACAGTCAAAAGCTTTGGCATAGTCAATAAAGCAGAAATCGATGTTTTCTGGAACTCGCTCACTTTTTTATTGATCCAGTGGATGTTGGCAATTTGATCTCTGTTTCCTCTGCCTTTTCTAAAACCAGCTTGAACATCTGGAAGTTTTCAGTTCATGTACTGTTGAAGCCTGTCTTGGAGAATTTTGAGCATTACTTTGCTAGCGTGTGAGATGAGTGCAATTGTGCAGTAGTTTGAGCACTCTTTGGCATTGCCTTTCTTTGGGATTAGAATGAAAACTGACCTTTTTCAGTCCTGTGGCCACTGCTGAGTTCTCCAAATTTGCTGGCATATTGTGTGTAGCACTTTCACAGCATCAACTTTTAGCTGATTTGAAATAGCTCAACTGGAATTCCATCACCTCCACTAGCTTTGTCCATAGTGATGCTTCCTAAGGCCCACTGGACTTCATAATCCAGGATGTCTGACTCAAGGTGAATGATCACACCATCATGGTTATCTGGGTCATGAAGATCTTTTTTGTATAGTTCTTTTGTGTATTCTTGCCACCTCTTCTAAATATCTTCTGCTTCTGTTAGGTTCATACCATTTCTGTCCTTTATTGTGCCCATCTTGCATGAAATATTCCCTTGGTATCTCTAATTTTCTTGAAGAGATCTCTAGTCTTTCCCATTCTATTGTTTTCCTCTATTTCTTTTCATTGATCATTGAGGAAGGCTTTCTTATCTCTCCTTGTATTTGGAATTCTGCATTCAAATGGGTATATCTTTCCCTTTCTCCTTTGCCTTTCACTTTTCTTCTTTTCAGATCTATTTGTAAGGCCTCTTCAGACAACCATTTTGCCTTTTTGGATTTCTTTATCTTGGGGGTGGTCTTGATCACTGCCTCCTGTACAATGTCATGAACCTCCGTCTGTAGTTCTTCAGGCACTCTGTCTGTCTATCAGATCTAATCCTTTGAATCTATTTGTCACTTCCACTGTATAATCATAAGGGATTTGATTTAGGTCATACATGAATGGTCTGGTGGTTTTCCCTATTTTCTTCAATTTAAGTCTGTTAATGTCAATAAGGAGTTTATGATCTGAGCTACATTCAGCTCCTGGTCTTGTTTTTGCTGACTGTATAGAGTTCTCCATCTTTGGCTGCAAAGAATATAATCAGTATGATTTCGGTGTTGACCATCTGGTGATGTCCATGTGCAGAGTTTTCTCTTGTGTTGTTGGAAGAGGGTGTTTGCTATGACCAGTGTGTTCTCTTGGCAAAACTCTATTAGCCTTTGCCCTGCTTTGTTCTGTACTCCAAAGCCAAATTTGCCGGTTACTCCAGGTGTTTCTTGACTTCCTACTTTTGCATTCCAGTCCCCTATTATGAAAAGGACATATTTTTGGGTGTTAGTTATAGAGGGTCTTATAGGTCTTCATCTTCAGCTTCTTCAGCATTACTGGTTGGGACATAGACTTCGATTACTGTGATATTGAATGGTTTGCTTTGGAAATAAACAGAGATCATTCTGTTGTTTTTGAGATTGCCTCCAAGTACTGCATTTTGGACTCTTTTGTTGACTATGATGGCTACTCCATTTCTTCTAAGGGATTCTTGCTCACAGTAGTAGATATAATGGTCATTTGAGTTAAATTCACCCATTCCAGTCCATTTTACTTCTCTGATTCCTAAAATGTCAATGTTCACTCTCGCCATCTCCTGTTTGACCACTTCCAATTTGCCTTGATTCATGGACCTAACATTCCAGCTTCCTATGCAATATTGCTCTTTACATCATTGGACTTTACTTCCATCACCAGTCACATCCACAACTGGGTATTGTTTTTGCTTTGGCTCCCTCTCTTCATTCTTTCTGGAGTTATTTCTCTACTGATCTCTAGTAGCATATTGGGCACCTACCGACTTGGGGAGTTCATCTTTCAGTGTCCTATCTTTTTGCCTTTTCATACTGTTCATGGGGTTCTAAGGCAAGAATACTGAAGCATGTTTAATCACAGCTAAATGTGACTTGCAAATTGTTTCCTTATATCTAAAATGGAGCCAGTAATTTCTTCCTTGCATCACAGGATTATGTGTTTTAAATGAAAAAAGTATATTTGAAAATATTTTGCAAAGTGTTACTCCAGTGGTCTCAAATTTTAGTTTGCCTCAAAATCATTAGGAAGATGTGTTAAAATGCAGATTGCAGTGTTTCTGATTAATAAGTAGTAGTTTCTGAGTCAGTAGATGTTGGGTGCATGATAAGTCGCTTCAGGTGTGTTAGACTCTTTGAGACCCCATGGACTGTAGCCCGCCAAACTCCTCCTGTCCATGGGATTCTCTAAGCAAGAATACTGGAGTGGATTGCCATTTTCTCCTCCAGGGGAATCTTCCCCATCCAGGGATGGAACCCATATCTCTTAGATCTCCTGCATTGCAGGCAGGTTCTTTACCACTAGCACCACCTGAGAGGCTCTAGGTGGTGGGTGAAGACCTAGAATCTGAATTTTGCATAAGATCTCAGAAGATACTGATGTTTCAGTCTGGAGCCCCTCTATGAGAACTACTGTGTAATCCATTGTGTAGTGCAAATGTAAGGAATTAGGCTTTTGATTTTATAGCAGAATTCACTGTTTTCCTCTGATTTGGGTTTTATACCCTAATTTTTTTTAAAGTTGTGTCCTCCATCAGCAAGGTTGTTGAAATATCTCTACCCTGCTTCACACCTAGTAATGCTGTTGTTCAGTCATTCAGTCCTGTCCAACTCTTTGCAATCCCATGGACTGTAACCCACCAAGCTCCTCTGTCCATGGGATTTCCCAGGCAAGAATATTGGAGTGTGTTGCCATTTCCTTTTCCAAGGGATCTTCCCCACCTAAGGATGGAACCTTCGACTCCCATTGGCAGGCAGGTTCTCTACCACTGAGCCATCTGGGAAGCCCTTGTACCTAGCAATACTTGTTTACATTTATGACATATCAGTTTACTATTTTGTTGATTGTTTACAAGAGTGAGCAACAATTTGCCGATTAATCTTGATTAAGAAGGATATGAAAAACATGATGTTGTATTTCTCGTGGGGAGAAGGAGCTAAGAAGGAACTCTGGAGTAAGAGGTAGAATTGTTTTTTTCTTTGAAGTCGATTAGATATAGAATGCTACTTGTTACCTACTTTCAAAAACCCCCCTGGAAACTTGTAATTTGATCCAGAGGGCTCAGCAGGAGGAGAGACAGGTAAAAGGAAAAGTTGACCTCATTCTTCAGTCCTTTCAGAAATTCTGAGAAATGTGTGTATCTCAACACTCCGTTCTTTAGTCCCACAAAACAGGGAATCAGGAAAATGCATTAGCACCCTAGTACAGATTAGGAGCACCGGGCGGAGAGGAGGCTCAACACCAGCAAGCCAGAAGGAAACTGGGGGAGGGGAGAGAGAATCTCCCGAGTCGGAGACGGCAGTGCGGCCGTGGGAAGACAGGGAAGTGGGGAAATGTACTTCAGGCGTCAGCCAGACACTCGGCCTCCAGGCATGTGGGAAGGCGAGGGAGGAGGGAAGAAGGCTCTGCACCAAGTCGAGATCGCCGGAGCTCCCGCCACTGCTTCCGAGGGAAGATATAGAGAGCTAGAGCTTTCTGCTTCCCCCTCTTCTCTCCTGGAGGCCATTTCTCCACATTTAACCGGGATAAAATGGGGGCACCGCGCCGAGTCAGAGCAAGCCAGGATCGCCATCCCCCAACTGCCGACCCTGCTTCGGCCCCCGGCCCAGGCGGGGCGAACTGGCCTTAGGGGACGCTGAAGTTACTCGGAGAAAGAGGGAGGGTTCGCCAAGCTGCTCTCCAATCGCCTTGGCAGCTCCAGTTATTTGCATCTATTATGCTAATGAAAGACCTCCGGCTCCGCTCCCACCCGAGCGGCCCGCCCCTCCGGGGCTCTCCCCGGTCCCGCCCACGGGCTGGGCGAAGGTGAATATATTATGCTAATAAGGCGGGCCTCTGCCAGCCTCGGGAAGGGGGGCGCACTGCCACGGGAGCCGCGGGCTGGAGGCCGCTCGTCGAGAGTGGGTCGGGGGAGGGACGCCGCTCGTCGGAGCGCGCGCGCGCTCATACACGAGCATCCCGAAGGGTATTTAAGGCTCGTACACGCCGGGCTGCGGAGATACTTCGGGCGGCCGCGACTCGGGCCTCGCGACTCGCGTTTTCTCCTTGGGTATTTCTTTCTCCTCTCTGCTCTTCCCCACTTGGCCACCCTTTTTGCACTGCGCTCTCGTGGTCTGTGTCAGCCTTTTTGCCTGGAACTGAATCTAGGTGGGAAACGGAGATAAAACACCGAATAGGTAGAAATAAGGGAAACTAACAGAGGCGCAACAGGTCCGGTGCTCTGTGGCAAGGGTCAGCGGCGGCCCATCGCAGCGCCTCTGCCGCTGTCCCCTGGACCCCGCGCGGCCGCTCTCTTCAGAGGAGGTCCCCGTCCTCGGAGGGGCCAGGAGGGACACCGGGGGGTGGGTTTCATTCGGGATTTTACCTTATCGCCACCGGTCCGCGGACTGAGGGTGCTTTCCCCTCGCAGCTGGGAGGGGAGAAGAAAGCGGAGGATGGTCCAGGTCTGCTGTTCTCGGCGCTGATCCATCCTTGCGCTCCGGCTCCGGCTCCGACTCCGCCAACTAGTTGTGCAGCTATCGGGACGAACTTTGCAGGAATCATCCTTTTTCTTTTAAGATTATTGGAAGTGCTAGAGGGTGGGAGGCGAAGCCGAGACAGCCGACCCCGCCACAATGCTGGTGAAGAAGCAAGCAGGGAAAGGAGGGGGGCGGGAGCCGGGCTCAGAGGACCGGAGCCCAGCCGGGCAGCGTTGTGCCCGCCCCGTGTCGCCGTGCGCGGCCCTGGCGACCCTCCTGTCGGTGGTGGCCGTGATGTCTTGTCTGTACCTGGGGGTGAAAACCAACGACCTCCAGGCGAGGATCGCTGCCCTCGAGTCTGCCAAAGGAGACCCTTCCATCCGTCTGCTGCCTGATTGTGTGGATCAGCTCAAAGCAATGGTGCAAGAGAAAGTGGAGCGACTTCTGGCTCAGGTGTGAAAGGCTGGGTGTATTTTGTACGTGGATAACATCTTACAGTCGCGAGTCTGTGTACATGACCAACCTCTGCCTTACTATATGCAGATGTGGTATGGCTTGTGTACACATATGTGTTAGGCCACCGTCTCTGCTTACTGTAGCATATATTTGTATATGCACATCCTCTCATACCACCCTCTCTGTATCATCTTCCCTTACTCTTCTTAATGTTTGCATGCTAAACATATATGGAAGTCTAAAAGGGGGAAAGGTGGCTAGAATGGCACCTAGGCTGGCATTTTAGCTCTTTTTAGTTTCTGAAGCTGTGTGTGGATCTTTCCCAATGTGGAGAATATTTCTTGCAGAGATAACATCTGTTAGATCCTTCATACGGTATAAGAAGGTTAGGGTCATTTGTGTCATTAACATAGCGATAGGATTGGAAATCACTCTTAAAAGTGAAATAACTACATGTGATTTTATTACTTCACGCATTGAATATTTTCATGTTAAATGTTTAAAAGAAAAAAATAGTTGCCTTGTTTATTTATTTTTGGTAAAGGATGCAGTGCCATGGGTGTTTGTGAATGCAGAGCCATTGGAGTTGAGAGTTGAAAGGAATCTGTGTTTTGTTCATCAAAACCAGGAGTGCTTTAGAGTCCAGTTAGGGGATTTTCTGGGACTTGCTCTTTCAACAGAGAGGTTGTCTGGCAGTAGTGGCAGCACAGCAGGATAAGTAGTTGACATTTATGGGTAAAATATTGGTTGTTTTAAAACTCTTAGCTTACCTAAAACTGCAGCATGTTAATACTGATTCTGTACAATGACTGCATGTGCCTGAGCTGAGAGGGAGGGTGATGGTAGTTGAAGAATGAAGAACGATGTTATACAAGTCCCACAGTCTTGATACCATCTCAATGGTCGTTTTCTTTTTTTTAGGGCCTGGGTACTGTTACCTTTTGACTAGAGTCCAAGTACATATGTAAACGTTAGTTATGCAGGCTGGTAAATCAGGCATATAGCCAGAGAGTCCCTAAAGAATCCATTTCTCTGCAATGCTACTGATGATTGTTAATACCTCTTCTTTTCCTCCAGAAGTCCTATGAACATATGGCTAAAATAAGAATCGCGAGAGAAGCACCTTCAGAATGCAATTGCCCGGCAGGTAAAATGGAACTTATTTCATAAGGTTTCCTCCATAGCAGAGCATTTTAAAACAAAGGTCCTATGTCTGTCAAGTCTACCTGTAATAATAGTAAAGAAAGAATGCAGACCCAACTTACTTTAATAAAATCAACATGTCTGGGTAAAAGAATGGCAGATAAAGCCACAAATATTATTTTAAGCAGCATACCAAGGTCTGCTAAGGGCAAGCGAAGAAGATAGAGATCTTCATCAAAGAAAATACCTGCAAGATGATGTCCAAAAACAAAGTTCTTAGTTTCACAGATTGAAAATTATTCTTTGGTTTTACTTCCTTTTGTTATCTATAGTGAGAAGGATTGCAGAACACATTAAACTTGAACTCCTTCGTGGCTGATACTGCATTAGTACAGATTTCTGTTTGTTCCCCTTGATGGACGATCATGATAGCAAACCACCTTCACTTCTTTGCCTGCTTTTATTTTCTATAAGAAAGGTTCTCTCTCCTATCCTATAGCAATGAGGACTGAAAAGAAATTAGTTGTTTCTCTTGAGCTTCTCATTACCAACTACTGTGTTCTCAATGACTTCTCAGAAAAGGCTGTTACATTTTTACCATTTTTCTGTGTGGCTTTAGGAAACTATATTAATGACCTCCTTCTATATTCGTAGAAGGAGGGAGGAGAAAGACATCAATGAATCAAAATCTCTGGGTAATCATTAAATCTTCCTTCACAGACCTCTGAGGCTTGGTGGTCAGTCTTCTGTAGACCTACAATTTAAAAGCCTTTGGAATATGTCCATTGGAAAGTATCTAGTGGCTTCAGCTGAGAGAAGTCATGAAAAACTCCCATGAGTCTTGAGATTTTTGTTTCAGATAAATGTTGTTAATGTATTTCTGAACAAATTAGTTTCTTTTATCATCATGTATAGGAAAGTAAGCCTCTTACATTTTCTTTCATGTTCAGGAATATGATACTTAGTTACTTACACTGTATGGAAAGACTAGTTCCTATATTTTTTTCACATTCTGAGGTTTTTGCCTCATGACAATTTGTTTTGACACAGCTAAACCAGGTACCATATTTAGAAATTTCAAATGTCAGCTCCTGATCATATGTCATTAAAATGTCACTGTTTATATTTTGCTATATTATCGACCATAATGGAGCTGTATTTTTGGAAAATGAAGCCCTTTCAATTGAGAAGGCATATAAATTAGGTAACAGGAAAACAAAGAATTAATGTTTACATTGCATGTTTCATTCTTAGTTGTTTCAAGTTGGGAAAGATCTCAGAAGTCAGAAATTCAAGAAAGGCCCTTTTCTAGTGCAGGAATTAGCCCACAACAACCTCATCAGCCTGTAGGGATTATTTAAATTCCCAAGACAGTTGGTACAGGACTTCACTGATCATACCACTCAGAATGCAGCGTTTTCTGTATAGAATATTCTCTCTAGCTGTGTGAAAAATGCTTAGTATTTAATTAATGGGATTCTTAGTGAACTTGGTAAAAAGTAGAAAAGTGACAACCACAGCCCCGAGTTCTGTGTTTTTAGGGGTTTTAACTGCTTCATGATGTTTGATGTGAGTTGGTTGTTGAGGTCTAATTTGCAATCTGGAAGAAAGTCATTACGTTTAGAGTCTACCGGAGATAATCTGGGATGATCATTTGGAACCATTTTTCTTCTAAACATAATTTAACAATAAACGGCCATTTCACCATAATAACAGTTAAGTAAGTGATTTCCTGGGCATTCCTGTTGGCTCTTAGGATGGCTGCTTTACTTTCTTGCCACCACTAGAGCTCCACATTACACCAGTTTTCACCAGGTTACTTCAGAGGTAAACTTTTGAAGGTGCATATTCCAATACACAGAATTAGACGGGTTTCTTGCTGACAAATTGCTGTTATAGAAAACACTGTACTCTGCTTGTGGAAGAATGAGACATCATCAAAATAAAGGCAATATGTTGAAAATAGTATCCTGGGGGAAAACCAGCTATTTTGCGTTATGGTCAGCAAGATATTGTTTTAGGGAATGGGCTGGCCAAGAGGATTAGAAAGGAGATACAGCACTTCCCACCTGGTTTGGCTTTCCCCTTTGTTTGCAGTGACTCAGAGTTGTCACCCAGACATCTGTTTGCAGGGCAGAGTGAGACAAGTCTGTGACCTCAGCTCAGTTCCTGTGGAGAGATGCCCACCCCTTGAAGTTGACACTCTTGTTGACAGCCTCCATCACAGAGCCAAGGACTGATAGCAGAGGGCTGCTGTGTTATTTGTGTTCACTTTTTGGTAGAATTCAATACCAGTGAGGTTTATCTAGGTAGGCTATAAACAATCATAGAATTTTTTTTTCCTTTAAATTGGAGTATAATTGCTTTACAGTGTGTTAGTTTCTGCTGTACAACAACGTGAACCAGCTATATGTATACATACAAACCCTTCTTCTTGAGCCTTTTCCCCACCAGCTCCCCCAATCACCCTCTAGGTCATCACAGAACACCAAGCTGAGCTCCTTGTGCTATGCAGCGGCTGCCTACTAGCTGTCTGCTTTGTACGGGGTAGTGGGTATATGTCAGTGCTCCTCTCGCTATTCACCCCCCCTTCTCCTCCCAAACTCCCCCCTATTCCCTGCCCTGTGTCCACAAGTCCCTTCTCTATGTCTGCACGTCTATTGAAAGCTTAACAGAAGAAGGAAATTTTGTGGGAGAGTTTATTTGATAATAAACTATTGTCAAACCGTTTTTCATTGTAGGGGAAGCAATCTTGCATTTAATCTTCACAACAGCCCTAAGAGTTAAATATTAGTAATCTCATTTTATAGGTGGAGAAACTGGGACTCAGAGAAGATGACTAACTTAACATGGTAAAGGCAAGGTCAGGATTCATGCCCACATCTGACTGAGTCAAACACAAAGTCTAATGAGGAATTGAAGATGCGTATAGGTTTTGGAGCTCAACAGCTCTGGATTAGAATCCTAGGTCTGCTACTAAATAACTGTATTACCTTGGTCAGACTAATGAACCTCCCTGTGTTCCAGTTTCCATCTGTTAAAAAAGGGACTAATATTATTTTCCTCATAAGTTGATAGTTTACCTAAATTCTGGCATATTAGTGGCTATTCATTAGATGATATCAGTTACTATTCTTTTTAATATATTGTGTGTTACTTGACTCTGATCTGGTCCATGGGGACATGTGATTATAGGTGGGAAAACTAAGACCTGAAGATGTGTAACTTACTCAAAACCCCATGGCTAGTTAATGACAGGTTTTGGATGGGAACACTGTGCTTAATTAAGCAAACATATCTGTAGGCCATTTATGCAGATAATCAAAGGAGTCAGTATCTCTTGGTGCTACATCAGTGAAGATGTTACAGATACTATATTAGTCTACTAAATTATTTTTACCAAAATTCTAGGAAAAGGTTTTGACCTTGTAGGTAAATTATGATTGTAGTGGATAGAACCATGGCTTAAAAGAGTATGGGAATAAAGAATGTCTTTGCAGTTTTGATGCCAGATGTTTACAAAAAGAAGTACTTTGACTAATTTTCATGCTTATTTTTTAACAGCTTTATTGAAGTATATTTTATAGTATTTAAGGATATGATTTAAAAAATTAAAAACAATTTATGGAGCTGGGAAGCCATCACCACAACCCAATTTTAGATCACTTCATTATTCCCCAAAATTCACATTTACTTTTTTCAGGTGCTCAGGAGAAGGTCTATTTTTTGAATATTTGCTTTAAAGAAACCTCAAAATAAAAAGTTAAAAACCATACAAATTAGAGTTCTGTTTAGTAGAATATTTGATTTAGCAGTAGCTGAACCATGGAAATTCAGCTGACTTCTGTGGCTTGGCCTCTGTAAAGCTTGAGCCTCATAGGAGAGAATAAATCGGCTCTTTCCAATGGCTGTAGAATCCCATTTGGGGTTCTGTTCTTAGAGTCCTACATAAGGTATGTACAGATTAGGCATATTTATGGGAAGGCTTCTATGTTCCAGTTATAAAGACCACTGGGAACCAGACAGATAAACAAATGGTATTTAGATAACAAAGGTTTCTGTACCTTACTCATCAGCTGTGCCTGCCCAGAGTCTTAGAGAAAAGAACCTCTGTGGCGAAATGGGCAGAGAAGGTGAATGGGCAATAAAGAATCCAGAGTTCTAATTGTGATGATTGGTAGTGAACTTTCTTCCATGACAGCATTTCTGGAGGAGCAATCAGGATCTACCAGTAGGACTGTTTTAATGATAGACCCTGGTATATTCAGATAGAGAGCCTGTCCTGACCAAGGGGTTGCTTATTTGTCATTGGGGTCATGGACTATAGATCTGTAAATTAGTTCAACAAAAAATCCTGAAGCTATTTTGTCTGGCAAGTGAGAGAACTTTGGGGGAGTCCCAAAGAGTTGTTCAGTTGCTCAGTCATGTCCAACTCTTTGTGACCCCATGGACTACAGCACACCAGGCTTCCCTGTCCTTCACCATCTCCCACAACTTGCTCAAACTCATGTCCATTGAGTCGGTGATGCCATCCAATCATCTTGTCCTCTATCATCCCCTTCTCCTCCTGCGTTATATCTTTCCCACCATCAGTCTTTTCTAGAGTCAGCTCTTTGCATCAGGTGGCCAAAGTATTGGACCTTCAGCTTCAGCATCAATCATTCCAATGAATATTCAGGGTTGATTTCCTTTAGGATTGAGTATATATAGGTTATTCTTAAATCTTATTTTTGAATAAGGTATATTAATTCTCTTATAACAAAATTTTGATAAAAATATAGTGGAAAAAAAAAAAAAACCCAGAGTTCTAACCCTGGTTTTGCCATTAATGTGTTATACAATCTCAGGGAAATCACTTTCAGGAATGACTTTTACAGACTCTATTTTCGTATCTCCCAGATAGCAGTGTTGGACTAGAATGATTTCGAAGGGCATTTGTCAATCCTCCAGGTATGAAGAGCCTGTTGTGTGCTAAATATCTTGATACAGGGAAAAGGCTGATGAACAAGGCAGACTTGATATCTGCCCTCATGGCACTTACATTTCAATGAGGATGGCAGATATTTGAAATGACTTGAATTCACCAGCCTGACAAGTACAACCCAGAGAAAGTACAGTGTGCTTTGGAGCACATGACCAAAATTTCATCCATACTGTTAATACTATGGATTTTCTTTCCTTTTCGTGCGGGAAGAGACTTTCATAGTAGGAGAAACTCATAACATGAGACAATCTGGCTTCTGATTACAAATAAGAACTTTAGCAATGGATAAAAGTGCACCTGGCTTTTGTCTTTCCAAGAATTTATGGCCAGATGAAGGTACACTGATAGCTGTTTACACTGCTTCCAACTGAAACAAAAAGCGCCTCTAGTATATAAAAGGCTGTGGTAGAGAGCAGGTTGATCTGTTTTTCTACATTTCTTCGGAAAACAGTGAGATTTGGGCTGAATAAGAGGTGAAACTTCCTACTTGGTGGTACTGAAAAGTTCCACTGAATCTGGCTCCTCTGCATTTGCAGGTTATGATGACGTAGTGTAGCGCATCTAGTCATCTACTCAGTGAGTCTAGCCAGAAATAAAAAGGTTTATCCCATAATTTCTGAGGTCCTTCCACACCCTTCAAGTGCATGAAAATGGTTGGATACAAAGTCATATTAAATGTCGGTAAGTAGAAATACCTCTGATTCAGAAATATGAATGCCACAGTCTCTGGTGACTCCTCTTGTGGCAACTTCTCGATTTGGGGTGGAAAATGTTAGCTGTAACTTTAAGGTTGTGCGTCCTTCCCCATCACATGAAAAGACCTTTAAATTACCTTGCTAACATAAATCTGCTTTATCATATAAAACTGTATTTCCTACTAACATGGTTTTTCACTTACCGCTGTACATTTTTCTTTACCGGCTACAAAATGAATGGAAAGAGTGAATCAAGTAAGGACATAATAATGTATAGATTTTCAATTATGTTAGGCAAAGAATAGTCAGAAGCAGTTTGCAGAAAGAAAGCAAATTAAAATGCCATAAATGTTATTTAAATGAGACTAGCAGGCATTCCCCTCCTCTACTCAGGCCAAACAATACAATGTGACATCTGAGTGCCTCCAAGCCTTCACGTTAAATGGTTTCAGTCCTAATGAGTACAGCCGTTTGAGTGTAACACTTTTAGTTGGTCCAGCAGTGACAGCTGACAAAATGCCCTCTCACCTGAAGAGCGGAGGACAAATTGCTTGTTGAAGCAGGTTCTCTTCTTTTTAAGCTTCTCTTCTGTTTCTCTTGTCTGAAAGTCATTGAGAAGCAAATCCTTCAAATACTCTTTTCTCCTTCTTACTTTAGTAATTCTGTTTTTCTTTCCTCAAGCTGGGAGTTATTTAAGAGAAGGGTATACATTCTGTGCAGGGGTTTGTTGTTTCCAGCTCAGCTGAAGAATGTATAGGTACAAGTAGCCTCTCAGGACCTTGATAACCTCTGTGCTTCTGATGGTTTGTAAGTGTTCAAAGCCAACTTCCTGGCATGTTTGAATGTCAAGATTAGGTTTAGGGATGGAGAAGGAGGGCATTGCTTCATTGACAAGATTAGGTGAATGGAGGGCTAGTGGGGAACACGCCAGAATCAGGACTCTTACAGTTCAAGGGGACACTGTTTTCTGCAGGGGGAGCCTCACTAGACACTCATCAAAATGACATCAATCTATGTTATCTTGAGTGGATACCATCTAAAAGCTATTATGAAAAAGTGTTTTTAGTTCCTCCTTTCATTTAATGGAGGAGGAAATGGCACCCCACTGCAGTATTCTTGCCTGGAAGATTCCATGGACAGAGGAGCCTGGCAGGCTACAATCCGTAGGGTCGCAGAGTTGGACATGGTGGAGCAACTGAGGATGAACCACTTCATAAAGGCTACTTGGTGGTTTGCTGGGAGCTGAGAATATGAAAACCATGTTATGAGTCAGTCTGGGTTGACGCAGTAGCCCAGCTAAACCCAGAATCATTCCCGTCCTCCCTGGTTTGCCAATACATGTCAAGTTCCATGCAGTGATTTAATGCACCATGATACTTAACACCTTTTTAAAGAATTTGTGTTAAAAATGATTGCGGCACACCCAGATAAGGTGTAGACATGCGTCATTGCTGTTTCATTTGGATTGTGTTCGGCAACCTTGCAACGTAAAAATGTTTTATGGTCAACTTTTAAAAAGGAGGAGATGCTTTAAGTGGGAGGCAAAAGTAATTGGAAATTCACTTATGACTTAAAATTGAGCACTTTTCACTGGTATCATATATTTCTTCATAGGAATATTCTGTGTTGTTTAAGTAACAGGATTCCTTGAAGAAATGCCACCAGAGGGCAGGCACCTTCCCTTTGTGACCACTAGGAGGAGAAACTGAGCTGAACCAGTAGGACTATGTCACCTGCTTCTCACTTAAATTCCTAGTAGACTTCTACCTCTCAAATTGTTTACTGTGGAAAAGTTTAATGGACTCAGTATAATTATTAATAATGATGAAGTTTAAATCTATCACTTTGTTTGTTGTTTTGCTATTTATCCCATTAGATCTTTGTTTCCTTTTCCCATTTTTCTGCCAATAACCCATGGATTTTTAAATAAATGCTTTGTCTAATTTCAAAAAAAAAAAAAATTTAATGGAAGGAACAAGTAATCTCTTCCATCTGTATTTGAAGACTAGGCTGTCTTATCAGCTTTAAAATATTTAAAATAATCTAGTAAATTGCACTTCTGTATTAGTCAAAAATTTAGTTATTTAGCAGATAAATTCACATATATGAACTTGAGGCTGGTATTCCACTAGAATAAACGAACTAAATGTAATTGAGCTTATCAGTTGAAGATTTTGTGCTTCTATTTTGTACTTTCTCAGAATCAAGAATTGTTTGGAATTGCTATCATGCTTTTGACATAATTTCATTTGGAGGCTCCATTGCAACTTCAGTCATCACATAATACGTTAGTTGGAATGTATTCTTAATTTTTGTCAAACTGTGCCTCTTAGTCTGATTGGTTTGTCTGATTTGCCAGAAATGCCAAAAACTATGTGTTCATTTGGATAATCATAATTTTGATTTTGGGCTTCTTCCCAGGTGACTGAGTGGTAAAGAATCTGCCTGCCAATGCAGGAGTTGAGGGTTCGATTCCTGGGTCAGGAAGATCCCTGGAGAAGGAAATGGCATCCCACTCCAGTATTCTTGCCTGGGAATTCCTACAGATAAAGGAGCCTGGCGGGCTATGGTTCATGGAGTGGCAGAAGACTTGGACACTACTTAGTGTCTAAACAACAATAACAATTTTGATTTTAGGAGTTCTAGGCTTCTGGATTATGTACACAAAGTTTTTATTTTTATATTTTAAATGTAATCAGCACATATTTAAATATTGTTTTCACATTTAGGCTAAGTGAATGAATTGTAGCCAGCCCTAGCTTGTGCATTATGGTAATATAGTCAGAATATGTCACTTCCACTCCAGTATTCTTGCTTGGAGAATCCCAGGGACAGAGGAGCCTGGAAGGCTGCTGTCTATGGGGTCACACAGAGTTGGACATGACTGAAGCGATTTAGCAGCAACAACAGCAGAAATAGGTCTGGTTGTGGCAAAGGTAAAATGTATTCTTCTTTTCTCAAATATTTCAGATGTAAGGAGAGTGGGAAGGGAGAAAAAAGCCACCTATATCTTGTAATCTCTTGAAATCATATCTCTTTACCATCATGTAGCAAGCTTGGTACTTTAGAGTTCCTATTATAAATCTGGACAATGGTTAAGAGAGTAAGAGCAATTTTCTCTGTCTCCAACATCCTCTTTTACTCTTGCAGAAGCTAATGGGAGAGAAAAATCTTGTAGGAGTCTCTCCATCCAGTCAATTACAAAGCCAGAATGGTGGTATTATTTTTGATCCTTTATATACTAAAGTCAAATGTGCCTGGAACTTTGACACAGTTCTTTCTCAATATTCCTGTATCTTTAGGTCAGTTCTGACAGTTATTAAAGGTAAGTTGTTTGTATTACCTTTCTAGGAATTGTGAAACTCCAATTTGTGTCTTCAAATCAGTTTAGTTGCTCAGTCGTGTCCGACTCTTTGCGACCCCATGGACTGCAGCACACCAGGCCTCCCTGTCCATCACCAACTCCCGGAGTCCACCCAAACTCATGTCCATTGAGTCAGTGATGCCATCCAACCATCTCATCCTCTGTTGTCCCCTTCTCCGCCTGCCCTCAATCTTGCCCAGCAGCAGGGTCTTTTCAAATGAGTCAGCTCTTCGCATCAGATGGCCAAAGTATTGGAGTTTCAGCTTCAACATCAGTCCTTCCAGTGAACACCCAGGATTGATTTGTGTCTTAAGGGCTCCAAAATCCAGCTGGCATTTTAAAAATGTGCAGGACATGATCATAAGATAACACATTCCCATAAACCATGGAAAAAAAACAACCTTTTGACCTGAAAGTCATATAGAATTGCTGGCAAATTCTAGGGCTTTGCCAGTGAACTTTGGAATACTAAAAATCATCTTTCTACTGAAAAAATTAGGGCTCAATGTCAGAGCAGACAAAGTTTGAATGGACACAAGGATCTTAAATATATGCCTTTCTGAGGATGGTTATCAACCTGGTTGGGTGTCAGATGAGTTAAATGTGTCAAGGGCCATGTGTCTCTCATGGGCAGATCCTAATGCTAATTACTATGTGGTTTCACAGAGTAATTGCAGTCGACTTCCTGAGGGAGTGGATTGGGAGTCCATTTCTACCAATCTCATTTATAAGCTCCATGGCTGGGGTTCTGGTTTGTATCTGTGTATCTCTAGGGCTTATTGTAGAGTTCTCTATAGAAAGTTAGCTATAAAAGTTCATAATGATCATAATGAAGATCTGTCAACTTGATTTGGTTGAGAACTTTTTTTGTGGTTTATCTCTACATACACTAATTATCCTTATCCCTAGGCTTTTTAAACATTTTCTCTGAGGATTTTCAGGGCCAAAGCATATTAAAGTTAATACAAATCTTAGAGGTCAAGTGGTTCAGGGGTTTTTCCAACATTTCTCAAAGAGCCTGAAACTTTAGAAAAAAATGAAATCTTATGAGGAAATCCAGTATATAAAATTGTATATAATGTTAGCCACACACACAGTGATTAACCTTGGAGGTCAGAGGAGACAGAGGCCAAAACCTTATTTGATCTTTTTTTCCATTGCTCACCTCACTCCCCCATAGTGGCCCCTGAAGAACTCCAGAGAATTTTAGAAATCCTTTGGATACTGTTAATAGTTTACTCAAAGTCCAAGCCCCAGTGTGATCCCAGCTCCTGTGTTTAGACACACTATGTGTTTGTTGATACATAAACCCTCTCCAAAATTCTGTAACTAGAAACATTACAAGGGAGGATGGAAACAAAATTGTATGTTAAAATGAATGGAATCCAGAAAGGACTGTTAATAAAATATTGTCCTTTAATAGTTTTAGTAGTCTAGCAAAGGAGATGTAATAATAGAATTAGCGCTGGAAAGCTGTAAAAGTGCATTGTATAACTGAACGTGGGACTATGTTGTCAGGTAATCATCTCATCCCTTTTCTTAAAGTCACTTATTTTTTAAGCTTCCAAGTCGCAGTATTGTTGTTTTTCTTTGACAGTTTTGTGTGTGTGTGTGTTTTCATATTTTTTCCTATGTATTTTTATTTATTCTGTAATTTTGGATATGTCTATGAAGCTTCCTAACCAAGTTAGAGCAATCCATTGCCTCTTTTATATATGTATTTAAAGGAATTGATTTTCTAAACTAATAGTGAATACTTGGTTTGCAAAGTAGTATACAAAAGATGGTGATGGACAGGGAGGCCTGGCGTGCTGTGATTCATGGGGTTGCAAAGAGTCGGACACGACTGAGCGACTGAACTGAACTGATAAAAAGGATAACTATCCCCAAATTATATTATTTATAGAAAATTTATATTGTGGAAAAGTTGTCATTAAAGATACTTGTAAGATCTTTGAGACTGTCTTTTTGATCTGATTCTTATTGTGTTAAACTGATGTTTATGTATTAAAATTTAAATTGACAGGGTAATGTGAATATGTGAATTGCACATCTGTGTTTAAATAATAATAGGAATTAAAAACATTTTAGCCAATGCTGAAGGGATGTATGTAATACCTTTCAGAAAGAAAGTGTAAATCTGGGTACAAGCATTCTGTAGCAAATACTTCAAAAATAAGTTTGAAAGACTGAACTCTTCCTCCCTCTGAAATGAACATCCAGTATCCTCCGCGGTGCTGTTTACTGTACTGAGTAGCTAGTCGTGGACAGTAGTTTGGGCAAGTGCAACACATTGATTGTCTTATTGGGCAGATAAGAGACAACTGTACATGTTACTGAACTTTGGTGAGCAGTTTATTTTCTTCTTAATACACTATGGGCTTTCAGGAAGTCTGGAAGAGAAAAATGACTTTTCTTTTTTAAATGACTTTGTAGTTACTTTGCCTTTTGAGAGAAGACAGAGCAGCAAAGATAGGCTGACCTGGTACTAATGGCTGGAAAGACCATTTATGCCAGCCAAAGCTACTGTGAGCTGTAAAAAGTCTAATCAAACAAACTGTATTCCCTGAATTTACTGTAAAACGGTAGAGATATACTGACAACTTCCCAGGAGTTTAAGCAGTGAGCTTGACAGCGTGGCTTAGTATTACGATACATGTTATGCATCTGGAAGTTTTTAATAAAAGAACTCTAGCATGGAGAAATTACACACGTAAAGGAGCTAGGGCCTTTATGTTCTTGTATAGTTTCCTTCTGTGCATAGTTATTTAATGTTCTAGATTTCCACTATTTCTGAGGATATAGTCCTGAATATTGCTTTGGTTCTGCAATCAAGTTCTGTATAAGGAATGCTATGTGTTGGTAGTAAAATTTATGTTATTAATGCCAGTTTTAGAATGTTAAAAAGTTAATTTTAGAAAAACTTAAACATTTTTAAAATCTATTTATGGTTGTTCTGGGTCTTTGTTGCTGCATTGGCTTTTCCCAAGTTTTGGTGAGCGGGGGTTACTCTCTACTTGCGGTGAATGGGCTTCTCATTGCAGCGGCTTCTTTTGCTGTGGAGCAGAGGCTCAGCAGTTACGGCACACGGGTTTAGTTGCCCCGTGGCGTGTGGGATCTTCACAGATTAGGGATCAAATTCGTGTCTCCTGAATTGGCAGGCAGATTCTTTACCATTAAGCCACCAGGGAAGCCCCCAAAAGTTAAGGCAGAAAGTATCCTTGAGTTGAGACGTCTGAGGTACACTTTCTGGTTTTTGAGGTCTCCATTTTTGTTTAACTGTAATGCTATACCACTAGCATTTTGAATGTTCACACTGCTTTTGCAGTTATAGGATGTGGTGAAATTAATAATGTTCATTGAACTCCTAAAAATTTACCAAGAATGAATGCAGCAAACACACCCAGAGACAGATGTGATTCTCTATCAGGCTGTATCCATGAATAAGCATTGCGCTAAAGTGAGCTGTTGTTGGCAAATAGAATGGACAAGGTTATCTTTGGGGTGTAGCCATGTATCTGTGAAACTGCAAAAATAGAGGATCTTCTATGCTCTCAAATAAAAGCTCCCATTCTAGTCAAACCTCTCTCCTCTCCATCCTCTCTTCTTCTCTAGCATGAATATAACTCTATTTTTCCTCTACTCTGTGGATAACACTTTACCTGGCTTATAGTCTGCCTCTAAATTGACCATTCAGAAGCTTTGTCATCCTTAGGTCCCCAAACCTCTAGGCTTTTCCTGGGCAATATTATACTTGTGATTAAATCCAGCAACATAACTGAGAAAACATCAATGGCAAATGTCAGTATTCTATCAAATTTCAGAAAGTAACTGCTTCCCCAAAATTACTGTTAAAAGATAATTTTCCAAAAAAGGTAAAATCAATGAACATGTGTTAAGGATTTTACTTGAATCAATAAAGAAGTAACTGGTAAGATGTGATAACCAGTTCAAAGTAGAATTTAAAGACAGATATATTTATAGATCTAGAATATTGAAATTAATATATAAATGGAGGGAAAACTGGACTTTTCCTCAGTAAGGGAGATAAATCAGTTGCACGCAGAATTTGCATGTCTATAGACAACAGTTAATTTTTTTAATGCACTAAGTTTTTTAAATTGGAGCTTAGTTGTTTTACAGTGTGGTGTTAGTTTCTGCTGCACAGCTAAGTGAATCAGTTATATGTATACATAAATTCCCCTCTTTTTTGAATTTCCTTTCCATTTAGCACAGAGCATTGAGTAGAATCCCCTGAGCTGTAAAATAGGTTCTCATTAATTATTTATTTCATACATAGTAGTGTATATGTCAATCCTAATCTCCCATCTCATCCACCCCTCCTTCCCTTCCTTCAGTTCAGTTCAGTTCAGTTCAGTCACTCAGTCGTGTCCAACTCTTTGCGACCCCGTGAATCGCAGCATGTCAGGCCTCCCTGTCCATCACCAACTCCCGGAGTTCACTCAAACTCACGCCCATCGAGTCGGTGATGCCATCCAGCCATCTCATCCTCTGTCATCCCCTTCTCCTCCTGCCCCCAATCCCTCCCAGCATCAGAATCTTTTCCAATGAGTCAACTCTTTACATGAGGTGGCCAAAGTACTGGAGTTTCAGCTTCAGCATCATTCCTTCCAAAGAAATCTCAGGGGTGATCTTCAGAATGGACTGGTTGGATCTCCTTCCTTAGTATCCATGTATTTGTTCTCTATGTCTGTGCCTCTGTACATCTGTACCATTTTTCTAGATTCCACATATATGCTTTAATATATGATATCTCTTTTTCTTTTTCTGAATTTACTTCATTCTGTGTGACAGTCTGTAGGTCCACCCATGTGTCTAGTTATGTGACTTTGGTATTAGTTATCTACAACTTACAGCATTTTACAATACCTTCCAAAGAATCGGGTAAGTGGGACAGGTGTGCTCTAGATTATGCATAGTTTTCTGTTGGAGCATATGTTTTCCCCCACATTACATGAAAGCAACTTTACAGGAAAAAATTCTTTTAGGTTAAAAAAAAAATGTTTGTCCTTTCAGTTTGACTTTAAATGCTTCATTTACTAGACCCTTGGTGGCAGTGTTGATTGCTAGGCCTGTATTACTAGTATCCTGGACATAAGTGGCCTTTAAAATGGTAACGCTGAAAATTTGTTTAAGGGAGAAACCACTTTGGAAGACTCAGCTTCCTGTGTTTGGGTATCAATGAGTAGTTCTTCTAATGTAAAAGGAGGAATTGCTGACCTTGCTCTTGTGTTTTGGGATACGATGCCCAAGCAATTATTTCTACACAGACCACATGTGCTTGGTGTGAGCATGTGGCTGGCTCTGGGGTTCTGTGCTGCTATTTTGGACGTCCTGGCTTTGACTTCAGTTATCTTATTTACTACTTTGGCTTTTCACTGGGCACTCCAACCAATTCCCTTCATATTCATTCATGTGTTTCCAGTTCAGATAGTTGTCTTTAGTCCATACTGGGCTTCCTTGGTGGCTCAGATGGTATAAGAATCTGCCTGCAATGTGAGAGACCTGGGTTCGATCCCTGGGTCGGGAAGATCCCCTGGAGTAAGAAATGGCAGCCCACACCAGTATTCTTGCCTGGGAAATTCCATGGGCAGAGGAGCCTGGTGGGCAACAGTCCATGGGGTCGCCAAGAGTCGGATATGACTGAGAGACTAACACTTTCACTTTCTGAGATTTATTTCCTGTTCTTGGCCAGTTACCTCTCCTGTTGTCTCTGTTTTATTTGATCTTCCTCCCTTCTCCTGATACCTGTGGACACTGTTCACTTACCATCTCAAAGAGCTCAGCCCTCAGCTGCCCAGGGGTATAGACACTCTTCTCTGCTCCAGCCTGTTTCAGTTGCTTCCACCTTTTGACTAAACCCACTGAACTTTTGGCAGAAGAAGGACTGAAGCTATATAATGGCCCTCCCATATGTTCTTGGAAGAAAGTGTGTTAGAATAGGGGCTGGGTGGGTGGTGATGCATTGAACTACATGGTCATTGGCCAGCTTTTTTGGTAGGGAAATATTTACCTTCTTCAGAAGCAGTTTATGTTCTGAGAGTCTCATTACTAGATGGAGGAGCGAGTTAATTATAAATATTAAATATTTTGTATATTAGTATGTAAAATTTCTATTTTATAGGTAGTAACTGACCTCTGGTATTACCTAACTCCAACCAACTCTAACAAAGACTAAGGGATCGTGTGTACAGTAGTCTTTAAATATCTTTTTATTCAACTAATAAAATATATATTGCCATTTACTATGAATGACACCCTGTGCCATATGCCTTACTATTTAAAGAAATAAGTAGGCTGCTAAACTCTTACAAAGGAACAGTGGTGTTGAAACTGCAGACTGGACTACAAGGGAAGTAAAAGCTAGAAAAATATAGCCTGTAGCCAACTGTATCTAATTTTAATGGGTTTAAAACTACAATGATAATTGGTATTTGAACTCATAATTCTAGTTCATTTACTTTTCATGAATTCAAAAATAGCAACATGTTATTAAAGAAGTTACTTGGATTTTTTAAAAAACTTTTTCTAGAAAATGGAAAAGTTCTCTAATGAATGTTGTGATACTTTGGAGAAATGCTGGCTACATGCCAATTAGGTGATTTTTCTCAGGATAAATTATCTCTGTGAGTTGGTTGTTAGGTCAAGTGTAACGTTTTTAACCCTTCTGCAGGCTACTTTCCATTGGCAGTTATTTTTACAGAGAGTTGCAGGCTTTCTTAAAAGTCAGTTCAGATTCTATGGCCATGTTTTCTAGTGAGGACAGAATCTCTGGGACTTGGCTAGACTTTTGGCTTTTAAAGGACAGAGTCCATTCAGGTGGCCTTAAGGAAACAGGAGTGCAGGGATTCTGAGCTTTGTCACTGTTGACACTGCGGGCTGGATAATTCTGTGTTGTGGGGTGGTCCTGTGCACTGTGGAATGTTTAGCAGCATCCCTGGGCTCTCCTCACTAGATGCTAGTTGCACTCCCTTTCTAGAATACACCAAATGTTTCAACATTGCCAGATGTTCCCCAGGGGTCGAAATCACTGCCAGTGATTGCAGGATGTGATTGTATGCTCAGTCTTGTGCAACTCCATGGACTGTAGACTGCCAGGCTCCTCTGTTCGTGGGATTCTCCAGGCAAGACTACTGGAGTGGGTTGGTTTTTCCTCCTCCAGGGGGATCTTCCTGACCCAGGGATCAAACCCGCAGCTCCTGCGACTCATGCGTTGCAAGCAGATTCTTTACCACTGAGCCATCTGGATACCCAGTGAGTAAGGAAGGCAGGAATATCAGCTCCTCAGCAGGCTCCTCTAGAAGAATAGGAGATGGAAGGTGATCAGAACACTCAGGACGTATTAACAGTATCATCCCCTCATCTGGAGGCAGCCGGTGTAGGACCCTCTGAGCTTTAAGCATTCTATCTCTGCTTCTACTGCTTTTGTCAAGGTTGCTCCCTTCTCTCCTCCTTGTGGTAAAAGAGAGAAAGTATTGCCCCAGGTCGACCTCCTTCTTTGTGTTTGATTATAACATTGTTATTATTATTAAATCATACATACATATGACATGACAACAAACAAACATTTGTATGGCACACAATGCCTCCCCCAGAGGAGTCTGCTGTTACTAGTTTGTTGTGTATCTTCCCAATACAAATTGATTTACATCATTCTTTTTCAAGGCTATAGAGTAATCTGTTGTATAGACATACCACAATATATACAATAAGAAGACAGATCACTTAAAAAAGTTTAAGCATTGCTACCTAGTTCTTTTCCTATTTCCTGAAGGAAGATTGCTTTGATTTGTACTTTTGTTCTACACACCCTGATGTTGTACATGTGGCAGCTTAATAAATACTCGTTGATGAAAGGTATTCAGTTCAGTTCAGTCGCTCAGTTGTGTCCGACTCTTTGCGACCCCATGAACCGCAGCACACCAGTCCTCCCTGTCCATCACCACCTCCTGGAGTTCACCCAAACTCATGTCCATTGAGTCGGTGATGCCATCCAGCCATCTCATCCTCTGTCGTCCCCTTCTCCTCCTGCCTTCAATCTTTCCCAGCATCAGGGTCTTTTCAATCAGCTCTTCGCATGAGGTGGCCAAAGTATTGAAGTTTCAGCTTCAACGTCAGTCCTTCCAGTGAATACCCAGGACTGATCTCCTTTAGGATGGACTGGTTGAATCTCCTGGCAATCCAAGGGACTCTCAAGAGTCTTCTCCAACACCACAGTTCAAAAGCATCAATTCTTCTGTGCTCAGCTTTCTTTATAGTCCAACTCTCACAACCATACGTGACTACTGGAAAAACCATAGCCTTGACTAGATGGACCTTTGTTGGCAAAGTAATGTCTCTGCTTTTTAATATGCTTTCTAGGTTGGTCATAACTTTCCTTCCAAGGAGTAAGCGTCTTTTAATTTCATGGCTGCAATCACCATCTGCAGTGATTTTGGAGCCCCCCAAAATAAAGTCTGACATTGTTCCCACTGTTTCCCCATCTATTTTCCATGAAGTGAATGTTCAGCTTTAAGCCAACTTTTCACTCTGCTCTTGCACTTTCGTCAAGAGGCTCTTTAGTTCTTCACTTTCTGCCATAAGGGTGGTGTCATCTGCATATCTGAGGTTATTGATATTTCTCCCGACAATCTTGATTCCAGCTTGTGCTTTCTCCAGCCCAGCATTTCTCATGATGTACTCTGCATATAAGTTAAATAAGCAGGGTGACAATATACAGCCTTGACGTACTCCTTTTCCTATTTGGAACCAGTCTGGTGTTCCATGTCCATTTCTAACTTTTGCTTTCTGACCTGCATACAGGTTTCTCAAGAGGCAGGTCAGGTGGTCTGGTATTCCCATCTCTTTCAGAATTGTGATCCACACAGTCAAAGGCTTTGGCATAGTCAATAAAGCACAAATAAATGTTTTTCTGGAACTCTCTTGCTTTTTCAATGATCCAGCGGCAATTGTTGGCAATTTGATCTCTGGTTTCTCTGCCTTTTCTAAAACCAGCTTGAACATCTGGAAGTTCACGGTTCACGTATTGCTGAAGCCTGGCTTGGAGAAATTTGAACATTACTTTACTAGCATGTGAGATGAGTGCAATTGTGCAGTAGTTTGAGCATTCTTTGGCATTGCCTTTCCTTGGGATTGGAATGAAAACTGACCTTTTCCAGTCCTGTGGCCACTGCTGAGTTTTCTAGTGATATGCTGATGACAAATATTTAACAACTGCTCTAAAAAAAGAAGCCCCAATTTATAGCATTTGTAGATTTCCAAGATGTGACTATCCCACCAGAGTCACTTGAAAGCTAACAAAGTGACATTAGGAAGCGATAAGTTTGGGTGTTGACTAGTTTTGTTTTTCATATAATTTATCTCATTGTAAGGTTATATAGTTTAAATTTTAATAATGACTGTTTTAACGATAAACTTCCTAAATCCTGAAAAGTGAAAATTGGATTTCCCGAGTCAGCCTCCAGTACCCATTGGCACTGGTATCCCTGATTCCATATAGAATGTATTTTGTGGTTCTTGATAATGTCTCCAAATGTTAATGCTGTCTTTGATAGTATTTTAGAATCTCAGTGTTGTGAAGATCTTTAAAGGCTATCCAAACTTAACATTGTACCTGATAGTTGAATTCCCTCGGTGACATTCTGACTAAATGATCATAACTCATTATTATGTCTTGAATAGACCATTCAATCTTTCGAGCAGTTTATTACAAAGCTTCTTCTGTTTGTTAGGTTAAAATTCATCTTTTGGGCATTCACCATTTGATTCTGTATACCATCCCGCCCTGCATCATAAAAAAGAATTCAAATATCTCTGTCTTGTGACAACTCTTCAAATATGTGATATCATCTATTCTAATTTCTTATTGAGAGTTTTGTTCTAAAATGCCATTGACTTATTGAGACATTTCAGGGTGTCTGCTTCTTTCTTAAAATGTTGCACATTGATTTGAATAAAGCCTCAGATGCCTGGTGGTCATCTATGAGGAGGAAAGAGAAGAAAACTTCCCTGGTTTTATATACTCTACTGCAAATGCAGCCTAATATGACAGTAATTTTCTTTCTGGTTCCATAATTCTATTAACTGACACTGAGTTTAATATTGATGAAAACCTCTAAGTATTTTTCACATATGCTTCTGTTAAGGTCTTTCTCACTCTTGATTTTGCAGTTTTGGTTTTTTGGGGAGTGGGGAGGCAAATCAAGACTTTCTATTGTATTCACTAGATTTTCATCTATTTTTATAGACCCAAATCCCAGCCTTTCAGGACTTGCTGGGATTGTGATTCTTTCAATACATTTCCAACTTTTCTTGGCTTCATATGATCTGGAAATTTGATGAACTGACCAACATGGTTTTCTTCTGATTCTGTGATGAAATGCCCAAGCTTAAGAGAGCTCAGGAGAGAACCAAATGGCTTTCTAGTAGTCTTTCCCTTTTGCTTACCATTCATCTATTTATAAGAACCTTAGGAATTGTCTTTATAACAGTTATCCATGTACTGTTGTCTTTTGTTTATCTCAATGTGTCCAGCTGTGTTCCCTAGAACACCATTTCTTCTTCATGTTAACAAACAAGTTTCAAGACAAGTTAGAGATGCACTGAGTAAGCAGATTTATTTACTGTAGGATATGTGTATTGTGATGTCCAAAATGGGGAATATAATGTATCATGTTTTAAACATTTATGGTCATGGAACACTTTTCTGTTTAGATAAAATTATATGTCTAAGAGCCACCTGTTCATGGGTGGATAAATGCTTTCGTTAAACTAGGGTGTTCTGTCTTCAGATTGGAGTGTAACAGCCACCTAACAGCATTCAGATAACTTAAAACATTCTTCTTTTCAAGTATAGCCCTGGTGGCCCAGGTAGAGAACCCGCCTGCAATGCAGGAGACCTGGGTTCATCCCTGCAGTTGGGAAGATGCCCTGGAGGAGGCATGGCAACCCACTCCAGGAAATCCAGTGTTCTTTCCTGGAGAATTCCATGGATAGAGGAGCGTGGCGGGCTACAGTCCATGGGGTTGCAAAGAGTTGGACACGACTGAGCAACTTACTGATCTACTACATAGTATTTATGGGTTACAGGTGTACAGTATAATGAGTCACAATTTTTAAAATTATAGTCCATTTGTGGTGGTTATAAAATATTGTCTATATTCTTCATGTTGTATAATATATTCTTGTAGCTTATTTTACACCTAGTAATTTGTATCTCTTATTCCCTTACCTTTATGTTGCTCCCTTTCCCCATTAACAATTTTTCTCTTTTTATGCCTTTTGATTATTTTTAAGTTATAAAAAATAACTTCACAGTGAATAATCTTATATCTTTATGCCTTTGTGTGGATTGCCTATATTACCTATAAATAGAATTGGTAATTCAAATATTATGAATGTTTCTACATCCCATAATGCATACGAATTACATAGAAAGTGAATAAAAGCGTTGGTCTCTTGGCGCCCTCTCTAGCATGGTAGGGAATTCTTGAAGTGGGGTGGTAATACAGCCATAGTAAAAGGAATTAGGAAATGGTATTTTAAAATATTTAAAAATTCTTCTTGATTCTATAGTTAAGTGAAATCTCCTCATAATTCCTTCCAAAGTCTGTTCATTTTTTCACCCTTTAGCTCTAGTTTAGTTTTTGTGCTATAAATGGGAAAATATTGTAGTTTCGTAAGTTCATAAGAGTGAGTGCGTGCTAAGTCACTTCGATCATCTCTGACTCAGCAATCCTATAGACTGTAGCCTGCCAGGCTCTTCTGTCCATCAGATTCTCCAGGCATGAATGCTGGAGTGGGTTGCCATCACCTCCTTTAGGGGATCTTCCCCACCCAGGGATCGAACCCATGTCTCTTAAGTCTCCTGCATTGGCAGTCGAGCTCTTTACCACTGAGCCACCAGGGAAGCCAGTATTCTGATTATAATAATCATTTCTGAAGCACTTGACTGTTCTTGAAATTTTGTCCTGAGGCTTTGCAGAAACTTTGATTTCTATTGCTTTTATTCATTGGAAAGATGGATTTAAAATGCAGCCAGAAGCCTATCAACATTCTACTGTATTTTTGGAATATTTGAAGAATTGCTTAGTATGAACTTTATTCTTCATATAAAAACAGGATTTCATGGAGAGGTGAACTAGTTTCAAAAATATACTTGAAGCAAAAACATAATTTAACAGTGTGACTCATCAGTTTCCCATTAGGTTGGTTTTCTGTTGCCTGCAAGATGGCATATTGACATGTTCTGGAAACTCAGTGAGAATACATGATTATATTAATGGAATTGCATTTGACTGTAACTTAGAAAGAATGGTCCCTGTTCTAGAGGTTTTCAGAGAAGAGAAGTGTTTTCAAGGAAGAAAGTTACTACAGTGCCTAGGAAATGGGCTTATATTACTACAAAATAGAGCTATAGTCTTAAAACAAAACACCTTCTATTAATCACTTTACTTTAGTTGTTTTTGTTTAGTCCCTAAATTGTTTCCAACTCTTTTGCGATCCCATGGACTGTAGCCCACCAGGTTCCTCTGTCCATGGGATTTTCCAAGCAAGAATACTGGAGTGGGTTGCCATTTCCTTTGCCAGAGGATCTTCCCACCCCTGGGATCTAACCCACGTCTCCTGAGTCTCCAGCACTGGCAGGCGGATTCTTCACCACTGAACCACCAGGGAAGCCCCTTTACTTTAGTGTCGCTCCTTATTAACCAGCTGGGCATAATCTGTTAATCCAGTATTTTGGGGAAAAACAGATTAATAACCATTAAGAACTTGGAGGTGGCCTTTCCCATTGAAAGCTATTGTACTTCTTGCATATAAAAATATGCTTTGAGTAGATTATTAGTTGTGACCATTGCGGGACCAAGTTGCCCCTTTAGGGCATAGTCAGCTCAGATCCATGCACCTTCCAGAATGGACACTCAGGCCAATTAAACATTCCAAAGATGGCTTGAGATATGGAGTGCTAGTCCGTCCTTGCAAAGTTAGAATTTCTACTGTTTGATTAAAAAGCAATCTAAAAATGTCAAAATAACTGTTCTTCCCACACCCCCAACTTTAAAAAATACCGCATTTATTTGGAACCTAGGTTTTCTTTCCTGTTTTTGGAAAAGAGAAAAATTCTAAAAATATAGCAAGCTGATGTCAGGGATTTGTTCAAGACAGCAATTTTCAGGTTGTGACATAAAGTCAGTTCATAGCAACCTCATAATCTATAGTTGCTGGGTTTCATTCTTAATCACAAAAGAAAAATTAAACAATGTCTTAAAAAGTTGTAGGTTTTTTCAGTAGGTCTTTCTACTAGTGTTTGGTGTAAGAGGTCTTCTGACTCTGATTATCGAGATTTTTAGTAAAGCCAACACAGAACAGATGAAGTAAATAACGAACACTAGCCTTGACATCAACATGAGCTTCAATCATGGTCTGCTGTTTTTTTGATCATAGAGTACGTTTTTTATAAGTAAGATCCATACCACAGAAGTTAGTCATGCAGTTTTTTTTCTCTGAACATCGTCAGTAATTATCTTGGATTTTCTGAATGCAATTATCATTCTGCAGATCAGCAAGGCTTGTTTCAAAAACATGACCCTTGAGGCCATCAGGTCAATTTTGGTTTCTTGACTTCTTGTGACTAGTGTTTTCCATAGTTCTCATAGCTCGTGCTTTCCTGTCCTACCAATCTTTTTTAGAAAATAGATCAACCATTTTCTTCTCGGCTCCGTTTTTTCTGCCTTCCATAAGGCTTTTGTTCTTGCCAGCCGCCATGGTGCTGCTCGCAGAGCCAAAAGGGTGTGTTTCCTTTAAAATCGATAAGATTCAGGTTAAGCATTTTTGGCAAGAATTTTTTATAGGCAATACTGTCTCATTCTTTGTTGCTTTAACAGCTAAATACAATCCCACTGAATGGATGTATAATTGAAACAAGACTGTCAATGGATAAACATTTGGGTTGTTTTTCACCTTAAAATATCTTTTCAACATAGAGTAACGCACTTTGGTAAAGAGAGGAGAATACTTGAAATTTGCTCATATTTTCATCTTCTTTGTTCAGGCCTTTGTTGAAGTGTTTAATATTTGTATGCTTTCTTCGGTCCTAAAGCAGACCCAGAGAGGGAGCGTTCACTATGTGAAAGACAACAGTTGAAGGTCAATGAAAATGTTTGAATCTCAGTGTGATTATTTAGGCTGTTAAAAGGATCATCACCAAAGAAGAAAGTGTTTTTGCATTGGCTCTGTTCTGAAGGCTTCTATGAGAATATGCTTGCTCTGAAGCAGGGGAGTGTAGGTCAGTTTGTGGAAGACCTCTATGAAAAGTAGCTGCCTCATAAGATGATGTAGACCCTTTGCTAGCTGCTAGACCCTGGCACATCTTTCAGTACCCTTAGAATCATTAGATTGGGATTTCTTTATTAGATCTGACTAAGGGGCTTCCCTGGTGGTGCAGAGGTTAAAGTGTCTGCCTGGAATGCAGGAGACCCGGGTTCAATCCCTGGGTTGGGAAGATTCCCTGGAGAAGGAAATGGCAACCCACTCCAGTACTCTAGCCTGGAGAATCCCATGGAGGGAGGAGCCTGGTAGGCTACAGTCCATGGACTCGCAAAGAGTTGGACACGACTGAGCAACTTCACAACACAACAATGACTCATGTTTGAACCCTTAATTGTAGGATTTTTTTTCATAAGTGATCTGTTCTTTAGAAAACATATTTTTTTAACATATCTTTTATATTAGATTATTTGCTTTTATACACTTTTTTTAACTTTTCAAGAACTTATAGTTTGCTTTTAATTATGAGAGGTATATATATATATATTTTAAAAAATCACAAAATTACCTTCTTAATGGCTAAACACTAAATCAATTGCATTCCTTGGTCCTTGACTATGAAAATCTCATAACTACAGTTTAAAAAGATTTTAAACTTAAACATTAAACCAGTTGTAACAAATTGGAGGATTAGTTTACTTTCTTAAAAAAAATCATTTGTTGAGAGTTCTTCAAGGGAGGTGAACCCCTTGTCCAAGTCACCAAATTCTTCATGAACAGAATTGAAACTGAAAGGTAGTCCTTGGGGGAAATATTCTTATTTTAACTACCTCATTAAGAGAAGGCTGTTTCTCATAATTAGCCAGACCTAAGGACTCAGTGTAGCATATTGTAAATTTTCATAAGAAATGCATTTCTTATATGTATGATAGTATATTTAGTTCTTTAGAATTCTGTAAGAACTGATAAATGGCCATTCAGTTCTATAAAATAGCTTTCATAGGAAGAACATAAAAAACATTTCTCAAGAAACTATAGGACTAAATTTTAAAAAATATATAGTTTAAGGCATCTAGCCTTTTTCTTTGATGAAGCTGCCAAATATTTATTTCAGTATACCATTTTAACATATATGAAATATGAATGCTAGACAGAAGATATAATCATTGTACATTTATAAAGTTCCATAGTTGCATGCTGTCTGACTAGTAGACTATAATGGATTTGAAAATGAATAGATCAAGTTCTATTATTGTGTTTGCAGAGAGGTGGCCTGGATTGATGTGCTGATTCAACTCAAGTTCATTAAAATAACAGCACATATTGAGTTGAGAAAATACTCACATGCAAGTCATGGTGTAACATAATGATAATAAGATATATTAATTGGGCCAGAAAAACTCTAATATTGAACTGCAAGAAGTAGAATTGTTGCAGGAAAGGGGACCCCTTCCAGGGCCCTAAACTGGGCTCTTGTCTAACACTTGGAAATGAATTGTCCGAGGAGACACATGTGCTGACAAAGCAAGAGATTTTATTGGGAAACAGCACCCGGGTGGAGAGCAGCAGGGTAAGGGAACCCAGGAGAACTGATCTGCCATGTGTCTCGCAGTCTCGGGTTTTATGGTGATGGAATTAGTTTCCGGGTTGTCTTTGGCCAATCATTCTAATTCAGAGTCTTTCCTGGTGGCGCACGCATCGCCCAGCCAAGATGGATGCTAGCGAGAGGGATTCTGGGAAGTGGACGGACACGAGGTGTCTCCTTTTGACCTTTCCCGAACTCTTCCGGTTGGTGGTGGCTTATTAGTTCTGTATTCCTTACCAGGATCTCATGTCATAAAACAACTCATGCGAATGGTTACTAACGGGCCTGGCCGGGGTGGAGGGTGGGGGCAGTTTCAGTCAGTGTGCTTCCCCTAACAGAATCAGATACATGGAAATGATCTCAGGTCTATGAAAGACTTCCAAGGCATTGATATTTACTACTAAGTGAAATTTCTCTATGAAACTATGTGTTAATATTTTCAATAAAGACTCTTATTTGTTATTGAAGTGTAGGAAACCAGATTTTCTTGGGACATAGTTCTGATATTTATTACAGGAAAAATCCAAATTAGTTGCTACATACTTTGAGAAGAAATTCTCTTTCAAAACTGGAGAAATCAGTAAGATTTTCCTTCCTCCATCTCTTGCCCCACTCCTGCCTCTTGTCTTTCAATCAGGCTAATTACTCGAAGCAACTGCTTATTTGAGGCTTTTTAGAAATTAGTATAAACGTGTGAATGATGACGGACTTTGCACAGGGGTTTCCTGTCTGGTTGGTAAAATATATTTTCATGGAGAAAACAGAGGTGCTAATCCCACTGAAGTTTTCAATCATCCCTTTCAGAAGCACAGGCAGAAGGAGAAGGTGAAGAGGAACATATAAGGCTGCATTTGTAACTTGTGCCTGGGACAAGTAGGTAGCAGTTCTCCTGTGTGATGCACAGACTGAACCATGCATGTGGTATTTTGTTTAGTTTTGAAGGAAATACTGACAAATGAGAGCAGTTCTAGAGGGATGAAAGGCAATGAGGATGAAAATCATCCAAAAAATATATATTTTTTAACATCTGAAATTTATCTTAAAGGAATAACAGCAGAAGAAAATAGGAACACTTAGCTTGAAAAAGACAAGAGCTAGAGATGGTAGTGATGTTAAGGAAGCAGGGTGGCTATTGTCAGATGTGTGGTGGATGATGTCTGCTTAGAACTGCAGGGCAGAACTTGGATCTGGGAAGAAGTTAACAGGAGTAAATCTTGGTACCTTACTCCCAACAACGTTCTTGTTTAAAAATGGCTTCCTTTCTAACACAACAATGTAAATCAACTACATTTCAATTTTTCAAAAAGTGGCTTCCTTTTGCTGTGGTGGGCTGTCTATCATGGGGAGATTTCAAGAATGACAGTGAAAATAGTTATTAATTGCCTACTATGTGTCAAGCACTGTCTTAGGTATATGCAATAATATGACATAATCTTTATCTTTGTAAAGTGAAGGTGAAATTTGCTCAGTCATGTCTGACTCTTTGGGACCTCAGGGTCTATACAGTCCATGGATTTCTCCAGGCCAGAATATTGGAGTGGGTAGCTTTTCTCTTCTTCAGGGGATCTTCCCAACCCAGGGATTGAACCCAGGTCTCCTGCACTGCAGGTGGATTCTTTATCAGCTGAGCTACCAGGGAAGCCCAAGAATACTGGAGTGGGTAGCCTATCCCTTCTCCAGGGGATCTTCCTGACCCAGGAATTGAACCTGGGTCTCCTGCTTTGTAGGAGGATTCTTTACCAGCTGAGCTACCAGGGAAGCCCCTTTATCCTTGAGAGCTTATCATCTAGTAAAAAGAGACACATGTAATAAGCATAGTTAAATGTTATCAGTTCTGTGAGAGCAGTGTAAGCAGAGAAGAGTGAGCCAGGGAGGACTAGAGAAGAGATTGTCTTTGAGGTTAACATTGGACAGTGTATGGGCGTTTGCCCAGAGGAGGGAGGCTGAGAGAGGACCCTCACGTGGCTTCCTGTCAGAGGTTTTGTAGGAAGGCGTTTACTGCTTTGGCAGCAGGGTGGTATGTAGACAAACCCCAGGGCCTGTTATAATTCTATAGCTCTACCAATGATTGCCTTCTAAAATAAAACTTTACAGAGAGAAACCTAACATTGCACTCTATTCTTCATTTTGCCTGAGGTTGAATGAAATTGTCATTTCTGGTAATATTTCTTATATAAAGAGACAGAATTATTACAACTCTTCAGGAAAATGCCTGTTGGCAGTAAAGAGCACTTGTTTCCAAGGGAAGACAGAGTCCCTTTCCAAATCCTCTTTTCTTCTCCCTCGGGCGCCTCTGCATATTCTGTAGTTGACTACATCCACTGTTTTCTATTCTGTGTGGCAGGATGTTACAAAGAGGGTCCCTCATATCTCTATCTTGCTTTGTGTCTGGACACACTAATCTTTTTGTTAGGTCGTGGTTGGTCACTTCAGCCTAAAACCCCATGAAACCCCTGGGGAAAAGTGGTCAGTGATGAACTTCTGTGACAGACAGACATCAGTTCAAAGCCTGTGCAGTGTTAGGGTTGACGGAAGCTGTAATGGTCCATGAGAAGAGGCTCACAGGGGGTCCTTTTTCAGGGCAAAAGGACAGATGGTTTTCTCTACTCGAGATCATACACAATGCACAATAGCTCCAGTACTTGCTTCTAACCATGTTACATGCCCGCCTTCTTCATGATGGGAACGGACACTTTTTATAGACCCAGCAGGGGGACATTTACTCGTTGCTACTGTTCTTTTCAGCTGTTTTGTCGGTAGGCTAAGCTTGCCCTTTTGTAGAGGGACAAAAAGGGATTTAGTAAAACACTGGCTCCATAAAGAGGGTCATTGTGTATACATGTACCTTCAGTGTAAAAACTAACGTATTTTAAACACAGTCAAAGGAAAGTTCAACAATCAATAACTCTGGGTCTCAATTATTTGTGGTAAAATATAATCAATGGTTTTTATTGTGTTAATGCATGCTGAAAATTTTCATAGAGAAAGTTAATCATCTGTGTATTATATAAGATACACAGTATATTATTTCTAGACAATTTAAGTATCATAACCATATGTACTATACCAAGCTACTTAAATATCTATTATACCAGTTTTAATTGCTGAATTTAGTCATAATTTTTCAGTTATACATAGAATATGGTTTTCCATTTATACTTTCAAGTGTCCTAAATACTTAATTTAGCTTTACAAAGAAAGAGGTAGCTTTGTATATTTCTTTGAATTCTTAGATTATTTGTTTTAATAGAAATTAATTGGAAAGATAATTTCTAGCATTTTTATGCGATTGCTTCTGTCCCTTAGGACTTGGCATATTTCCTACATATTCAACAATATTAATATAAAATATTAGATGAAAGAATTTTATATAAATTCACTAAATGAAATATAATCTGCTTTTGATAGTTGTCAATTAATCTGTGGAAATGACTTCTCCCACTGTAAACTAGTCTAAAGCTAAAAAGAATAATATCGGTTTAATTTATTAGAATCTTATTAAATCGTGTATTTTTCTTTTCATCTCTTTCTGTTATATTCAAAATTGGAAATTTGAGATGAAAATAATCTTTACATAGAAAATTAAGGTGTTTTTTAATTAAAGAACCAGAAAAGCAGATTTTGAATTGAGTTTTGATTGTCAACTTTTTTTCAAATTGAGAGAATAAAACATCTGATTGACAGGAAAATAAAATATACTTTGACAAATTGGAGATTGTGTAATATAAATACAAAGAGGCATCACATGATACATGACTGGTTTCTAAGGTGAGTGGTACTGATGGTATGTGCTATCTGGAGGAAAGAGGATTTGCGTCTGTGTGTCAGGTAACCCTGTGTTTTGCCACGTAAAGAAGAAATGTCCTTTAAAAATTCTTTGTTTTTATACTCATTTGATCTCTACAGCAACCTGGACAGCAGGTATGACAGGCATTATTATCACAATTTGCACAGAAGAAAACCAAGACCCACAGGTAATGCCACACTTGTCCAAGTTGGAGGTGTCAGCCTTTTCTTTTTCTGATTGCTAGGCTGGGTCTCCTGCTTATGCAAAGAGTAATAATTTCCTTAAAATAGGATTGCTGACATACCGAGACAGGTGGCCATTAGTACCTTTGATGCTATTAGAAACCATTGGGTCAAACATAATTGCTTTCAATCAACTAATTACATCTATTCAGAAGTAATAATCATATGAAAACACATTATTTTGAGAACTTGGTGTATTATTATCTTCTGGCAAGCAAGAAATGCAAAAGTTACATTCATTTTCTGTAGATTAATGATTTTTAAGCAGCCCAATTTGCTGATGTAGTTCAGTGCCAATTTAGTTCTTCCACAAGACTATATAAGATTCTATGTGGTACTTGGCAAATTTGAGGTAGATTTGAAATTTCATTTATTAGCATTTAGTTCAATAAATATCTGGGGATATATTTCTTAAACAATCAACTCATGCTTAGTTTTTAAAAATCTCATTACTTTTTTTTTTTTCCTACCTGATCACTTTATTTTATTTATTTTTTTTAAATCTCATTACTTTTTGTTGGAAGACTTAGTCTTCCAATTTGGTGACTTAGTGACTTCCAAAGTACTGACTTAGTAATTCAGACAATTATAATAATCTTTCTTTTTGTATTAATTGAGACTCTGGTGAGATTGGAGTATTTTGCCGAGCTGGGTGGGGTTACAAAGAAAGCAATCCAATGTGTGGCATCTAATGTCTCTTGATCTTCTCTGTCTGGAACTTAGTTCAGATGTTACCCAATCCTTTACATCTCTACCTCTGGTGGTTCTTCAAAAGGCCGTCTGAGGACATTTCTAAAATGCAAGTCTTATGTCATGCTTAAATATCTCCATTCACTCACTATGCTTTTAAAAATAATTTTACTTTATTTATTTTTGGTTGTGCTAGGCCTTCGTTGCTGCTCTGATATTTTTCTCTGGTTTCAGTGAGTGGGAAGGCCACGCTCTTTTTTTGGAGCACAGGCTCTTGGGTGCATGGACTTCAGTAGCTGCCACTCCCAGGCTCTAGAGCACAGACTCAATAGCTGTGGCACACGGTCTTAGGTGCTCCAAGGCCTTGGGATCTTCTCAGGTCAGGGATTGGACCCGTGTCTCCAGCATTGGCACGTGGACTCTACCACAGCCACCGGGAGAGCCCTCCCCATTGCTTTTAGGATGAAGCCCACTTGACACTGTGCTTATAGTCTTCATTCCCTCAGATATGCTGGTTTCTACTTTGTGTCTTTGCTTTCTTATTTTTGCCTGAAGTGTTCTCTATTCATCTCTGCCTCCTTATGCTTCAAAACCTGCTCAAATGTCAATCCAGGTGACATGCCTCTCCTCAAGTCTTCCAGGCATAGTTAGAACCTCTATTGAGGATTTCGATAGATTGCTCTCATAGGAATACTTCTTCACATCTCAGTTATTTATTTGGGGGCCTGTCTACCCTACACAGTGCCTCCCTCATAGTGTATACTCAGTGAGCATTTGCTGGAGAATCTCTGCTTTCAAAGAGCTTTATGAAGAGTTGGGTAACCCAACTATCAATGAACTCAGGTTACAAAAAAGATTTTTTGGCTAATCATAGATAATGCTCTCATGATTATCTTAGTTTCTATATCCTTTAAATTATGGAGTTGGATTAAATGATTTCCAAAGTATATACTTGCTTAAAATTTGGCCATGTAAGGAGAGGAAACTCCAGTACTTTGGCCACCTCATGCGAAGAGTTGACTCGTTGGAAAAGACTCTGATGCTGGGAGGGATTGGGGGCAGGAGGAGAAGGGGACGACAGAGGATGAGATGGCTGGATGGCATCACTGACTCGATGGACATGAGTCTGAGTGAACTCTGGGAGTTGGTGATGGACAGGGAGGCCTGGCGTGTTGCGATTCATGGGGTCGCAAAGAGTTGGACACGACTGAGCCATTGAACTGAACTGAACTGAAGGAGAGTAACAATGTGATATATTTTAATAATGGCATGTAGGAAGTGGTGTTTCATTTGCACACTGTTCCACACATTAAAGAAAAACTTCAGCCCCCTCCATGATTTCACTGTGATATAATTGGAAAGAGGCTTCTTGATTCTTAACCCAGCTTTTCAAAAATTTACAAAAATGCCCTGCATGCTAAGTGAAGACTTCCAGAGAAAAAGTCTTTACAATGAAAACATTGGTGGAATTTTGGAAGGATTTAATTTCCCTCCCCCTACCCCTGCTGATTCTTTGAAAACGTTTAGCATGAACACTATAAAAATTATATGCTTTCTCCCCAGGTTCTAAGTCACATCTTAAAATTTGAAGTAAAAAGGAATTCATCAGTATGAAAAACAACTATGGTGTCCAGGGTTGAAGTTTTTTACATAAAGAATTCCCTGGAAAGGTGCTGGTCAAATTTCTCTTTTGCACAGTTCATAGCATGTAACTGGTATTCAATAATATTTAATATAATGAATTACAGAGTCTTTGAAAATTTAGGCCTCTAAAGACCAAATCCAAGATGGTAGATGGGATTTTCACATGACTGTGAAGACAGGGTAGAAGTTGACATAGTTGGCCTCCTGGGGGTGTTTCATCACACGAATGAAGGAGCTATATTCACTTAATTTATTTTAGCGAAAGAAAGACTATTCTCTTTAATAGCCACTTATTTAAGGCCAAAGGGTAAAGAAGGCCAGAGGAAGTGATGTCAATTTCAGTTAGGTTCTATTTTATAGAATGTAGTGCACTATAAAATTTGGCATTTTCTCTCCCAGCTTTCTTTAACAGCCAACATTATTTTATTTGCCTTCCTTAAATTTACATTTTAGCTTCTGCTTTTCTATGTTGTTAGGAATTTTGCATTTAAGTGTTTTTGAGTAAAAATAATAAATGGAAGAGAAAATGGCACTATATTCTAAATTAATGCAAACAAGAAAGTTGATTGTTTTTCACAGAGGCAGCAGGGGTGTAGCCAGTGAGTGGAACTTAGGCTTTGGAACCAGATAGAACTGGCTCTGATGCTCAGACTTACCAACTGTTTGACCTTGGGCACATGACTGAAATCCATCCAGCCTCAGTTTTCTCATTCATAAAATAGAAATGCTAACATCCATTAAGAATCAGGAACAAAGTATAGTAGGCATCTAGCATCATGCTGTCACACAGGAAGGTGTTAAACAAATGGAATAGAATAATTTTGGTGGCTAAGTTGTAGATGCCTCTGGTCTTTAAATTCTAGTTTTTATTGAAAGAATTAATTCCATAAAATTTTCAGTGCCTAACACTTAGCCTGACACATGGCAGAGTCTTGGTAAATATTTACCAAGTAAATGAACTAGTGTGATTTTGTGCAAGAAGGGCCTGCTCACGTAAACCACTGGTGCTGTGTAGTATAAATAGTAAACAGGGAAAACTGAGAAAAAGGTCGAGTGGAGTGTGTGTGTGTGTGTGCTCAGTCATGTTCAACTCTTTGGATACTCCATGGACTGTAGCCTGTGGAATTTTCCAGGCAGAATACTGGAGCTAGTTGCTATTTCCTATGCCAGGGGATCTTTCCAACCCAGGGACTGAACCCGTGTCTCCTGCATTGGCACATGGATTCTTTACCACTGCACCAACTGGGAGGAGTTGGAGAAGTAGCTCTAAATGCCTGAGCTGTCATGAAGCAGGGCTGGACTGCATCCTCTGGGGGAAGGTTCCAGGAGAGGGTCCTCCCCTTTAATTCTCTACAGATTTATGTGGATGGTAAAGAGGCAACATGGTGAGCCACCATGAAGGAGGGAACCAAGAGGAGGCGGTCTCCTTAACAAGGGGTGCCCTCAGATCTCAGAGACTGGGTACCTTCTGTTAAACCAACTCACACTCTAAGGCCAGCCTTGTGCTGAGGCCTGGATGTATGGATTTGCCCTCCTGAGCAGTGGAAGTAGTCCCATTTAGCAAATACCTTTTCTGGTTCATACATATTAGGTTATCATGACTGACTTTTAATCTTTTTCTGTTTCATAAACATAAACAGTATTAAATTTGTGCATGTCTTTGGCTCCACTTATTTCATTCCAGAATAGTTTATTTTTGAAGGAGTTACCCAGGTTCATTGTACAAGAATATAAAGATAAAAGAAGTATTTTTTTCCTAAAAATCTGCTCTTTTCTCCAGAAGACATCACAGTAGTTTGTTTCTTGCATAATCTTTCCAGAGGTGGTTTATGCATGCAAGTATACCTTTGTGGCTCAGATGGTAAAGAATCTGCCTGCAGTGCAGGAGACCCAGGTTCGATCCCTGGCTCAGGAAGATCCCCTGGAGAAGGGAATGGCTACCTACTCCAGCATACTTGCCTGGAGAATTCCATGGACAGAGGAGCCTTCTAGGCTACATCCATGGGGTCGTAAAGAGTCAGATACGACTGAGCGACTATCACTGTCAGCTTTTTGTTTCATGTAGGTTCCATATGCTTTATTAGGACAATAGTCACCACTTATGACCTCACAACAGCAGGAGTTTGCAACATAAAGTGTACACAAACCTTGTGATTAAATGTGCATAAGTACCTACCCTAATTGTAACAGTTTCTTGAAAAGAAAAAACAATGGGAAAAAAAAGTTCAAATAGCTGCAGATAGACATCCTTTGGTCACTCCAGTCTCTTCATGCATATGCTATTACCTGTGGTGAAAATAATTGAGCTTTGTTCAAACAGTATTGTCTTTGTAATACACTGCAGATATTCACACCTTTTAAAAAATGTTTAAAGGTGAGTTTCCGTCAGTGTGATGATTTACTTATAGTCCAAATTTTATGGTAACTTTAATTCAGCATTTTAAAGTTTTAGATTTCTTTCTCCCAGATAATCTCTCTTACAATTTTTCCATACTAACACAAAATAATCTTGATGAATGGGTGTCATAAATAAGATAAGACAATATGAGCTAAATCCAAACCTCAGATAAAGTCTAATTTGATTAAAGGTCTTTTGGGTAGTTTTGTACTATTCATAAAGGTTATTCATAAAGGACATATACAAAGCTGTACTGACTAAATTAAAAAAAAATATGAAGTGTGAAATTTTTTTGTTTGACTATTATACTGAAAACTGACAATGGAATTTTGTTTAACTTGATCAGGGACATTGAATATTTTTAAAAAGTTGGCTTATTTCCTAGTTTCTTTGAGTTTTTTTTTTTTTTCATTTTTAGATCCTTATAAATACAATTGAATAGTAAAGAACATTTAATGTTTTGAATGTGAAAAGAACTTTTGTGTGTTTGGAAAACTTTTATTCAAATAATGGGTAAATATGGGATTTAAGCAGATGTATTAAGCCCTCTTATTTTGTCAGTCATAGGAATGAGAGCTTGGGCTTGTATTTGCTACCAGTAGGGCTAGATAAATGGAGGTTTCTGATAGTGTATTTGGAAAGGTGACTAAAAGGACAGTTTTTACAAACCCATCAAAAACTCTGTAGATGTTTCTCACTGATTTTAAGAGCTGTAGCTCAGCATTTGAGTTCATTAGCTTTTCCATCATGTGATTTAGGATGATCTCAGATTCAAGTGATGTAGTTTAATCTAATTAAGACATAATGCAAAGTAAGCTTGAAACACAGTAGTGAAGGTTCTCAAAGAACCCCCAAAAGGCTGGCACAATGAAAGTCCTGGGTTCAGTTTATAACCAAAATGACTACTTGTTTTTCACTTGAACAAACATGCAATTCAACTGTACAGAAAAAGATTTGTGTCTATATTTTTATGTCACTTTTCCTGTGGCTGAGAATAATCTTTACCCTGTCTTCTGCAGTGAATACTCATTTATTGGTCTTTTTTTTCCCCTCAGAGAATACCTCTTTGGGGGAGCGGGGCACACCGCTGGGCCCATGGCAATGAAAGCACCAAGTTCTAACCACTGGACTGCAAGGGAATTCCCCAAAATATCTAACTAAAAGTTGGTATTTACTAGTAAATGGGTGTAAACATTATGGACTGAGGAGGTCGTGCTGACTGGTCAGGAGGCACCCATTTAGTTTTGAAGGTTCGCCCTAGATTATTAATACATTCTTTCCTGGCTTCTTTCTCTTGACAAACCTAGTGCCAACAACAAAAGCAATCTATAAAGTATATTTTGAGGTGAATGGGGACTTTTTAGGATATTGGATGTTATGCTTAAAGCATAAGCTCGGTTATTAGCATTCTTTCTTTGATATATCCCATTTTTATGCATGTTTCTGAAGGTCATTTATCTTTGCCTCTTTATTTCTAGAGAATAAGAGTAGCTTCCTTAGCTGCTCTTCCATAGCCTTCCAGAAAATAATAAAAGTATTAGCTGATATGCTTTATACCAAGTATCAAGCATTAAGTATTTTTCACATAATATCTCAGTTAATCCTTATAATAACCTATTAACCCAATTTTATAGATGGGATAAATGAGCCCCCCAGGAGGCTAAATAACTTTCACATATCAGGTGCTTTTTAAAATAGAGGTTCAGTTCAGTTCAGTCACTCAGTCTTATCCAACTCTGCAACCCCATGGACTGCAGCATGCCAGGCTTCCCTTTCCAACTCCCTGAGCTTAGTTCTTAGTTATTATGGAGTCCAAGCTTATACTTCTTAACTATTATACCTATTAGGAACTTCCCCAGTGGCTCAGCAGTAAAGAATCCACCTGCAGTGCAGGAGCCACAGGAGACATGGGTACAATCCCTGTATCGGGAAGATCGCCTGAAGGAGGGCATGGCAAACCACTCCAGTATTCTTGCCTGGAGAATCCCATGGACAGAGAAGCCTGGTGGGCTACAGTCCGTAGGGTTGCAAAGAGTCAGACATGACTGAAGCAACTCAACAGGCAAGCATGTATACCTATTACTATAAGAGACTATTAAAAAAAAGAAAACTTTAGCAAAGTAAATATTTGGAGGTACTGTTAGTAGCAGGAAGGATGCATAGGGAATAAAAGAGCACCTGGGAGAAGAGGACTGTTGAAAAGAATTATGTTAATATGTTGTTGTTTAGTTGCTCAGTTGTGTCCAGCTCTTTGTGACCCCATGAACCGCAGCATGCCAGGCCTCTCTGTCCCTCACCATCTCCTGGAATTTGCTCAAACTCCTGTCCAATGAGTTGGTGATGCCATCCAACCATCTCATCCTCTGTCATCCCCTTCTCCTCCTGCCTTCAGTCTTTCCCAGCATCAGGGTCTTTTCCAATGAGCCAGCTCTTCACATCAGGCGGTCAAAGTATTGGAGTTTCAGCTTCAACATCAGTCCTTCCAATGAATATTCAGGAATTTCCTTTAGGATGGACTGGTTGGATCTCCTTGCAGTCCAAGGGACTCTCAAGAGTCTTCTCCAGCATGAGTCTCCGTCTTATGTTAATATGAAAGGACTGCAGAAAAAGGGCTGTATTCACTGAAATGGCTCCTGTATAGTTTCTGTGCTTTGAAAACAAGTATACCAGTAAAATTCGATACATCATGTACTGCTTTAATTTTTTTAGGTTGATTTTCTGAGTACTTACCTTCTTAATGTTGCCTGTTTTTAATAGCCATTTAGTATGCAGATTATCAGAAAAAGCAGATCAGTTTTTCTGAAAGTGAAATTTTAAAAAGTCTGGTGGTATATAGCATGGGGCCACAACAATGGCTGTTTTGGAGAATAATCCTGACATTCATTTGTATTCTGCTGTTATATCTTTAATTCCTTGTGTAATTCAAATGATTTATAGTATATACTGTTATTACACAAAAAAGTGCATGTTAAAATAGGTATCTATTGCCTTAATTATGTCATCTTAGTGAAAACATATTAAAATATCACTGTTAATTGATAAAAAATACCAAAGAGAAAGCATAGTTTATTTAAAGAAAGTGGTGCTGTTTAAACTGCTCCTTTGACTTTCAGCTAGTGTTTTTTGCAGATGTGATCTTTAGTCCAAAGTTTTAGCCCATGCTGAATATTTTGCAATGTCTCAGTTCTCAAATTTTAATAGATAGGTTAATAGATTTGAATAAGAGAGTTGAACCGACATAGCTCATGATTTGCCCTGAAAACCTGAGGATTTTCTAATTAAATACTGGATGATCAGTCAGTGCTGCTCAGCTTACTAAATCATGAATTTTTCCATCTTAGTGACATGGTTAAAATTGGAAATGTCAAAAATGCCTGAACAAGAGTGTGATTCATGGACTTGAGCCTGGACTTGTTTTCAATTTTCTTTATTAAAAAAAGACATTATAAGTAGATTAACTAGAAATTATAGTGTACCTATTAACCTGTCTTTTAGCAAGACTGTGTTTCTAAGTTAGAAAACATTTACTTCCTTCAACAAAAGTGGTGTTAGTGTCTTCAAAATATAATACAATTAATTAATTTCTCAACATCAGCGGTGAAAACCATGCATTGTTGGATTTCATTTGAAATCTCCTTAGAGGGACTTGATCAGCCTGATCTCTGGTTGGGCAGCTCAAAACTCAAAGCAGATTGAACTGAATTTATTATTCCCTAATAAATAATAAATAATAAAAATCAACTTTGCTCCTCCCTTTGCACCTTTCTCAGTGAATGGTGCTCATTGTCCAAACCAACCTCTTGAGAACTATTCTTGACTTTGTAATTTTTCATTCACCGGGTCATGTCTGTCCTCCTAGATGTCTCAGATCTGTCTGTTCTTCTCTGCTGCTTCTGCTGCAACTCTCGTCCTGCCCACCCATATCTTTCCTTGGGTGATGGTAACAGCCTGATTTCCCCTACTTCGTTATTGCTTTCTTCCAGTCTGTTTTCCACACTGTAGCCAGAGTGGTCTTTCCAAAGTGGAGTCTGGTGACTCTGGAAACAACTCCAAATATCTGAACAGGGCGGACCTCTACTGGAGCTGCATCCGCCTTCCACCCTCATCTCGAGCCCTTCCGGCTGTTCTTGAGCCATATAGCACTCTTTTCTGCTCTCCCATGCCGTGTGCTTCTTTGCAACCTCTGGACCTCCACCCATGACGTCACAGGAGACTCTTCGTCCTCCTCAGCCTCCAGTTCCTGCTTAAACCTTCTTCTCTTCCTGGAGCTTAAGTTCTCCTGCTTATGTTCTTTTGTCTGGATTCCATAGAATGCAGTCCTTAAAAATTTTTTCTGCACTTGTAATTCTTTTTTATAATATGTTAAGATGGTTTGACTCTAAAGTACATGTAAGAAGGAACTTTTTTCCCCCAGTGTTGTGTGCCCAAAGTTCAAGAGTTTCTCATAGCCCATGGAGAACACTTAGCAGATATTTATTTAATGTATGAATGATTCAGGTATGCCTTTTTTGGGGGGATGGGTGGTAGAGTGTAGTAGCTCTTGGGCTTCCCTGATAGCTCAGCTGGTAAAGAATCCACCTGCAATGCAGGAGACCTGGGTTTGATTCCTGGGTCAGGAAGATCCCCCGAAGAAAGGATAGGCTACACTCCAGTATTCTTGGACTTCCCTGGTGGCCTAGACAGTAAAGGCTCCGCCTGCAAGGTGGGAGACCTGAGTTTGATCTCTGGGTTGGGAAGATCCCCTGGAGGAGGGCATGGCAACCCACTCCAGTATTCTTGCCTGGAGAATCCCCATGGACAGAGGAGCTCGGTCCATGGGCTCACAAAGAATCGACAGGACTGAGCGACTAAGCATAGCACAGCACGTAGTGGCTTTTTCATTACTATGCAAAGTACATTCTCAAGGTAGCACGAAAGAAGAACATTTAGAAAATGTAAGTGGGAGAACACACATGGCTCAGTGACAGAAAATGAGGCAGGAATATAGTATAAAATTCCAGAGGCAGAGAGGACTTTGTTTTAAACAATGTTCAGATTATTAATCTATCCATCAACCTTATAACAATTTCTGTTGAAACAGAGTCTGTAGCTGGATTGTAGGAACCAAAAACCTCAAATTAGACATGTCTTTCTAATATCTAAACTAATTTCTTTTGCTGTAATATAAACTCATTTCTGATCTTAGGTGAAATTAAGAACTTTATACACCTACTTGTGTTACTACCATGTTTTTCTGTTTTCCTCCAATATATGAGGTTTCTTTTTTCCTCTTTCTTTCATATTGTATCTTATTTTCTAATCTTTTAATTATTCTTATTGCTAGTACTTTTTAAAATTTATTTTTTTTAAATTGAAGGACAATTGCTTTACAGAATTGTGTTGGTTTCTGCCAAACATCAACATGAATCAGCCATAGGTGTACATATGTTCCCTCGCTCCTGAACCTCCCTCCCACTTATTGCCAGTATTTGAACCTGAGTATGCCATCCTTTCGGAGAAGGCAATGGCAACTCAGTCCAGTACTCTTGCCTGGAAAATCCCATGGATGAAGGAGCCAGGAAGGCTGCAGTCCATGGGGTCGCACAGAGTTGGACACGACTGAAGCGACTTAGCAGCAGCAGCAGCATGCCATCCTTTATGTCATAAACCAGAGTCATCAAAAACTGGTTAGTAATGAATACAGTGAAAGGATTACTACTTTTAAGGCTGATTATTGTGTTCTTTTGAAATATGTCTCTAGCAAATCTCTGCCTGATATATTGTAAAGGATTTCATAATTTGTGACTAAAAAAAGTATTGCCCTTAATCTGAAAGATTTCGATGGACAAATTGCCCCAAAATCATTCCTTCTAATAAAATGCTACTGTGCATAAAAAACTTAAAAATAAATATATTTTTCTCAGCATTTTTTCCAGATTGAGCTTAATTATGACCCTTTTGACAAATAAAAGCTGAAGGCAGGAATATGCACTTTGCAAATTAGATGATACTTTTAAAAAAAGAAACTTTTGCTAATAAACTAAGAATGGCTCTGTCTGGCCCACTGTGGTTTAGATATATAGAATGATGCTGTATTATATGCTATAATTTTTTTAATCAGTTATGGCTAGGATGGGGGAGTTTTAAAGCTTGCATTACACTATGCTTTTAAGAGTAGAGTAGGTAAATGTATGGGAAAATGGGAGAATTGCTCTGAAAATGTACAGGCCAGAAATCCAGATCAGGCTGACCTTCACCTTACAGGAATCAAAAGTTCCTTGTTATGAGAGAACAAAAGGGAAATAATATAGGCCAAGGACATTTAAAATTACTGTATTTTAAAATATAAAATAAAATTACTGTACATTGAAATAAAATATTATTACTACATCAATGATTTGCTATAAGAGTACCTTGATAGATGCTTCAGAGATGCTCAAGTGGGCAAAGTCACCTGTTAGAGGAGAACACTGTTAATTTCTTTATACGTAAAAGCTGATTTCCATTCAAGGAGTATTTACTTAGCATTTGTAATATGTCTAGCACTAAACTGTATACTGTGAGGAGCAATATTTAAAAAATTTGTTTTCTTGTGATGAGAACTTTTAAGATCTATTCTCTTAGCAACTTTCAAATATATAGTATAGTACTGTTAACTCTTCTCAGGTAGTCAATGGTAAAGAATCTACCTGCAATGCAGGAGACGCAGGTTCAATCCCTGGGTCAAAAAGATCCTCTGGAGGAGGAAATGGCAACCCACTCCAGTATTCTTGCCTGGGGAATCCCATGGACAGAGGAGCCTGGTGGAGTACAGTCCATGGAGTTGCAAAGAGTTGGATATGACTGAGCTCGTATGCATGCCCAATGGTTAAATCACATATGATCCTCAGATCCTGTATACTTAAATGAACACTGCTTATTTTCCCCTTTCCCACCTCCTGCATGAAGCACTTCTGACAGATCCTAGCTGTGTGATTTCTTCCTCAGACTTTGCTGTGGTGTTAACATATTGACCTCTGATGTAGCCTCGAATAATTTATCTTCTTGCATTGTTTATTTCATGTCATTGTATCTCAGTTATGAACTAAATTAAACAGTCTTGGGAGGAACCTCATGTCTTGAACAATGGTATCAGATCAGATCAGATCAGTCGCTCAGTCGTGTCCGACTCTTTGTGACCCCATGAATTGCAGCACGCCAGGCCTCCCTGTCCATCACTAACTCCTGGAGTTCACTCAGACTCACGTCCATCGAGTCAGTGATGCCATCCAGCCATCTCATCCTGTGTCGTCCCCTTCTCCTCCTGCCCCCAATTCCTCCCAGCATCATAGTCTTTTCCAATGAGTCAACTCTTTGCATGAGGTGGCCAAAGTACTGAAGTTTCAGCTTTAGCATCATTCCTTCCAAAGAAATCCCAGGGCTGATCTCCTTCAGAATGGACTGGTTGGATCTCCTTGCAGTCCAAGGGACTCTCAAGAGTCTTCTCCAACACCACAGTTCAAAAGCCTCAATAGTAATGTATAATAAACATGAAATGATGTTGGCTTTGAGGAGTGTTCTTTTTTACTTTAAGAAGTTAAACATAACGTTGAAATACTATACTTTGGAATAAGGCTGCTAAACATTTTTATGGTTTTTATTACCTCCTAGTCTTCATAGGAAATCTCCCTTGGTTGCTTTATTTTTAAAATGATAATAATTATAACAATAGTTTGTATCATTATTTATGGATTTACAGATTACATTTATGTTGTGGTGTTGTATAATATTTGACTGTAAAGGTAGTAAAAGCAATAATTTAAAATGATAATAATGATTGTTAATGTTTATTGAGCACTTATTGAGCAGTACAGCCACTGTTTCAAGTGTTTTATGTGCATTAAATTCATTTTATTCTCAAAGTAATTATGAGGCTGTTGCTGCTGCTGCTGCTGCTAAGTTGCTTCAGTTGTGTCCGACTCTGTGCGACCCCATAGACGGCAGCCCACCAGGCTCCCCCGTCCCTGGGATTCTCCAGGCAAGAACACTGGAGTGGGTTGCCATTTAATTATGAGGCAAGTATTATTTATTCCTATTTCATTGATGATAAACTAGGCACAGATAGACTTGCACTAAGTCCAATGGCTAGTATAATGGTCACAGAGCTCATAAGGTTGACTAGGGTTATATTGGGGAATAGGTTATATATTTATTTATTTTTTTCAACTCTTAAAATTTTAATTTTTTTTCCAGTTTTATTGAGATGTAATTGACATATGAGTTTAAGATGTATAGTGTAATGGGAGCAGTTAAATTTAAAATGCCTATGGGTAACGGAAAAGACTATCAGGATGAATGTTGTGTGGTTAGTAGAAAACCATTTTGATTTCTATACCAAAGAATAATATGGTCAGACAGTGTTTTAGGGAGATTAAGCTCAAAAGTGTAAATGACACAGACTGGAAGGCAGGAGACCAAGCTGCTGCAGTTTTCAGCTGTGAAACTGTAAGGGCCTGAGACTGGAAGGGAGCAGGAAGAATGGGAAGGAAGTGCCAGAAAGGAGGATTCAACTGGGCTTTGTTACTGCTTGGTAAGGGAGACCGAGGTGTCAGTGATGACTTGCAGCTGTTTGACTTCGGCTAATGGTGATCTCATTAGGAGGTGGTCTGTCCTCGCCTTTAACCACCTTCCGAATACTTAACATTTCAACTAACCTTCTTTTGAAGTTCTTTTTCCTTCTTTCTGCTGGTGACGATTGTTAAATCTTGGTTTTCGTCTTACCTAATTCCTCCTTCAGAGTTTTTTCCTGTAGTGCAAAGTCTTCAAAGCCTCAATCTGAAACATTTCTTTTACTTTCACATGCCCACTTCATGATAGAGTGTATATGCTGTCCAGTTAACTTTTAATCCAGGGGCAGTGTGGCCTCATGGAAGGAGGAAGTGCTGGGCCTGAGTCCCAACGACACATTAGTAGCTGTGGAATAACAATGCCTTTGATCTTAATTCGCTCATTTATAAATGGGAAGGATACCTGCCTTATGCAGTTATTATGAGTACTAAATGAATCCAGGGAAAAAGCTCCAAACACACTAGTTCCTTACCAAATTTTATTTGTTCCTTAAAAGAATTTTTTTTTTTTGGATTTTTTGGCTCTGGGCATGTGGGATCTTAGTTCCCCAACCAGGAATGGAACCCGCACTCCCTGCATTGGAAGCACAGAGTCTTAACCACTGGACCACAAGGGATGTCCTCTTCTATTTGCTCCTTTTGTTCCTCTTACTCCTCTTCAAATATTTTCCTTCAGTTCAAGTTTCCCTGATGGAGGCTCTCCCTACCTTTGGAGGAATAGTTGTGATTTTCTTTTGCTTGCCAGATGTTAAGCTCTACATTATCATCATTCATGGATTAATAGCACAGTGATTGTCTTTCTGTTTTAAACATGGAATGAGTTAATACTCTAAAAAAAAAATAAGATATGAACTACAAAGAGGTGGAATCATAAACTGGTTTTATGTGAAATTACATTTCAGACTAGGGGTGAAAATTTATCTTCAGATCGGCTTAAGTGCAGTATGAAAACAAGCTGTGGGAACATGATATGTGAAATATAGAAATTTCCACAGCTCTGACGTATCTAGAAATTTTATTTATACAGATGTTATGAATGATACAATGATTGATCTTTTATATAGCAGTTAGAATGGGGATTTCATTTGATTGAAAATGCTGTTGTGAAGAGTATGGATCTCAGTAAGATGCTGATGCACATAGATTAATAGGAAGCACTATCTTTGCAGATGGGTGAGACAATAATATTTGCTACTGGTCAACCAGTCAGTGAGTTCAACTTACATGAGTGCTTAGTCACTTCAGTCTTTAGTTGTTTCCATCTCTTTGCGACCCTATGGACTGTATCCCACCAGGCTTCTCTGTCCATGGGATTCTACAGGCAAGAATACTGGAGTGGGTTTCCATGCCATCTTCCAGGGGATTTTTCAACTCAGGGATCGAACCTGCATCTTCTGCATAGCAGGTGAATTCTTTGCTGTTGAGCCACCGGGGAAGCCCTGAGATCAAATTAGGTAAGTTCTTATTAAGGATTTGAAGATGACCCACAAGCGACTCTTTTCTGAATCAGTTAACTTTTTGAACTCCAATTGTCCATCTAGTCAAAGCTATGGTTTTTCTAGTAGTCATGTATGGATGTGAGAGTTGGACCATAAAGAAAGCTGAGTGCCAAAGAATTGATGCTTTTGAACTGTGATGTTGCAGAAGACTGTTGAGAGTCCCTTGAACTGCAAGGAGATCCAACCAGTCCATCCTAAAAGAAATCAGTCCTGAATATTCATTGGAAGGACTGATGCTGAAGCTGAAAGTCCAATACTTTGGCCACCTGATGTGAAGAACTGACTGATTGGAAAAGACCTTGATGCTGGGAAACATTGAAGGCCAGGGGGAGAAGGAGACAATAGAGGATGAGATGGTTGGATGGCATCACTGATTCAATGGACATGAGCTTGAGTAAACTCCAGGAGCTGGTAATGGACAGGGAGGCCTGGCGTGCTGCAGTCCATGGGCTCACAAAGAGTCAGACACGACTGAGTGACTGAACTGATCTCAAGAGTAAAATATTAAAAATAATCTCAGAACATAGAGTGTAGAGGTTTTAGGTATGATCTAGTATACACCCATTGTTTTAGAGAGGCAGAAACTGAGGTTTAGAGATTGGAACTTGGCTAGGATGCCCAATAACGACAGTGGTAAGTCAGAGGTCAAACTTAAGTCTCTTAATTCCCAGTATTCTTGCCACTCTACCACAAAAGCCCCATAAGCATGAACAGTATTTCAACCAAACACTGGTCTAGAAATGAGGCTTCTGAGAAATTGAAAAAAATTGGGGGAGTATTTATAGACTTCTGAGATCACAAAAATTCAGCTATCCTCAAATATTCACATGAAATGGATGCTTCAGGAATATCTGTCACTCTGGTACCTTGTGCTCTGACATCCACTGGAGGACCTGAACTCCAGTTTGAGAGGATGCCTCAAAAGCCACTTATGGTCAGGATAGTTGCAGTTGTACACATTCACCCAAGGTGAATTTGATTTGAAAAAATTAATTTATTAATAACTGTTACACATTTTCTGAATGAGAAAAGAACTCTTACAGTTTAGCTGTTGATCAAATTTGATTTTTTTTGAAAATTATTAGAAATATAGTACCAGAAGGCCGGAGAAGGAAATGGCAACCCACTCCAGTATTCTTGCCTGGAAAATCCCATGGACGGAGAAGCCTGGTGGGCTATAGTCCATGGGGTCGCAAAGAGTCGGACACGACTGAGCGACTTGACTTTGACTTTACTTTACCAGAAGGCCACTTTAAAACAATGTGGTAAACTCTTTTGCATTCCTGCTTAAGTTAGATCAATACCAACACCCATACATACACTGACACACACATGCACACACACACGCATGCACACACACACACACACAGGACAGTTCAGTTTTGCCACTCAGTCGTGTCCGACTCTTTGAGACCCAATGGACTGCAGCATGCCAGACTTCCCTGTCCATCACCAACTCCCAGAGCTTGCTCAAACTCATGTCCATCGAGTTGGTGATACCATCCAACGATCTCACATGCTGTCGTCCCCTTCTCCTCCCACCTTCAATCTTTCCCAGTATCAGGGTGTTTTCCAAGGAGTTAGTTCTTTGCCTCAGGTGGCCAAAGTATTGGAGTTTCAGCATCAGTCCTTCCAATGAATACTCAGGACTGATCTCCTTCAGAATGGACTGGTTGGATCTCCTTGCAGTCCAAGGGACTCTCAAGAGTCTTCTCCAACACCACAGTTCAAAAGCATCAATTCTTCGGTGCTCTGCTTTCTTTATAGTCCAACTTTCACATCCATACATGACTACTGGAAAAACCACAGCTTTGACTAGAGGGACATTTGTCAGTAAAGTAACGTCTGCTTTTTAATATGCTGTCTAGGTTGGTCATAGCTTTTCTTCCAAGGAGCAAGTGTCTTTTAATTTCATGGCTGCAGTCCCCATCTGCAGTGATTTTGGAGACCAAGAAAATAAAATCTCTCACTGTTTCCATTGTTTCCCCTTCTATTTGCCATGAAGTGATGGGACCAGATGCCATGATCTTAGTTTTTTGAAAGTTGAATTTTAAGGCAGCTTTTTCACCCTCCTCTCACTTTCATCAAGAGGCTCTTTAGTTCCTCTTCATTTTTTGCCATAAGGGTGGTGTCATCTGTGTATCTGAAGTTATTGATATTTCTTCCGGCAATCTTGGTTCCAGCTTGTGCCTCATCCAGACCAGCATTTTGTATGATGTACTTTGCATATACGTCATACACATAGGACAGTGACTAACAGTTTCCCATCTCTGTGTAGTTTCTCTATATGGCTCTTTTCTGAAAGGCTTCAGATTCCTGTGGAGGAGGTGAGATTAGCATTAATGAGCAGACAGTGTGGGAACTTGATTTGCTCTGTTCTAAAGCCCAGTTATGACTTCTGGACTGTCATTTGAAATCTGTAAAATACCCATTTTAACTAAGTAAAGATACAAGGGCAGAATGGATATATTCAAAACTCAAAACAAAAAAAATCTGGTTAGAGTGTATAACAGATGCAGTATTCATTGTGAGTTTAATATATTTGAGATTGCCAGAAAGTGTCAGTAGTTTGAAGTTACCCATTATTTTAATGAGAGGAATTTATATGATGTTGCTGTTTTGATTTTTCATCAGCTTCTCACTTCTGCTTTATTGGTTTAGGGGAAAACCAAAAAAAAATGTATAAAGGTTTTTAAAAAATAGTCTAGAACATATTAATAAAGATTATTTGAATGAATGAGCAAGCAGTAGTTTTCATTTGGGAGGGAGTGTAGTTGAGGGGAGAGAAGGGGAAGCACACAGGAATTCTCTGGATGGCCTTCCCAACCACAAATATTCACCCTGTTTCCCGTTCAGAGACACAGCGTCTTGGGCAGAACCATGGCTCTGGAGCAATGAATTAAAATAAATTTGGAAGTCACCCAAACCACAAGGCCTGTGAGCTTTGCACCAAATTTTCAACTTCAATAGAGTCTGGGTTTGTTTTAGCAATATGGCACTTTTTGGGTTTGATGATTTAAGTTTTATTTTTAAATTAAATTGTAGTATATGAAGTTACTCTTGAAATCTATGAATTCAGATGTCACAAGGATACTATTTATGAGCAAAATAATTTTTCATTATGGCTAAGCTCAGAATTCTTGAAAAGTATCAAAAGTTTTATTTTTTTTTTGTTTTTTATTTGCTCCAAGTAACAGAATACTCCCATTAAGTAAAAATTTTCACTGGGAAGAGGTGTTTTCCCCACTCAAACAAGATACATTTTTTTTCTATTAGTTCAACTGCCAGATTTCACCTTGTAGAAAAAAGATAGCATTTTCTTTGCCCAGTGACACCAAGGCATCCCTAACAAATGAGATTTTTGTAGGCTTTAAATTTGCATTAGCTTTTTGAAACTAAGAGAATTCTGCATAAATACCTAGCACAGTGCTTGGTGCATGGTAAAGCCCAAGAAATGTTAATTTTCTTTTTTTTCTGTTTTCTTTCTTCTCAAAAGACATACAGAATTTATTTCAGTGAATTTATCTATTGATTTGGAAGCCCTGTCAAAAATTGGAAAAATCTCACTGCTGAGCAGTGTGTCTCATTCTCAAGCATGTTGATCAAAATGTAGTAACAGGCAAGCTTATTAAAGGAATTTCTTTAAATTCAGCTCAAGTTAATAAAAATGTATTTGCTATCTACCACACACAAGGCACTTAAATAGACATTTTAGGGGATAGAAAGATGAGTGCAACATAATTTCTATGTAGCTTATAATCCATGGTTGATTAAAATGAGGGGGACATATATTCAACATAATGTAACATTATATATATGTGTGTGTGTATATACATGCACACACACATTCACATATATAATATAAACATATGCACATGTACACATAACACGTTGTAGAGTCCAGGTCTCTAAAACTTATAACCCATTATTCTTTCCATTATACCATATACAGCTTCTCAGGAAAGAAGTGAAGTGAAAGTCAGTCATGTCCGATTCTTTGTGACCCCATGGACTATTCAGTTCATGAAATTCTCTAGGCCGGAATACTGAAGTGGGTAGCCTTTCCCTTCTCCAGGATATCTTCCCAACCCAGAGATCGAACCCAGGTCTCCAGCATTGCAGGTGAATTCTCAAGAAAGAAAGTGGGTTTTAATTCCCACCTTCCATTGACTTAGTTGGTGTAACCCATAAGTGTTTCAGTATATTTCCAGAATTTTAAGCTTTCTTTCACTAATTAGGGCATTGAAGGAAATGTGCCTGGATTAGCAAACTATATGAATTACAGGTTATTTCTAAGTAAGCATAAATTTAAAATATTTAAAGTACACACAGTAACCCAATTTTCTTGCTAACTAATGTTGTGTGCATAGAGGGCAGTAGAAATCTTACTGGGCATGCTTTAATGAGCCTAAAAAGCTCAAGTGTAATTAATGTTCTAAAGTACTTAAAAACAGTTCACCTAGGAAGTTTAAGTAGGTCATGCATATTTACTTTGGTAATTTTTTTCTATCATTTAAAATTTATTTTTAATGGGAGAATAATTGCTTTACAGGTTATTTTTTTAAATAAACACTTTCTTTAGTAGATGCACAGGTTAAGTTTAATCTTGAAAATGTGATAGACTCTAAAACTATGGTTATTACTGTGTTGCATGTGTATATACACACACACACACACACACACATACATATATAAAATCTTTGTTTATTCCTCGAGATTGTTTTTGACTATAGAGAATAAGACAATGTTTTTTTCCCCCAGATATATAATAATTTGTTTTGGACCAGGGTGGACAGAAGGTAGCTCATTAATTCATTTTGCAAGGAACTACCTTATGCCCTGAGGAATAAGAAGATGATGAGAATGTTAAGATGAATGACTCTTGGCTTCAAGTTACTTGTAGTCTATTGTGTGTTAGTTGCTCAGTTGTTTCCAACTCTTTGGGACCCTGTGGACTGTATCCTGTCAGGCTCTTCTGTCCATGGGAATTTCCAGGCAAGAATACTGGAGTGGGTTGCCATTCCCTTCTCCAGGGGATCTTCCCAACCTGAGGATCAAACCCAGGTCTCCCGTATTGCAGACAGATTCTTTATCATCTGAGCCACTAGGGAAAAGCCAGTAGTCTATTAAGAGGTGATATGAAGAAATAATTACAATGTGGGGATAATATCATGTCCCATCGAAAAGATCCAAACAAGATGCTGTGAGAATTTAGAGAAAAGAGCTGTTACTTTGGCCTGAGAGACTCGAGAAAACCTTTCTAGAGGAGCTGGCATTTGAGCTGGGCTCTTAAAGGCAAGACTGGATTTGAGCATAAGGAAGGTATTTCTGAACATTTTCCACTATGTATATGAATTAGTTTGTTGTTTAGTCACTAAGTCATGTCTGACTCTTTTGTGACCTCATGAACTGTAGCCCACAAGGTCCCCTGTCAATGTGATTTTCCAGGCAAGAATAGTGGAGTGAGTTATGATTTCCTTCTCCAGGGGATCTTCCTCACCCAAGGATTGAACCCATGTCTTCTGCATCTCCTGCATTAGCAGGTGGATTTTTTTTTTTTACCGCTGAGCCACCAGGGAAGCCTATGAATTAGTTAAGGTGGTTAAAATATCTAGTTCTTACTACCATTTCCAGCATCCAGTGGGCATTCAGTATTGTTGCTGAATACGTGCATGAACCAGAAGGTTAATTGCATGCCACTAGCTGTCTTCCTTATAAGAATGCTGTCAGAAAAATAATTGGAAAATTTCTGCCCAGGTGCCGACTTAAGCAATGCCTCTGCACTTATCAAGGGCTTTAACTGCTTAGTTGCCCTACATTCATCTTCATTAAGCATCAGGCTTTATCCCTGAAAAATGGTGCAGCTGCTTGGTGGCTATTTCCCATACCCCTCACTAATCAGCTGTCTTCCAGAGAGCTGGGTTGATGTTTCAGACAAACATCTGAAACTTTAGAGCACCTATTCTGTTTCTTAAACATTTTAAATTGAGGTAACATTGGTTTTGTAACATTTTATAACTTTCGCTTGCACCGCATTGTATTTTAACTTCTGTACACACTGCTAAGTCACTTCAGTCATGTCTGACTCTGTGCGACCCCATAGATGGCAGCCCAACAGGCTCCCCCGTCCCTGGGATTCTCCAGGCAAGAACACTGGAGTGGGTTGCCATTTCCTTCTCCAATGCATGAAAGTGAAAAGTCAAAGTGAAGTCGCTCAGTCGTGTCCGACTCTTAGCGACCCCATGGACTACAGCCTACCAGGCCCTCCATCCATGGGATTTTCCAGGCAAGAGTACTGGAGTGGGGTGCCATTGCCCTCTCCGTCTGTACACACTACAGCGTGTTAACTACCTAAAGCTTAGCTTTCATGTGTCACCATACAGTTGATCTCCTTTACTCATTTCACCCTTCCTCTCTCGTCCCTTCTGGTAATCACTACTCTGTTCTCTGTATGTATGTGTTTATTTGGTTTATTCATTTATTGTTTTCTTTTTGTTTCTGTTTCTTTTTGATTACAGTGATTATAATATTTTTACTCCACTGTTTATTTATGTGGATTTTTTCATATCAGCTTCTTAAAGGTAAAACTCATGTGGTTTCATCTTTGATTCCCTCACAAACTCCAGAACAGAGACCTCTTCCTAGATGACTTAACAAGTTTGTAGAATGACTACGTATATTAATGAAGATGCTTAATGAGAGAGCTGGGAGGAATGAATAGGAGAAAGAGGATCGATTCATATGTGAAGGAAAAATGAGCACAGTGGAGTCAACTCTGCAAAAGAATTAAATTAGAGTGCAATTTAATCCTAAAATATTTATAAAATTTTAGGATTTGTTGAGTGTGTATTCAGATATATTTTGATTTGGCTATACAGATACACTAATTATAATAAATATGTTAAGAAAGTTCATACAGTATGATCTCAAATCACTTCTGAGAAATGAGTGCCTTGAGTTATGATGGGGAACTCACGTGTGCGTGAGTGCCAAGTTGCTTCAGTTGTGTGCGACTCTTTGCCATCCTATGGACTGTAGCCCACGAGACTCCTTTGTCCATGGGATTCTCCAGGCAAGAATACTGGAGTGGGTTGCCATTTCCTTCTCCAGGGGATCTTTCTGACCCAGGGATCAAACCCGTGTCTTGTGCATCTCCTGCGTTGCAGGTGGATACTTTACCATTGAGCCACCAGGGAAGATGGGGAACTCACTCATCACCAATTAGAACACTGTGTACATTTCTTACATTGTTTTAATATCCAGTGATCCAAATTTCACTGATGGAACTGACAGTGATTTTGTCTCGGAAGCTTTCTCTGTAAGGACTCGCTTGCTGTTGGAACTAGTAGCTCCCTGGCTCTCCTGTAATGCTGACTATAAAGGTTTATCACATGCATGTGCTTCAGTGCAGCTCAGGTCAGTCGCTCAGTCGTTTCTGACTCTTTGCGACCCCATGAATCGCAGCACGCCAGGCCTCCCTGTCCATCACCAACTCCCGGGGTTTATTCAAACTCATGTCCATCAAGTCGGTGATGCCATCCAGCCATCTCATCCTCTGTTGTCCCCTTCTTCTCCTGCCTTAGTTTTATAATAAAACATGCAATTTTACATGCAGTATTGTAAGGAAAATCTGAACATTGATCAGTATAATTGCCCTGTTTATAATGTTGCTTCTGAGCAGACTTACGGAATTTGAAATATCCCTCTGAGATAATGTCTATCTTCCTACTTAAAAAATGATTTTCTGACACTTTGGATGCTTTTATTGTTGTTAGTGTTTTTGTTTTGTGTATTACTTATGCTTTTTTAGAATATTATTTTTTATTACTTAATAAAACACAACTAGAAGATCACCTATTAAAAAAAACAAAACAAAAAAACCCCCCAAAACCAGTAGCTAAGGCCCCGTCTCTGCATTCCCCCCCTTCCTTCTTAGATATACTTCTTTACATAAGGCTTCTTTATATTTTTCTTTCAGATTTAATCCTTACTTTGTGCTGCACTTTTCTTAATTATCATCTGCTGTGTTTTTGCCCGATACTCTGCCTTTGTAATCACCACTGCTCTAGTCCCTCAGTCAGGGTTAATCTAGTCCGTGTTCATTTAATATCTGCACAGACTGGATGAATGGATCCACCTCTTGAATTCCAATCAAACCTGCTATTTGCTGATTGTATTTCTTCTTGTCTTGAGTTTTTTCTGCCTTTTCTTTGCCCATCACTATGCTCTCTACATATGGTAGAACATCTCTGTTATTTCAGAAATGTTATTTCACTTCTCTGGAGTGACCCTTCAATAGATGCTTTGACCTTCAAAATAAGCTTTCTTTCCACACCTTCATACTAGTTAATTATGTCCTGCATACCAGTCCCAACCCAGAGTGCCAAGTACCTGGAGACCTTTCAGGCTTCTGTCTTTGCTTATAACAAACAGGATCATGTTGGTCTAGGAGACAGGTGTCTCTATTTCCTAGTTTGCCTAGGACAATTCTGGGTTTTGCCTGCTATTCTGGTTTAATTATTAATAGAACCCCCTTCACTCTCAAAAGTAAGATATGTAATATGGTCACCGGAGGAGCCTGGTGGGCTACAGTCCATGGGCTTGCGACGAGTCGGACACGACTGACGACTTAGCAGCGGCAGCAGCAGCAGCAACCTCCTCCTAAGATGTGACAGTAGCCAAACTTTAACATTTTGTTTTGTGTGTTTCAATTTTAGTGCCATATTGAGGAACTTTGAGGTTTAGTTTTTAAAATCAGATCACATAAACTGTGTAGTTTATGAAATGATTTTCAGTTTACAGCTATTTGAAAAGACATTATACAGTTATGTAAAGTTTAAAAATAAAATAAAATTAAAAAAAAAGAAAAGAAAAAAAAACAAATAAATAAGTAAAAGTCAAAAAAAAATATATAAGGATATAAAATGGACAGATCAAGACACAAAGATTTTTCTCAAGGTCCGCACATTTCTGGATAATATATTATTATAGGCTTAAGAATTCCTAGGAAGCCAATTTTAAAAGATTTGTTTCATTTCCCCTTATCACATATTCTGGAAAGCAGCCCACTGTCCAAGACACTTAATTTTGATTGCCTATAATTGTATATGTTTAGTTATGTAAGCTCTTTTGGGGACCATATAGCAAGTAATGCAGTTACTGAATCACTCAAGTGAGGAATTATAACAATTCTAAAAATACAGCATCTCAAGATATCTTTTAAAAAATAGTGCTAGCGTGCCTTTCAAGTTCAGTGCAGCAGAAAATGACTAGGCCCTGGTAATTATTCTCAGGGCTGCCGTCTGTGAATTAAAGCTTAAATGCCTTGAATTGCAGATGCTTCAGTTCCTTTTTTATTCACTTTGTAAAGTCCCCTAAAATTATTGCAAATTACTTCAACAGAAAGAAAACAGTGGGATCTTGTGAGTACATTTAAGTGAAAAATATAATCATTGGAAGGCCTACAAGGTGACACAGCACTTTTTCTGATAATTCTGTGAACTTTACAGATATTACTATCCTGCTTTTCCTAATATTTCAATGGATACTAAGATCTGGAAAAAAGAATAACCCATAGTATAGACACTATGCTTTTCCATTACACATGCGTAATTTACCTTGACTTAGGGAGTTCAGTGTCTTATGTTTGGGCTATTTTTATGATGAAACAGATTTGCTTCTGTTTCTTTTCTTCTGATATCCTTCTGCCTATTTCAGGATAGGTAAAGAGGATAGTGTTTTAACATGATTGTAAAGTCAAGAAAGGAGGTCTACTGTAGTCTGGGGCTTTGGGCAAGTTCTAAAAACCCTTTATGTAGAAGTTTTATCTTCCAGATCTCTTTTGACTTTGACTTTTAACTTCACTGCCTCCAGTAATTTTTTACACAATTCATGTGTGTATTAAAATAGACATAAGAGAATCTGACTCAAAATCACAGATGTATAGATACAGAAGAGACACGAGAGAATTTATCCTCCTAACTTTCCATTAGCACCACAGCTCCCAACTCCAGAGAGGGTCATCTATGTCAGACATGAAGACTTTTAGAGATGATAGCCCATTCCATTATTAAACAACCCAGCTCTCTGAGAGATCTCTTAGATCTCACCTAAGTCCTTCATATTGGAATTTAAGGTTATTTCCTTTGGTTCTGTCCTCATTGTCGATAGAGAACAGCTGGTCACTGGGATAACTGATCAAATACCTTAAGAATGTTATTAAATCATCCATCAGTCTTCCCTTCAGCAGGCGCAATAATCTCTGTTGCTTTAATCTTTCCCCATAGATATTACTTTCCAACCCTTTAATCATCTTTGTGGCTCTTCTCCACTTTAGTAGAGTTAAATTTGGACCCAACAAATTGGGTACAGGTTTTAAAAAACCATTCCTTTTAGAATAAAGAGCAACTATCTGGTCCTTGAAGCTTTTGGCAGTGTTCCAGCTGCACCCAGAGGCCCCTTTCATCCCAGAGACAGAGTTGGTTCCTAAACCTTTTCCTTCCAAGTTCACAGCACAATGTTTTCCATGTGTGTTGATGGCATGAAGACTCATGGGGTCAAAAAGAGATGAAGCCCTAATATTAAGGTGATACTCCATTTACTCCTATTTTCTTCCCCCTCCTACATTGCAAAATTTTATTTAGTTTATGAATATAACTATTAGTTGAAGTGGTATTTTAAGTAGGCTAGTTAATATTGAAAAATTAAAGTTTTTAAAGATATAAAAAACAGCTTAGAGGAAGCTTCTTTTAGTTTAATGAAAGAAATACAAATAGGTTTGCTAAGTTAACAATGAATAATCATTTGTGTAAAGAATGTCTCTAACTGTGGGAGTAAAAGAGCGAAGAAAGTTTTCATGAAATAAAAATGCCAATTACTTACACTTGTTATTATAAAAGTGTGAGTGTCTAAATGCAAATAATGTCAATATCAAGGTAACTTTTACATAGAATGTGAGTTTTAAGTAACAAAGAAGAATAATTCAAATATAGTATATGACTTCTGGTCTACTGGGTTTATACCACAAACCCTGTCCAGCTCAAGCTACATCTTATGAACACTAATATTGGCTAGTCTCCCAGACCATAAAGCTACCATTCTTAATTTGACCTTCAACCCCACCGCTCCACCTCTTGACAAACTTTGACAGATTGTGTGTTGGTGTGTGTGTTTATTACAGGGAGTGAAATGGAGTGCATATGGGTTAAGAACATTCATTATTCCAAGATTAGAGTTTGCCTTTAAAAAATGAGGCTGAAGACTTTCAAGCAGAATAGACTATTAGAAAAACTGGTGGTGGAAAATGACTTGTTACACAAATGATATAAAGGTGAGGAAACGTGGCTGTGAAACACAGCAGCTATTGGAGTTTTTGTAGGAAAAGCTGGGATGACAAGCACACAGGCATGTGCAAAGCAAGCAGTGTTCCACTTTATAAAGGCTCAGGACACTGATGTCACAGTTAGAGAATGTGGGGTCTGTGAAAGATGAAGCCCATCAGCCATGAATATTCCAGACCCAGGGCTCTTGGTCTTTGTATTCAGCAACACTTACATGCTTGACACAACTTAAGGACACAGGTGGAAAAAGTCAAGACTTGATATGGTGTCTTTATGTCAGTTTTTTTAAAGTGCAATAGAAGTGTATTATATATGTAATAAAAAAGACTTATGAACACATCAGGAATCTGTACAGATGAATTAAAGTCATGGAGGTAGTTTTCTGGGGGTAAGATTGGGGTTACTAGGTTCCACTAACTCTACTTCAACAACAAATTCTAAATGTTTCCTGTGCTATAAATTAGAAACTACTTGTTTTTTAATTAAGACCATCTGTAAACTCAGAAGGACTTGAGGACTAAAGGAGTGCCAAGGCTAAAACTGGTAGTGTTTATTTCTCAGGTCAAATGTTTTCTGCTAGGTAAACATTTCATAGATTTGAGATATCTCATGACTTGTTGCCTTTAAAGATCTCCCATTAAGTAGCTAACAGGTGATTTAATGACAGTGTGTTCAGAAACCATCTAGAAAATAAGACCACCCTCTTTGGTGTGTGTGTGTGTATATATATATATATATATATGACTTAATACAATTTTTAGCAATAGATCTTGATGATTTAAACAAGGTGTCTGTTATTTTAGGGACTGGACAAAGAAGGTGAAAATAAAGAAATATGGCACTCTAGAAAATATAAACCTTATAGATGATGTTTTGGAAAGAAAGAGGGCATTCAAGTGGGAAGATAAAGAATTCTGGCAAAGCTAAAAAGCAGCAGCTTCACTGGAGAACAAGAATGATTTGACTCTCATGGATATTACAGGTTTCCAGAATGTGAAGATTTAAAGACACCTTAGAGATTGTCTAGTTTAGTCCTTTAAATTTATAGATTAATAGCAAACAAGCAGACAGATACCCTGAGGTGCAGAAAATTCTTCCTTTCTTTTGTCTTTGTATTCAACTGAAACACTGGTGGGATGAATACTAAGGAAGTGAACAGTTATTCAACAAATAAATGTGGGAGGTATTGTGTAGTGTTCTGGAAGAATTAATCTTCATTCAAAGTAACACATAATAAATTGATATTAGGAAAAGCAATTAAGTGCTTTCATGGAATTAAAAAGATCTGTAATTTTTTTAGTTGTAAAAGATTTATAATTTTCAGAAAAGATTTATAATTTTATATGAGATAAGATGTACAAGTGATCACAATTCAGTAGCAGTGGTTGAACTTAATGGACTGCTAAACTCCGAGGCAGGCAAGTGTATTATCTTATTTAATTCTTACATTGACCTTATAAGGTCCTAATATTATTATCCTCCCTATTTTACAGCTCAATAAACTGAACCATAGAGAGATGAAACCGCTAGCTCAAGTGAGAGTCTCAGGGTTTGAACTCAAGTCTATCTTTCTGCAGAGTCTGTTCATAACTGACACTACTGTGCCTTTGACGATACAAGGCGGTACACTAGTAAGTGTACTGTAGGAAAGATGTATATGGACTTCTACGTGGAACTGAAAGATTATTGGAGAAAATTGCTTGGACCAAGGTGGAGGGTAGGCTTGGAAATAGGTCTCTGGGAGATGGTGGTCCTTGTAATGGCCTTTGAAGGATGGTAAATTTTAGTTGGATATTATTGAGAAGCATGATCCTGAAAGTTTAAAGATGTCATATCTTCTTTGAGCAATAATGGAATGGATTCCAGAATAGTTGGTTCAAAGATTGCCATTGAACCATTCCTTTACCAATGTACATTCTGTGCAGTAATAAGAGTGGAAATTCTCCAATCTTGGCTTTAAATAATCCTTAGGGTAACTCCCTTGTTTACTCATATAATTTTTATTTCTCTTTTTACTGCCTCAGTTGAAGGTTTATACCCTTGTAAACTTTGTATTTGAAGAGTTCCATCTGGTTGAAACCCAATTTCTCCCCAAATATGTTGAATTCTGAAAGAGAATTTTTCAAAATGCCTGAGGCATGAGATGTTTTATTCATCTCCACTGACAGATGAATTACTCTTGCTTTTCATTTTTCTGGTTGTGCCATTTATTTGAGCAGTCATGTCTCAGCACCTATTGTTTGTAATGTGTAGATCACATTGGAGATGTTTTTATATTTCCTTTCTGGTTATCCACAAAAGAGAACAAAGTACTGCTACTTGAATGCTGGGATAATATCTAGCATGGTAATAAAATAGGGCTTGTTGTAAATTACATCTCTTGTAATAACTGATTCAGATCAGTCACTTAGCTTTTTAGCATGTTCAACTGACCAACTGGTAGCATAGCTGCTAGTCAAAATATTTCTTTATAAACTTTAATGTTACATATTTCTAACAGTTGGAAGCCATTCCTTCATTTTCAGTAATCATTATACATAATTTATAACAATGTTTCTAGAAAATTTTCCTTCAATGTTTTAGAAAAATTTTTTGAGGAGCAAAAAAGAGCTCACTATTGTCTGATTATCTTCTATATAAATTCCTGTTGAGGAACAAAGATAATAAAAAGACTAATATATAATATGTCTAGCTTTTAACATGGTCTATAAATTGATATTTAGAAAATATAAATCATTAGAGAGAAATATTAAATCTCAAAACAAACAAGATAATCTTAAAGTGTAAAATAATAAATAATGATGTATTTCTAGAAAATAGTTATTCAGAGGAGACTCAGAGTCAAAATACCTTTCGTGGATTAGGATAACTTTTTCAATATAAACAATATTTAACAATCAACTACATTTTGTGCCAGGCTTATGGACTGACCATTATTTATTCATTTCCTGAAGTACTGAATGGGGGAAGTGGCCATTTATGGTTGTACCCATAAATTTTATGAGAGCTTTTAAGAATGAACTGGAGGGACAACCCTGAGGGATGAGATGAGGAGGGAGGTGGGAGGGGGGTTCAGGATGCAGAACACATGTACACCCGTGGCTGATTCATGTCAATGTAGAACCACTACAATAGTGTAGAGTAATTAGCCTCCAATTAAAAAAAATAAATTAATTTAAAAAAACCAAAGAGTAAACTGGAGAAGTTAAACATGTTTGGGGAATGGCTTTGGGTTTCCTCCAATTCAGGACTAATATTCTCTGCTAGCTTCTATTGCTTCTGATGCCTGGCAAATAAGAAAGTTCAAAATGGCTATTATGTATACAAATTTATCTTAGTTTCTGAAGTGTATCTTGTTTTATTCAACAGATGTAGTCTTGAAAAAAATTTTTTTCCCTCTAATTAAATAAATTTAAATTAGAAAAATTTTTGTATAACAAAGTTTTATAAGTTAGATTTTTAAATACATACTGGAACTTATTTAAATATTACAAGAGTGAAGAAATGTTTGGCAAAATTTCTCCAAGGTTTTATATTCCAAATATTTGTAACTTTGTGTTTTTTTGAACTATTATTATTTTACAATAGGCTGTAAAGTTTTATCTTCAAGCAATTTTATGAAGAATACAAATGAAATAGTTACTAAGTATAATCAGTATACAAGAAATCAGTGTTAGATATTTAAGCACACAGAAAAGGTTATACCTAGAGCTAACTGCCGAATTTGTGCCGATTAGCAGGTTATATACTTAGACATAACTTTGCCATAAATAATTAATAAATATCCCTGATATAGAGGATATTTCCCCTGAACTCTACTGCAACATCTGTACTACACAAGCAGGTGACGAGAGACCTGATTGCACAGTGCATGGCATAGTCTGAGCTTCGCCTGTTCCTTGTCGTTCGTTTCATGACTTTATTAATTGACTGAACTTGGTGAGGTCTGTGCTCTTTGTCAGATGCTGCCACTGAAATCTCTGCTCAGTTAGCTTAATTGTTAGCTGATGACTGAGTAGAGATTTCTTTAAATGCTTCAAATCAATACAGTAAGTCTCTATTTTGGGACAGGTTTCTCTCGTGTTCTAAGATGGCTGCCGGCAGCAACTGGTACCGCACATTCCTTGGGGTGGGAGGGTGGGCAGAGGGAACCAGCTTCTTTGAGCAAACCAAATCGACGTAGACTAAGTCTTCCCTGAAACTAATGTTAATTGCTGGCAGAGTGAAGAACATGGTCATAGTTGGCTCAATTTAAACATTTGGAGTTGGAATGAGTGTTAGAGAGCCAACCACATGGCTAGCAGAGTTAACTTCTGGAGAATAACCTTCAATAAGGGAAAGGCACAGTCTTGAAAGATAGAAACAGCTCAAAAATGGAAGACTGGAGACAATGATTGAGAATTCTTGCCCAAGGCTTGGCTTTTTGTTCTTGCCTTCATCTTTATTTATGCAAAGATGAAGTTTGTTGTGGGAAGAATATTTACTTTAGTCACACTAAAATTAATTTTCAAATTTGTCTGTATAAGCTTCTACTCGTTTTTTAAATTTTCTGTAATGCAGTAAGATTTGAATGAGGTTGCTTCAAGAAACAGTGTGGGGCAATGTAATGAACACTGAGAAAAAGTTTGTAAGGAGTAGGTAGGTAGGAAATCAGAAAATATTTGAAACTGAGAAATATTCTACCGAATTTCTATTATTCAAGCTGGGGAACACTATTATGTTTGGAAGCAATAACTATGATCTTTAGAACATGAAATTATTCAGTAGCTGGAGAATGGTAACAGGATTGTACCTATTAAGTGGTATTAAGTATGGTACATTGTGTTCTTTGGCCCCTAGAAGCTTCTAATTACCCACTGCAGAACACTGCAGCATGAGTAATGGAGCTTCGTGCTCTATAGAGTAATGTCAGATGGCCCATTTATTATCTTTGTGAAGTGGATCAGTGTTATTATAGGTCATTACCTGTCTCCTACATGATGAATACATTGAATCTCAAAAATATGAATCACATTACTAAAGATCATGCACATAGCTTATATTATGAATGTTTCAATTATTTCTTCCAGTGTTTGTTCAGTGCTCATTCAATGAGCTTCCTTTGACAAACAGCCTTAAATATTATTTCTTCCAATATTCAGGAAAAGAAAAATATCTACATACTATCTTTTAATATTCTCTGTTTCCTGATGTTCATGAGGTGAGATAGTTTTGTATTTGTTGAACTAGAATGAATCTGGCAGCCAGGGTACTATAGAAGGAAATCCAGGGTAATTAACATAGAGGAACAAAGAAAGAACAAGAGAAAGAGAATATGGTTTAGCAGCCTCAAAGTAAAATTATAGATAATATATTTATTATACTTAATTATGAGAGTGATTATATTTTCATTAGGCAGCACATTCCTCTGTCTTGCTAAGTGAATTTGAATGCTGTATACAGCTGATTAGCATTAAGGAGTTGTGACTCCCTTAAAAAAATAAAACCAGCCCCAAGTCCTGCAATTCATAATATGTAGGGTAAAGCCGTATTTGACAGAAAGGAAGAAGGCAAAATTCATTAAGTATCCAAAGATAGTTGTTGCTAACGTTCGGTCTAATTCCAACATTTTGGACTTCCTCTTTTCCACTGAAGATAGCAATTATCACTTTTTAATGTGGCTTTGAAATTTTAGAACAGAATCTTTGTGAAGTGCATCAAGCATTCTTGAACTGTTTTCAGAACATTCTTTTCATGGAGCCATGGAGCCAGCTGCTCTTCTGCCTTAGTCAGTTAGTGTTCTGTCATTGATGTTTTTAAGAATGCGTGTATAATAAAACAGAATCTGAGACATTGATCCTGCTACAGCTATTTTAAGGAGGCAATAATAGCAAAATGAGACACTGATTTATAATGTATTGTTCTCTGATCTAGACCAGATTACGTGATTTGTCACAGAGGTTACCTATGTATATCACTTAGGAAAAAAAATGCTATTGAAGTAACTGCAGAACAATTGAATGGACTTTTTTCATGCTAAAGAATAATGCATCTTCCGTTTGGGAATTATTATGGACTAAGGTTCTTGATGTCTTTCTTGATAGCTTCACAAAGGCATTAAAACAATGACACAGCTACTAGGATAATTCAGTCCGAAAGTGTTTTTGTTGAAGACAAAGTTTTGTTCATTCTATATGTATAAAAAGTAAGTCAGAATTTCAGCCAAAATTACAGGAGTGTTGCTTAGCACCAACATTTTCTGATCCAATATCTAAAGTCATCTTGCAGTTTTATTGACTGAAATAGTAATATTTACCTGTTTCATTTTTTTCTCTGTGACATGTTAGAAAATCAATCAATGTGATGAATTCTGAGTATTTTGTGTCCGAGACCGGTAGAGAAAAATTGTCAGCAATGGATTCTGATATGTTCTCTTGCTCATGGTGTGGCTTATTATCAAAGTTCTGATGCTTGTACTTATGAGTCGAAGGTACATTTCTCTCTTTTTATCCACTTACTCTACAAACTGATTGTGTAGAGAACTGGGTGACTTCTGAAATCAATAGTAATCATATTTGGATTTTTACGAACATCTGGTTAACCCAAGATATTGAAGTGATGACTTCAGAATCCTTAGAAATTGATTATCCTATGTCAAAGAACTGTCATGTGTTGAGTAGTTATATATAAGTTCTATATGAGATGCTATTTATGCTTTAGCCTTTGTCGTTTTCACAACACAACCTTTAGTGTAAGGATCTAATTTCCTTATTTTGCACTTGAGGAAACAATCTCAGCAAGTTTCTCACTTGCCAAATTACACACAGTAACTGGGAGAGCTGAGGTTTAAACCAGGTCTGTGAATTTCAAGGCACGCTTTTTCTTCTGTCCTGTTGCCAGTCAGCCATAGAGAAACATCTATTTCAGTAAACACAAATAAATCTGCTTAGAAAATGCCATTTAGTTTCAACCATCAGGATAGAATTCATAGTATAAAAAAATAAAGCAAGCCGAGTCACAGTACCCATCCAAATAGACTTCTTTTATCACATCCCTGACCACACACCTCATGTCATGTAAAAAGAGCCACTGTCTCCTTGCAGTTGTCTTTCCTGGATTTCCCTGGGAAAGTTTGCCCTCTTTGATATATAATATCACACATCACAAACAAGAATGTGATGCAGCTTGAGACTGGCTTAAGCGGAACTTGTAGTCACTAAAGTCTTATGTGTAAAATGAGGATGTTGAATGAAAAACAGCTCTATCTTGGAACTTCTAAACTGTAGAATTCCAAGATGTACAGATGAGTTTGTCATGTAACATGGGTCTTGACTATAAGTCAATAAGTAGTTTTTGAAGACTGAAATGCAATCCATAAGTCATAGCAGTAGTTACATTGAGTAACCTTCACTGACCAGGAATAATTTTATTGTTTAACTTCTAATTTTTATCAGCACTTTTGAGCTTATATTTTTGGTAGTAGAAATCTATTTCTGTTTCTATGACACCTAACGTCCATTTGTTTTCTGTGCCACCAATTTAAGTAATCTGTTTGAATGTACTTTTTCCATCTTTAAAATTTTTTTAAATTAAGTGCTTTTGAAATAGAACCTTTGAATTGGCCAAAGTGCTCCCCCTTTTGATAGTTGAAACAGTACATTTGTGGTTATTAACATATTGGTGGTACACTTTCTGGCAACTTCTGCATCCTTAAACAATGTTAAACACATATCTGTAATTAAGACTATTTCAGAAACTTTTAATTAAATGTCACAGCTGTTGATTGTCCTGAGGCAGGAAAGATAAATCATTGGAAATGTTACAAATAACATCACTATGGTGCAATAATATAATTCATTACAGTATTATATCACTTAAAAAGGATTTTAGGAAAATTGCTGTGTGTGTGTATCAAACCTAAGATAAAGACTTTTACCTTGATAGTGAAAGTACAGTAGATTCTTATTATTCATAGATTCCATATTTACAATTTACCTACTTGCAAAAATTTGTTTGTAACCCTCAAGTCAGTTCCTGCAGCACTTTTGCAGTTATTCATGGATATGCATAGAGTGGTGAAAAATTTGAGTTGCCCAAAGCTCACATGTCCAACTGAAGTCAACAAGGTGATGATTGCCCTTCTTGGTTCAACAACTGAACAGCAAATACTTTTTTTTTTTTTCAGTCTATTTAGTACCATATTTTTTGGGGGGATTTTTGTGTTTTTTGTTTATTGTCTCACCGTTTCATATGACCTCAGGTATAATGCTAAGTGCTATCTAGAGTTTCTAAGCACAGGAAAGCCAGGATGTGACAGATTCTGTATTAGGCAAGCATTGTTTAATCTTGAGTGCCAACCTGTTCAACATTAATGAATCAAAAATATCTATTAAAAAGATATTTTTAAATGGAAACACTCATAAAATAGCTTATATATAAAGCAGTTGACAAAAATGGTGTGAATCAAAAGCTCACTGGAACCTAACTTCCTCTTTCCATTCAGAACACCAGTGCTTCAGAATTTGCTAATTTAACATGTGTGGTGACTTTATAAAACTTAACTATTGTAAATAAAAAGAATAGACTACAGTTCGAGTCACAACAAAATAGCTCCAAAATTGTTAGGGAGATTTTTCAAATGTTGTTATTTTTGAAATCAATTTTTCTTAGGGAAGGGGGGGCAACCCCACAACGTAAAGCTATTTTATGCTTTTGCCAGATGCTTCTCCTGGGATTTCTCTTAAGGTATTAACATTACTCTTGTACATTTTGTTCATTCTCGCTTTCAAATTTTACTGCTTCTTTAGACATATACTGCAACTTATTGTATAATTGTACAAAAATGACATTTTAGTTAGTTATGCAGTTGGGCTTTTAAAAGAAATTTTGTTTAAAGACTAATGCAAATAACTACAAGATAAGCTATTCATAAGCAGAGAGATAGAAAAAGTCTCCCTTACAGTTCACTCAGTTACTGAACTATTAGGAATTGCAATGCGACAAACTTCAGTGGACCCTGCATATTAAGGGATGATGTTCCCATGTACACCCATGGCTAATTCATGTCAATGTAGGGCAAAAATCGCTACAATATTGTAAAGTAATTAGCCTCCAATTAAAATAAATAAATAAATTAAAAAAAAAAAAAAGGGATGATGTTCCTACTGTAGTTGGTCTCTGGTTAAGAAGGGATCTTTAGAAAGCTGTAGTAGGTTTTCACATTGTAGGAAAAGCCTTGGAAGAATTCATTCTGATGGCCCAAAAAAGGAGAGAACTCTTTAGATGTTTCCCTTTGGATTGATAGGAGATGAGGCTTGATTACTATTGAACATATTAGTATGTTAAGTAGCAATTGAATGGTGCTTTGCTGCACATGGTGACTGCAACCATGAAATTAAAAGACGCTTACTCCTTGGGAGAAAAGTTATAACCAACCTAGACAGCATATTAAAAAGCAGAGACATTACTTTGCCAACAAAGGTCTGTCTAGTCAGGGCTATGGTTTTTCCGGTAGTCATGTATGGATGTGAGAATTGGACTATAAAGAAAGCTGAATGCTGAAGAATTGAACTGTGGTGTTGGAAAAGACTCTTGAGAGTCCCTTGGACTGAAAGGAGATCCAACCAGTCTATCCTAAAGGAAATCAGTCCTGAATATTCAAAGGAAAGACTGATGTTGAAATTGAAACTCCATAACTGGCCACCTGATGCAAAGAGCTGACTCATTTGAAAAGCCCCCGATGCTGGGAAAGATTGAAGGCGGGAGGAGAAGGGGAAGACAGGATGAGATGGTTGGATGACATCACCGACTCAAAAGACATGAGTTTGAGTAAACTCCGGGAGTTGGTGATGGACAGGGAGGCCTGGTGTGCTGTGGGCTATGGGGTCGCAAAGAGTTGGACATGACTGAGCAACTGAGTTGAGCTGAACTTGGATAGGAGATGTGGCTTGATTAACATTGAACATATTACTATGGTTATTTAGGGATTGAATGGTGCTTGGCATAAATCTCTGCTGTTTTTCTATGGGTAATTTTTCTGAAAACAGTTCTGTTAAATTAATTAAAACAAGGTGTCTGATGCCATGGGTAGCCTATGAAAGCAAACCAAAATCTAAGCCCATAAATGCCTCAAGGTTATGAAATCAAAACCTAAGAACAGCCCATCACAAATAGCCCACTAGGCTTTAAGCTGAAGCCAGTCAATAACTTCCTTGCTTTACTTCTGCCTTTTCTCTATAAGTCTCTCCTGAGCTCCAGTTGGTGGAATGTTCCTGACCACTTCCAGTGTTGCTCAGTTCGAATCTGGTTTTGTTCAAATAAACTCTTAAAAATTTTAATATGCCTCAGTTTATCTTTTAACAGTTCTTTGTGGGTTATTTTAGAAGTAGTTGTCAGACACCTACTGATAAATGATCATATAATTAGAAAGTCTCACCTTCTTGAGATCTGACTGCTGTGTTCTTCAAAGTGTGATTCCAAGGTCACCTGCCCTGTGATTAGCTGGGGGATTATGAAGTTTGCAAATTCCCTAGGGACCCACTCCAGCTTGATTAAATCAGATTTTCTGGGAGTGTTGCTCATGTACCTGTATTTTTTTAACAAACATGTTGGGTACACTACTCTTCTACTGAGTTTGTGGAAAACCAGAGTGTTATATATTATTTAATCAAGTGAATTACATTCTTTGCCAAAAATAGATTTGGTTTTCAAAAAAATCTCCAAGGAGTACAGATATAGCCCACATTAAGTAAACCTAATATGTGAAAATAGAGATAAACTCTAAGGTGCTATGATATTTAGAGCTGTATGTCTAACTTAGAAGTATGAAGTCTTATTACTTTCAGTGCAATCACTCAAGGGACCTCCATGTATAGGTCTTCCACATATCCTTTCATACATGTTTTCCCCATGTGGGCAATTCCTCTGACTTTTTTTTTTTTGGTATTTCAGATTTTTTCAGAACCTGATTGATAACTTCCCAAAGCAGTCTGGTCACTTTTTTCGCCTTCTCCTTCTTCTTTCTTTTTAAATACAAATGACATTATCCATCAGGTTCATCAGGTTATCATAAGTCCTGGCTCAGAATAACTGTGACTATTTCTAAAAGTCACTTGTACTTTTAAAAGAAAATGCAGAGGGATGGTATGGGGAGGGAGGAGGGAGGAGGGTTCAGGGTGGGGAACACATGTATACCTGTGGCAGATTCATTTTGATATTTGGCAAAACTAATACAATTATGTAAAGTTTAAAAATAAAATAAAATTAAAAAAAAAAAAAGAAAATGCTGAGGATATTAAAAATACCAAAACAGGAGTTCAGAATCTGTTTAAAACAATGAAATAAATATCAAGATAACATCTTAAGGTGCTTACTTGGAAGAGGATGATGGAAGTTCTGAGATGTATGTTTCAAAATTAGTAGATATAGGTATATTTCCTATTAATATTGATAGTTATATACTCATATATCCTTACTGATATAAACATCTTATATTCAACACTAGACGTAAGCTAGTTTATATGCTATGCTTGGCTGTAAAAGGCATTATTTAGTAATAAATGTGGAGGACATTATTATTTACTACCTTTACTGAGCCTACTGGATACATTTTGTTAAGCAATGGCCTGATTCAGTTCAGTTCAGTCCAGTCGTGTCCCACACTTTGCAACCCCATGGACTGCAGCATGCCAGGCTTCACCGTCATCACCAACTCCCAGAGTTTACTCAAGCTCATGTCCATTGAGTCGGTGATGGCATCCAACTATCTCATCCTCTGTCGTCCCCTTCTCCTCCTGCCTTTAATCTTTCCCAGCATCAGAGTCTTTTCTAATGAGTCAGTTCTTTGCATCAGGTGGCCACAGTATTGGAGTTTCAGCTTCAGCATCAGTCCTTCTAATGAATATTCAGGACTGATTTCCTTTAGGATGGACTGGTTGGATCTCCTTTCAGTCCAAGGGACTCTCAAGAGTCTTCTCCAACACCACAGTTCAAAAGCATCAATTCTTTGGTGCTCAGCTTTCTTTATAGTCCAACTCTCACATCCATACATGACCACAGGAAAAACCATAGCCTTGACTAGACGGACCTTTGTTGGCAAAGTAATGTCTCTGCTTTTTAATATGCTATCTAGGTTGTTCATGGCTTTTCTTCCAAGGAGCAAGTGTCTTTTAATTTCACGGCTGCAGTCACCATCTGAAGTGATTTTGGAGCCCCAAAACAAAGTCTGTCACTATTTGCATTGTTTCCCCATCTATTTGCCATGAAGTGGTGGGACCAGATGCTATGATGTTAGTTTTCTGGATGTTGAGTTTTAAGCCAACTGTTTCACTCTCCTCTTTCACTTTCATCAAGAGGCCCTTTAGTTCTTCTTCACTTTCTGCCATAAGGGTGGTATCATCTGCATATCTGAGGTTATTGATATTTCTCCTGGCAGTCTTGATTCCAGCTTGTGCTTCATTCAGCCCAGCATTTCTCATGATGTATTCTGCATATAAATTAAATAAGCAGGGTGACGATATATGATTACACAGTGGAAATGACTAATAGATTCAAGGGGTTAGATCTATAGACAGTGCACCTGAAGAACTGTGGACAGAGGTTCGTGACATTGTACAGGAGGCAGTGACTAAACCATCCCAAGAAAAATAAATCCAAAAAGGCAAAAATGGTTGTCTGAGGAGGCCTTACAAATAGCTGTGAAAAGAAGAGAAGTGAAAGGCAAAGGAGAAAAGGAAAGATATACCCATTTGAATGCAGAGTTCCAAAGAACAGCAAGGAGAGATAAGAAAGCCTTCCTCAATGATCAATGCAAGAAATAAAGGGAAAAAAATAGAATGGGAAAGACTAGAGATCTCTTCAAGAAAATTAGAGATACCAAGGGAACATTTCATGCAAAGATGGGCTCAATAAAGGACAGAAATGGTATGGACTTAACAGAAGCAGAAGATATTAAGAAGAGGTGGCAAGAATATACCAAAGAACTATACAAAAAGAAAGAAGAGCTTAATAATCCATACAACCACAATGCTGTGATCACTTACCTAAATCCGGATATCCTGGAATGTGAAGTCAAGTGGGCCTTAGGAAACATCACTACGAACAAAGCTAGTGGAGGTGATGGAATTCCAGTTGAGCTATTTCAAATCCTAAAAGATGGTATTGTGAAAGTGCTGCACTCAATATGCCAGCAAATTTGGAAAACTCAGCAGTGGCCACAGGACTGGAAAAGGGCAGTTTTCATTCCAATCCCAAAGAAAGGCAATGCCAAAGAATGCTCAAACTACTGCACAATTGCACTCATCTCACACGCTAGCAAAGTAATGCTCAAAATTCTCCAAGCCAGGCTTCAGCAATATGTGAACTGTGAACTTCCATATGTTCAAGCTGGATTTAGAAAAGGCAGAGGCACCAGAGATCAAATTGCCAACATGCATTGGATCATTGAAAAAGCTAGAGAGTTCCAGAAAAATATCTACTTCTGCTTTATTGACTATGCCAAAGCCTTTGGCTGTGTGGATCACAACAAACTGTGGAAAATTCTTAATAGACTGATTAATAAGATTTAACTAATAAATACAGTAGATAAGATGCACTTTCCTGAGTTCCATGGAGTTTTGAGTCTACTAAGCTTATAATGTTTTAGGAAGAGAATCATCTTTACTCAAATAAAGATATAGTTTGATTTCCCTATTAATTAAGATCAAGGTGGGGATGGAAGAGATCAGCCCCATTCCCTTTCTCTCAGAACCCTTTGCTGACTTTGTTTCAGTGCTGCTAGCTATTAGAAACTCTCAACAACTGATTCCCCCTAGGCCTAAACTTTGGGGATTCAGGGTTTTTAAATCAGTATTTAGGACACAGAATCTTCATAGTGCAGTTTTGCTGGTGAACTTGTAATAATAATGTCCAGTGTTTTCATGTAAAAATGTACTCCAGATTTCTGTGGGAAAATTTAAGAATAAGATTGAGACCTGCTTGGTTACAATAGATATATTAAGATAGTAATGTTTATTTTTAGATAAGGTCTGCTATGGTGGCCTGATAAATAGGCTGATACAGATTAGAAAAGTGCAAATATCTATAACAACATAAATTTACATTTTAATTTAAATTATTTCTTTATTTCTATGGATGACATAAAATTAAAAATTATAGCATTAGGAGATTTAGCCTGAAAATAAAGAAGCACTTCCTGATCATGTATGGACTTAGAGCATATGTAGGAAAAAATACTGAAATTTCACTCTTAGAGTCAATCCTTAGTCTCTTTGAGTTGGTTTATGTGTAATATCAGCTGAAGGCAAGAGGATCCGCTTCTGTGGTACTGTTTAGTCCTCAGAATACACCACACATGTACCTGCTAAGTCACTTCAGTCGTGTCCGACTCTGTGCGACCCCATAGACGGCAGCCCACCAGGCTCCCCCGTCCCTGGGATTCTCCAGGCAAGAACACTGGAATGAGTTGCCATTTCCTTCTCCAATGCAGGAAAGTGAAAAGTGAAAGTGAAGTCGCTCAGTCGTGTCCGACTCTTAGCGACCCCATGGACTGCAGCCTACCAGACTCCTCATCCATGGGATTTTCCAGGCAAGAGTACTGGAGTGGGGTGCCATTGCCTTCTCCGATACATGTACCTACATGCTCATATACATGCAACCATCCATTTTTTAATTAGTTTTTTAGTGCTAATCATTTTTAGGCAATTAATGAAACTAATCAGATTTCTTTCTAGATGTATAGAAGACAGAGTTATTGAAACAATAAAGTGGATTTGTAGAGAATCTGTTTAGGGAATTATTTAGAACACTGGAAAACAAAACCCGAAAGGCAGCAGCGCAGCTTTTCCGCTCAGCAATGTAGATTTACTTCATCCTGAGCCCAGGACCGACAGCTTCCTTTGGGAACATGTCTGGTTTATAGCTGCAAAGACAATATGACCTTTTAAAACTCTCTTGGGTCACTGAGGAAATAGTTGACTAGGTGTGTGAAGTAAGGCTTCTACATTCTACATTTAGCATTAATCTAAAGAGATGAAATTTATAAGTTAACATATTAAGATGTTTGTATAGTAATTATTAAGTTGATTATTAAATAGCTTAATATTAATTTTTGAGAAATAAACCCTAATAAGTACTTAGTAAAGCCCAGAGCTTATATAGTTGAATTTTTAGTTTATCAAGTTTCTCTGAATATCAACTTTTAAAAAAATAGTATTGTTTCAAATGTTGAGAAGTATTAGAATTGAGGTTGAAGAATAAAGAGTTTTTTGGAACACTGTGCTTAAATGAAAATACATGGTAATATAATTTCAAAAATATGATTTATGTCTAATTTTATTTTAAAATTTTATGAGTTTCTTGATGCTTTTATGTCTGTATGCTGAGTTTGCACTCACTCGATCCTCCTGCCACCTCTTTTAGGGGTTATATCACAGCAACATTGGCCCATGACCGTGCCCTTATGAGGGTTTTATTGGCAAACAAGATCTTTAAAATTTATATCACTGAAGAAGACTGACATAAAGGGAATATTAAGCTATAGTTATTGAATGATAAAGCCTTTGCATTTCAGATGTGATCATGAGTCCATGCATGTAGTAGGTTAATCGTGAAAGGAAGGCCAAGACAGCCAGGTGTGTAGTAACCTTGGTGTGGAGCCCCTTACACAGAAGGTATGCGTTGAGTCTCCTGACTGTTAACAGTATTGCATGCCCTCAATCTGATATTCAAAAGCACTATTGCTTAAAATAATACAAGTTTTTTAAAAGAGTTATTTTGTATTTATATCTTAATTGCCTTTTAAACCCAATTTCTTGTTATAACAGATATGAATATGTGTTTTGGGGTATTAGAAATGAAGCATTTACATAATGTGTTTTAAGGACAGCAGAAACCTGCTGGGTTCAGATATATTTCTGCAAATTCTTGAAAACATTACCTGGGATTTCATCCATTACTATTTCAAAGAAATTTAGTAGTTTTCTGTGATCCCTATGGGTTGAGGCTTTCAGAACTCATCAAAGAAATCACATAAATTTTCATTCTACTCTAATTTAATGGAAATTAAGCAAACTTGAGAAAATTTGAAACTGCCTCAGTTTTCAGTGAATAATTTATTCACACAAAGAGTAATATGGGCTTTTTTTCCCCTATAGGGTTTTATCAGTAATTTACTCCAAATTATTTAGCCCTTGATATGGATAAGACACTATGCTAGGTTGGGAAACTCTTGTTTCCTAGGAATTTTGGATCTAAAGACCTACCCTCATATTCAGTTTGTGCATTGTTAAGTCTTAGTTTTATATGTCAGCTATAAAATTTTCTGGAAAAATGTTTATATATACTAGTAAGATACTTGTTGATTTTATATTTTTTTCAGAGAAATTGTAAATGTAGAAACCTCATAAATAATGTGATTCTGAAAAGTGAAATAACAGTATTATTGGAAATAAATCATATTATGTTTGGTTACTAAAAGAAAAGAAAATTATTTCCATGTTCTTAAAGAAATTTGAATTTAGTTCCCCAAATTTAGATTTTAATAATGTACTTTTGAGCTTTTTTCTATTATTTTAATCTGAGTGACGTTATTCCTGTTAGGTTTGATTTGATCTTAATAGCAAAACACATTTCTGTATATTATGAAAAAATTCTACTCTTTATAGACAGTGCTATGGATATGATAGTAAAAATATTATTACCATTTTAAAACATGCAGTGTATTCAATTTTCAGATCTTCATTAAAAAATAACATTAACATTATCTGTATTTCATTGGGGTAACCACAGGGTGCTTGATGAAAAACTTTTTGGATAGTCTTTGTGTCCAGTTTGAGTTGCTTTTGTTCATAAACATCTGTGATGTAGACTTACTTCTGAGTATCTCTTCATTTGAGATAAACCACAAGTACCTAAAGTGAACTACATGTCTGCTTAATCTCAAGGAACCTTTAGGTTCAGAAATATGGGTTCACTGAAAAGCAAGATCAGTTAATCTTTAAAATAAAATATAATGAACCAATAAAAGAACTACAGTTCAAGTCGCTGACATCATACTAAATGTATTCCAGGAAATAGACATCTTCTCATAGTATGATTTTGCTGAATTTTTCTCTTTTAGAATATACAAAGACTCAATTGACTGAGAACTCCTTTATTAGATTAGAAGTAAGGCTAAAAACGACATATGGCACCTTCTAGCCTGCTTTCTAATTAGGAAACAAATAATAGATACAGATTTTCCATTGCATTAATGAGCACAGATACAAATACACATGACTTGTTTTTCAAGGGATTAAAATAGTATAGAAACAATAAACATAGAGCCATTTTTATTTTAATATGACTTTTCAAAACAGGATCGCAAAAGAAGCTGATTTATTAGAGGATAAATTGATATTTTGTAACTTTATAATGTCATGTGGTAGGTGATCTCAAGATAGAAATGAAAATTATAGCTATAGCTTAGACATCAAGGAAGTGTTAGCCTTTTTCTTCAGGCTAAGCTACACTAAAGTAAACTCTACAAAGTCATGAGAGGCTGTTTATACTAGGATGTACAATGATTCTGTCAATCTCACTGAGAATGATAGACAGGAATTGGTGAAAATAAAAGCCTGGCATATGAGAGGTAAAAAGAAATTAAAACCTGATACCTAGGTTTGTGTTTCCTTCTGGTGGGTGGCACAGAGTGAGGGGGCAGGAGCTTAAGGGTCACGGGAAGGAGAGTAGGAAGAAGAGGCCAGTAACATGGAATGGAGACTGAGGTTAAAATCTGGCCATTAAAAGACTTAAATTATTTGTTTTCAGCCTTTCTTGTACCTTAAAAACCCCCAAACATAAAACCTCAATCTTACTATGACCATTTATAGTAACTGCCTTGAAATGCACACTTCTGACAAGTGGGAAACTGGATAATACACTAAGTCAGAAATAAAAGAACCCGGAAATCTAGTCATGTGTAAATCAAAGTTCTTTGTGGCCCCAACTTTATCACCTATAAAACATTATCTGTACAATACCTTCTAGTCCTATCTTATTGTGATTTGGTAATTCTATAAATAAACTGGACTAGCTTACTTGCTTTTCTACTTGAACGATTCCAACTAGACAACTTACCAGGAAAAGTTTATATTGATTCATTTATACAAATTTAAATTTGTTTATCCTTGATTAATTTCTTGAATTTATAACTGGCTAGTCAAATGCCACCAATAGCTAGATTGACATAGTTGAGATCCATTAGATTACAAAAGTCTAGTGAGGCATCAAGAGTCTTGTGGAGGTATTCTAGCTATGAACCTATTAGGTAGAGAATGTTATGAAGGAGGAAAATGATCATTTTGGTGTCATTTTTTAAACTTTTTCTTTGTTTTTTTTTTTTTGATAATCACTTTGATCTTAAATCTATTTTAGATTTAAATTGTAGAGATCAGTATAATCTCATTAGCTCCCATGAAAATGGTACTCATTTGGTCATTTTTGCTAGATGAATTCAGGGTGTACTTATTCAGAATATGTATTTAAAGGGTAATTTTTTTAAAGTGAAGAAGATGAAAATTAGTGAGATATATATATTAGGTTTGGGTCTTCCCTGGTGGCTCAGATGGTAAAGAATCTGCCTCTAATGCGGGGACCCTGGTTCGATCCCTGGGTCAGGAAGATCCCCTGGAGAGGGAATGGCAACCCATTCCAGTATTCTTTACTGCAGAATTCCATGGGCAGAGGAGCCTAGCAGGCTGCAGTCCATGGTAGCAGAGAGTTGGACAGGACTTAGTGACTAACACTTTCACTTTCACACTTCATATTAGTTTCAAACCAATAAAAGTTCAAAAGCATTTCAATGGGTAAGAATATGTATCCAACATTTTCCTGAAGTTAGGAGACTTACATGGTTTCTGGCCTAAGAGCTGAGAAAATACAGATTGCATAATTTGAACAAGGACATGGCAGAATGACAAATTATATCAAAATTTGAAATGGGTGGAAGCAAAATCTACACAGAGACTGGATTGTCTTGAGTTTGGATAACATTTAGATTATCCAGCGTTTGGATAACATGAAGCCCCTTAGCTGCCATAAAGTGTAAGTTTAGTTCAAAAGCCAAAAAGAAAAAAAAAAAATAGTAGTGATTGATTCTACAGAACTTTAGTATTTAGTAACACTTTCCACTGTAGTACAATAATAAATCATGTTTCCTAGTCTATAAAGTATTGTGGAGCCTCCAAATTGCATCTTGTCAAACAGAACAACCCATATTATAGGATTTATCCTAAAGGTGAATGTTATTTTCATCATTATTGGCAACTGAGAAATGATTTTACTGTACAGCTCTTACTTGATATGTGATACTACTGTCAATCATCTATATGAGTAAGTCAACTTTAGGATAAACACATACCTCCAAGAAGACGACATGAGTATAGAATAGTACACAAAGGCATAGTCTGTGGAGCCAGATCGCCTGGGCTGTGGGAATGTACAGATTACATGTGACTTCACGTGACTCAGCTTCTGGCTTGTCAGGTCCTACCTATAACTGAATTGACATCTTTGAGATCTGTTGCATTAAACATTTCAAAGCTTCAGGATTAATATTAGGATATTAATTGTATCTGTTAAGGCTGTTTTTGAGGTTTAATTATCTAGTCCACAAAAAAGGTCGTGTGTCTAAGTGCTAAATATTAGTTATTATATGATTATATTTGTTTTACGTTTCAATGAAATACAGCGTTAATGGTCAGATAGCCAAAGAAACAAATGGAATTAGCCTTAAAATATGGCCAAAGAAAATCTAAAATCTCATTTCAAAGAAATGTAAAGAGGACTGATTGTTACAATCATTTTATGTACAAGCCATACCAGATGTTATTTTTTTTTCCAACTTTCAATCATGGTTGAAAGTATAGCAAGAAAGCCTCGTTCCAAGCACAAGAGAGAGCTCCACAACAATGGTGATTATACTGCTTGGAAGAAAACCGAGTTCTTTTAGTAGTGAGCATCTTTCTGTACACTTACTGGCTATTTGTATAATGTCTTTGGAGAAATATCTATTCAAATTATTTGCTCATTTTTAAATTGTCTTTTTGATAAAATTTGTCTTTTTTTATTGACTTTTAGAAGTTCTTCATTCTGGATACGTCTCTTATCAAATGTACGATTTACAAATATTTTCTCCCATTCTCTGGATTGTCTTTTCATTTTTTTATGATGTTCTTGAAATCACAGATGTTTTATTTTGGTGTCTACTTAATCTATTTTTTCTTTTGATATAAAATTAAAAAAAAATGCCTAATCTAAGGTCATGAAGATTTGCTTTTTTTTTCCTCTGAGTTTTTATAGTTATTAGCTATTACATTTAAGTCTGTGAGTCATTTTGAATTAATTTTTGTGTCTGATGAGAGGTAGAGGTTAAACTTCATTATTTTGCTCATGGACATCCAGTTGTCCCAGCACCATTTATTGAAAAGGTGGTCTTTTCTCTATTAAATGGTCTTGGCTCCTGTGTCAAAAATCAGTTGACTATAAATATAAGTCCCATATCCTTTTTAAATTCTAGACTTTATCTAATTTGTTCCAGTTAAATGGAAAACTGAGTATGATTTTTCTTAAATATACTTTATAATAAAGTCTCCTTTCCTTTCATCCAATTGATAAATCATTTCCATTGGCAGTTTCTTTGTTATTAGTACACCAAGTTTTTTATGTTTCAGCTGAAACTAATTTTCTTTTATTTCTGTAAGTCAAATGACCTTTGTCTTCCTTGCAATGTTTTACTAAATTAACTTTCTACTTAAATGTTCCTTATACTCAGAGGAAAAATATTAATTTGAATGGAAGTTGCCTGTGTCTACTAAAAGAAAGAATTTGAGTTGTACATCCCTTGTATTTCTAGTTCTTTAATTCATTTGTTGATGTGTGTGTATGTGTGTGGGTGTGGGTGTGGGTGTGTGTGTTTGAGTCACTCAGTTGTGTCTGACTCTTTGCAACCCCATGGACTGGTAGCCCACCAGGCTCCTCTGCCCATGGAATTCTCCAGGCAAGAATACTGGAGTGGGTTGCCATTTCCTCCTCCTGGGGATCTTCCCGACTCAGGGATCAAACCTGGGTCTTCTGCATTACAGGTAGATTTTTTTACCATCTGAACCACTAGGGAAACCCCTAACAGATATCTTTAGTAGTCAAAAAAATAATATTGTATAACTAAAGGGTCATATAGAATAATTCTAACATTAACACAATTAGAGAGATTGGGAGACGTTTCATAGCTCTCAGAAGAAATTTACTTAAAAATCTAGTATAATTTCCAAAACAGAAGTAAAACTTACATAATGAAATCCTCCATTACCCTTTCTGTAAACCCCAGTATACTCAAATTGCAAATTTATTATTATTTCCCAGAATTTCCTTTTTATGAAACATTGTCTTGCCTGGGTCCTGCACAAGCTACAAAATAAGCCACATCTATTTGATTAATTCAGTTGCCAAAATTTAGATATCACCTTTGCAGTCTCACAGTCTCTCTCCTTTTCTCATGTACCTTTTAGGCTTACTAAGGCCATAATGTCAATTACAAATTCTAACGTAACCCCTAACACTCTCATGCAATGACATGCTAGTGCTATTGGCAAAATCCATCAGGTGTTCAGATTTTGTGTGGACTTGGAAAAAGTGAAATTTGAACGTGAAGGTAAGTTAACTTTTTTCCTCTTAGAAACTTTAATGAAAAATATAATAAAATCTGTGCCCTCTTTGGTAGCAATATCTTGATACTCTTTGATTATTGGGGATTTTATTCAACTGGTTAAAATTCATTTCTCCAAACTTCCTTAATGGATTTGAAGAAGCTGATGATAAAATTAAATTCAAGGACCTCATCAGCTAGGGCTAAATGAACCCAAAACCTAGTTCTCTAGTCTCTCATTCAGTCTTTTTTTTTTCTTTAAGATTATTTATTTGGCCGCTCTGGGTCTTAGTTGTAGCATGCAGGATCTTTAGTTGAGGCATTTGGGATCTAGTTCCCTGACCAGTGATTGAACCCGAGCCCGTTGCTTTACGAGCATAGCATCTTAGCCACTGGACCACCAGGGAGGACCCTTTCATTCAGTCTTGATTTTCTCTTCATGAGCTCCTGTTCTCTCTCCCATCCGCATAATGGGTCTGGTGATGGTTAAGGGACTGGCTTGCACCAAGAGTTCCTTTCATGTTTGTACCATACTATATACGGTAATGATATTCCTGAAAATTGCAAATTAAATGTTTACAAATAGAATAATTTAAAATATACAAGTCAAGTTTACCAATCAGATTACCATTGTAAAATGATAATATAAAAAGTTTTTATAAAGCTAACCACCTCCTGATGTACCTGTTTTAAGTTATATTTTAGCTTTTTAAAAGACTGAAAGTAGAGACCAAATATTTTTACCAGCTAAGTAATTTGAAAAATGATCTTTGAACTTACTAGGCTGGGGAAAGCATTTTAGTGATTTAATGGAAAAGAAGTTTAATGAAATAGAAAGTATCTCCAAGTTAGTGGTCTCCTCTTTAAAACATTCATAATAACAAATGTAATGAAATTACCAAAATAATAAAAGTAGCAATAATTAGATAGCTGCAGTCTGAAAAGTTACACTTTGACATCTGAAGTAAAATATTGACTCATTGAGAAGCTGAACTTTGACTTTAGACTTTTTCTTAAGATCTTGGAAACCTTACATAAAGCATTTGTTAGGCAAACACAGTAAAAATTAGATTTTTTATATTTGTTTTTTTAGTTGAGTGATGATAGCTTTATAATATTGGTTTGATTTCTGTCATACGTCAACATGAGTTAACCATAGGTGTACATATGTCCCCTCCCTCTTGAATCTCTCTCCTACTTCCCTTTCTTAAAAATTAGATATTTTAAACTAAGAGATTAACTTAGAAAATCAAGAAAAAAACCCTGATTTTTAAAAAGAATAATTTACCTGTTGCTCTCAGAATTTACCTTTTAAGTAAAACTCCTAGTACAGATTTTCTTAGTTGCTTTGGATCAGTATGAAGGCACATGCCTTAGGTAGGCAAAGTTTGTCTTTAGTATCTTCTACTTCTCTTTAATATGTACGGTTGTATTAGTTCCTTAACAAAGCATCACAAACTGTGGGCCTAAAACAACAGAAACCTATTTTCTCACAATTCTTTAGGCTAGAAATTAGAAACCAAGATGCTGGCAGGGTCATGCTCCACCCCCCCCCCCTCCCCGAAGCTTCTAGGGAAGGATCCTTCCTTCCCTTTTCCAGCTTTGAGCCCCAGGTGTTCTTTGGTACATGGCAGCATCACCCAGTCAATGCCTCTGTCTTTACACCCATGTCATCTCTCTGTCTGTATCAATGTCTCTTCTCTCCTTTTCATAAGGACAATAGTCATATTGGATTAGGGCTCATTCTAATCTAGTATGACTTCATCTTCACTTGGTTGACAAATACCCCATTCCCAAGATTGCATTCACAGGTGTAAGTGATTAGGAGTTGAACATCTCTTTTGGAAGGACACAATTCAGCCTATATATTATCTTTAGTTTCCTAAGCGCTTCTGTGAAAATCCATTCAGTTTACTATATCTTTGAATCTTGTTTGTTTCATTGATTCATCCATCCATCCAACAAACAAAACTAAACCTACTGTGTGACAGCCTGTACTTACATTCTATTAGAGGTTGACAGACAATCAAGCCATTAAAAATATAAAAGCATTTTTTCATAATAACTTACAAAGATAAGTGGCTCAGAGGGTAAAGAATCTGCCTGCAACGCAGGAGATCCAAGTCCATTCCCTCGGTCAGGAAGATCCCCTGGAGAAGGAATAGCAACCCACTCCAGTATTCTTGCCTGGAAAATTCCATGGGCAGAGGAGCCTGGTGGGCTATAGTCCATGGGGTTGCAAAGAGTCGGACACAACTGACTGACTAACACTTTCACTTTATGAAGATAAATTAGGCATGAAAGAATATCAAGAAATGTGGGGATGATAGGCATGGCGTGTGCACGGCAGCTACATTTCAGACAGGATAATCAGTGTCAGCTCTTTGCTCTGCTAAATGAATACATCTGAACTTGTTGGTGATCACTAGCCAATGTGTTGACTCATTCATGTAATATAGTAAAAACATCCTCCTAGAAATAATTCCTAAAGTTAGACAAGTGGTCGAATATAGATAATACAAACTTGATTTTTATAAAAATGGCTTTGAGGAATGTCCCTTGCTGTATTCATTCAGCTAACCAGTGTTATGTGTATTCTGTGTGCCAAGAGCTCTGCCAGGTGCGGGAGATACAAAATTGTAAGCAGAAAAAGGCAGCTTCTGCCCTCCTGGAACTGTATGTTATAGGGCTGCCCCTCAAATCCTGATGTAATGTGGAAATCATTCTCAGATAACAAAGACCCAGCAGCTCTTTGGTATATGTGAGGAAGAGTCAGTTTGAATCTGACTTTACTAATGTGTTTCCTGCTGATCTCAAAGCAAAAGAATGGAATGTAATTCATTAGTTGTTGAAATGATATCTTTTAAATATTCATAGCTTATTGATTAAAGGCCATGTATCAATATTTTAGGGAGGAAGAAAATTTGGGGTATGAGTGCTGATGGCTAACCTCAGATAAACTATGTTGTTTTCCTTGGTTTAAAGTTTTGGGTTATTTTTACAGAAATATTATAGTGGAAAATATTATTATGAGCTGCATAGCCCAGCTGTGAAATACGAAAGCTGGGAGAGACCAAATTTTATTTGACGATTTGTTTATTGACTTTTAGAATATAAAACCAAAAGAAACCATGTACTTTCATTTAAGAAAACAAATCTTCATTTCTTAGAGGACAAATCGAAGTTTGCTGAGTAGCTCACCTAAAAAAAAAAATGACCCAAGTTGTTACCCTGATTTCCTGTAGACTGTGTATATCTGCCAGCTATTGTTTTACTAAGATGAATGAATCTCTGCCAGAGGATTTAAAAGCTCTTTTAGAACTATAAAATTCCTTAGTGTACAGAAATAAAATTTGCTGAGCTAAATGTTCATCAAAAGGTAATGCATCAAGCTAAAGGAAAAGTCTCCAGACACACAGGCAGATTGTACGTGTAGATTTTCTTATATATCATGTTAAAACAAAAATTATGGAACGCATCTGTTACTGGCCTGAAAACCAGATTAAACCAGAATGGAACCCGCCAAGATCTTCTTCACTGGTGTTATGCCAGTCATGCTAAGATCCAAGGGCACCCATGGCGTTCAGTGAGTGCTTAGTAAGCGTCCTGTCTGGCATCTTTGACTGAATTACATCTCGGGTTCTGATGCTCTCCAGCTTTACTGACGCAGAGGGTAGATGTGTCCTTGCCTCCCTTTTGTGGTGTGTTTTATCTCAAGTTGATACTTTTTTTATTCTCTCCACTTGGCCCTCCTCCAATATGTAACTTGTTTTACATATTTTTATTATATCCAAGCTGAGACTGTTAGGAAATAAAACATATACATTTTAATAATTGTGAAACTACTGCTTATTGGTTTTTCTAACAAAGTCGATAATCTAGGACTTTTCTTGACCTTAGTGGTTTTATACACGAACAATGTGTATTGATTTCCGGGCCACTCCCAGTTTCCTATAGACTAAGTATATGTATTATTAACTATAAGTCAGGGAATCATGCTATCTATATTTCTTCTAGAATTTTTGGGTTTACTACAATGGAATTTTATTTTAATTCTATAGTATGAAACAGTGTAATTGATATTACGAAATTTTTAATGTATTTTGTTGGTTTTTTTTTTGCTTGGGATTTAGGTTGGTTAAAATGCAACATTTGTGAGGCTAAAGAAACAAATGTATTCCCTCTGAATCTGAAGTTTTATTCTCTTTCCTGATCACACATTGTCCCTTTAATCACAGATCAGCAATCTCACCATATGTGTGTCATTGACTACACAGAGAATTCAAGCAAAATGGTGGAATGGTTTGAGGCTAATCACTTTGAGACACCAGCTTCTCATGTGTAACAGTAGGGTTACTTTCATGTGTGATGGATGTTGGGTAGAGCACACAACCCTGTCTGTGTCATGTTATAGCAGAGTTCTGTTGCATTTGCTGTTTAGTTGCTAAGTTGTGTCCAACTCTTTGCACCGCTATGGACTATAGCCCACCGGGCCCCTCTGTCCGTGGGATTTCCCAGGCAAGAATACTAGAATGGGTTGCCATCTGTTGTGTTACTTGTCATAAAATAAGATGGTGAGTTCTCATGTTAGATGAAACTCATTCTTTTTAATTTATTGAGAAATAAAGGCATTTAATAAGCAAGCTTACACTTGGGACAGCTATGGTTGGGACATTGTTCTGGTTATCTATTTTTGTGGAATAAGCCACCTCCAAAATAGCAGCAGTCATTTAATTTGCTCACAATTATGCAGTTAGGAGGGAGTCTGTCTTTGTTTGACATGGAATCAACAAGGTAGTTCAAATAGGGCTTCAGAACCTGTTTCAAAGATGGCTCATCACATGCCTCACAGGTTGGTACTGACTGTTGACTGCAGTTTACCTGGGGCTGTTAACCAGGCTTCTCAGGTCCTTTCCATGTGGGCCTCCCTGTTGGGCTCTTTGGGCTTCCTCAACGGCATGGCAGCTGGATTCCCAGAGCAGTGTTCCAAAAGACGGGAAACAGGTTATGCCAGCGTATCAAGACATGGGTCTAGAAACTGGCTCACTATCTCTTGTGCTAAATTCTACTGGTCACAGAACCCACTCAGATGTACCGGGAGGGAACATAACCTTCACCCCTTGGTGGAAAGAATGTCAAGTAATCTATCATCATATTCCTTATAGTGAGTAGGGAAGATTATCACTGTTTCTGGGAAAATATAGGCACTTGGCCACTTCTGTAATCTTAGGTTAGAATCTGTCAGTCACATCCCAAAACAATGGAATCAGGTCAACAGATATCATGATCTGACAAGCAGCATTCTAGAAATCCACTCTACCTTTTTTGCGTATTTTTCTCTTTCTAGGTGTGTACCAACACATGAATCTCCTATAGTAAACTTGAAGTCATCATCATTTCTAGGCAGAAATAATCCATCCTTTTGTCAGTGGTCCCAAAATATTTTCTATTATCAGATCAGATCAGTCGCTCAGTCGTGTCTGACTCCTTGCGACCCCATGAATCGCAGCACGCCAAGCCTCCCTGTCCATCACCAACTCCTGGAGTTCACTGAGACTCACGTCCATCGAGTCAGTGATGCCATCCAGCCATCTCATCCTCTGTCGTCCCCTTCTCCTCCTGCCCCCAATCCCTCCCAGCATTAGAGTCTTTTCCAATGAGTCAACTCTTCGCATGAGGTGGATTATGCATCTCTATAATTACTTGTAAAAAAGTTTCTTCTATTTTTTTCCATCTATAGTGAAGAATGTTATATTTTATTATTCCTGCAGAAGAGGACAGATGGTTCCTTGCCTCCGTCTCTGTGAATGAAAATTTTTGAGTACGTATCAGACTACTAATATTTTATTTCCCTTAAAAAATATTAGGAATTAAAAAAGTAAAAAAAAAAAATTAAGAACTTATAATGTATTATCCTTGTGTGCCTGGGTTTGCACACCTCATTGTAGGGAACTCTAGAGTACTGTTTTTTTCTCTTTCTTTGGCTTTCCACCTTATTCTCTATTCATTTTTGGCACACAGTCTGAAAATAGTTCCTTCTCTCTTGATATGAGCGTTTCATTCTTCATCTTAAGAAAGGGGATCTAATTCCTCTCCTCTTTAATCTGGGCTGGGCTTGGTGTTATCCTGATCAGTAGAATGTAGCAGAAGTTAGGTTGTATGAGGTCTGAAGTTCTGTGAAGGCATGCAACCTCCCTCTAGGCCTTTTAGAATGTTGTCTCTTGGAATGTCCTCTTTTAGAACTTAGCCTTCCTTGTTGTGAGAATGCCCAGCCATATAGATCATCTGTGTGTACGTGCTCCTGTTGCCACTCCAGCTGAAAGCCAGGTGAGTGTGTCATCTTGGATGTCCAACCCACTCATGCCTTCAGATGACTCTAGTCCCAGCCATCGTCTGTGACCATGTTAGAGAAGCACCCAGTCAAGCTTCCAGAATGATGAGAGAAAAGAGCAAATTGTTCTTTTAAGTCACTAAGTTTATAGGCAGTTTGTTATGCAGCAGTAGATAACCAGAACATATTCTTCCTTATGCTATTGATTGGTCTTCCAATTATTAATGCCCTCCTATGAGTCATGACTCTGGAGAAGGAAATGGCAACCTACTCCAGTATTCTTGCCTGGAGAATTCCACGGACAGAGAAGCCTGGTGGGCTACAGTCCGTGGGGTCGCAAACAGTCAGACACAACTGAGCAACTAACACACACACACACACACACAAACACACACATGAGTCATGACTAAAGAATCTCATTAAGAACATTAAAATGTGTGTTTTTTATAGACAAGGAAACTGAGGCTCAGAGACATTAGTTAATCTCTTTAAGGTCAAATTGTCAGGAAGAGAGGGTCTGGAATTAAAAACGCAGGTCTTTTGGATATGAGAACTTATATTCTTTCTACTGCAGCATTCTTCATGTCAGACTGCATGTCACTGTGAAATAGTATTAATGTCATTCAACATGGTTATCTGGTTTGCTAAACAGCCCATAGTAGGGCTTCCCAGGTGGCTCTAATTGTAAAGAATCCGCCTGCCAATGCAGGAGATTCAAGAGATGTGGGTTCGATCCCTGCATTGGGAAGATCCCAACCAACTCCACTGGAGTGGAGTAATGGCACTCCACTCCAGTATTCTTGCCTCGAAAATTCCTTGGGCAGAGGAGCCTGGCGGGCTGCAGTCCATGGAGCTGCAAAGAATTGAACATGAAGCAACTGAGCACAAACAGACCATGGCAGGTAGAAGCTTTTGTTGGATCCTTGGATTCCTCAGGGCTTGGAAAGAGGCAAACAAACAAACAAACCCCAGCCAGATTAGAAAAGTAATTGGCAGTGTCAGGAACCCCTAGCAATGGAGGTGTTTCTGAAAAACCCTGTAGTCATCCTACAAAAGAAAAAGCTTTAAAAATCTTCCAGGTTAATAGAGTAGGACACCAGTTTACAGCAACAACAGTTAAACAAGAATTTCTTGTTGCCCATACCTCTTCTGTCTCCAAAATTATGATCATCCATTCCCCACCCAGTTCTGGAAGGGTCAGAATAGGGAGTTGGTGAGCAGGATAGGAGGTGAGTTAGATAAGTCCATTCAGCTGCCTCCCAGGTCACAGGAAAGCTTTGTCTGTGTTAGTCGTTCAGTCATGTCTGACTCTTTGTGACCTCATGGACTGTAGCTCTCAGGCTTCTCTGTCCATGGAATTCTCCAGGCAAGAATACTGGAGTAGGTTGCCAATCCCTTCTCTAGGGGATTTTTCCTGACCCAGGACTCCAACCTTGGTTTACCACATTGCAGGCAGATTCTTTACCATCTGAGCCACCAGCGAAGCCCAGCTTTGCCTAGGGGTAGGTGAAATTGCTGGACTGGGGAGTGATAATGGCAATCTTAATAATAACATGAGACTGGCTTTATAGATTATCAGATTGAGATATTTTCCAACTTAAAGAAAATATAGGCATTTTTATTATCTAGGAGTTATCAAAAGTGTCATGATTGTGTGAGTTTCCAGCCATGGCAAGGGAAAAAATTGACCCACTGCGTAAATTCTGAAGACAGTGGGAGACTAAATTAGGTCATTGCGATTTTATCTGTTGAGTTGGGCTGCTATGTCACCTATGTTATGTTGCAGCTAAATTGCACTGTGCAGTGTTTCATAGGGTGAGCAGAAACCTAAGAATGAATGTGGTTAGATTATGAGCTCTTTTGGAATGGAAGTGAATTTAAAATTTTTAAGCAAAGAAAGATCTCTTTGTGGAGAGAATAGACGTACTCAGAGACTCTATACCTTTTTTATTAAAACTTAAAATTTCAGTAAAAATATTATAATTATTCAATATAAAATGGAGTTTTCTAATAACCATATTATGTGACTTGCATTTCGTTTTGATGATGATGCTGTTAGAGGCCTTTCAACTTTTCAGGTAATTTTTTTAAGGCTTCTCTCCTTTATCTTACTCCCTCTCTTTTCCCTTCCTGAAATTGGTTCATCACCAAACTATAACAAAATTAATATATAACAAAGCACAAATATTATATTTTGATAGTTATTCTTGAAAGCAAGTGTTTCTGTTGAAGGTTTAGTGTTAATAAACAGTCCAGTTCAGTCACTCAGTCGTGTCTGACTCTGTGACCTCATGAATCTCAGCACGCCAGGCCTCCCTGTCCATCACCAACTCCCAGAGTTCACTCAGACTCAAGTCCATCAAGTCCGTGATGCCATCCAGCCATTTCATCCTCTGTTGTCCCCTTCTCCTCCTGCCCCCAATCTCTCCCAGCATCAGAGTCTTTTCCAAAGAGCCAACTCTTCACATGAGGTGGCCAAAGTACTGGAGTTTCAGCTTTAGCATCATTCCTTCCAAAAAAATCCCAGGGCTGATCTCCTTCAGAATGGCCTGGTTGGATCTCCTTGCAGTCCAAGGGACTCTCAACAGTCTTCTCCAACACCACAGTTCAAAAGCATCAATTCTTTGGCACTCAGCCTTCTTCACAGTCCAACTCTCACATCCATACATGACCACAGGAAAAACCATAGCCTTGACTAGACGGACCTTTGTTAGCAAAGTAATGTCTCTGCTTTTCAATATGCTATCTAGGTTGGTCATAACTTTCCTTCCAAGGAGTAAGTGTCTTTGAATTTCATGGCTGCAGTCACCATCTGCAGTGATTTTGGAGCCCAAAAAAATAAAGTCTGACATTGTTTCTACTGTTTCCCCATCTATTTCCCACATAGCAACATCATATAATCTTTTTAATGAGACAGATAATTATATAGAAATGCTCATATTTCATGCAAAGATAATGATTGTGTTTTACTAACCAAACATTGTTGAAATAAAGCAAAGGAAATTTATTAATGTCATTACTGATGACCTTTTCTGTTGTATTTTTTGGATTTGTAAATGAATTATTATTTTCCCCAAAGACATTAAAATTTATTGCTGCACACTCATTCATTTCAGTCATGTTCGACTCTTTGCGACCCTATGGACTACAGCCCACCAGGCTCTTCTGTCCTTGGGATTTCGCAGGCAACAGTACTGGAGTGGGTTGCCATACCCTTCTCCAGGGAACCTGAACCTGAGTCTCTTATGTCTCCTTCACTGGCAGGCTGGTTCTCTACCACTGTCACCACCTGGGAAACTCAAAATTTTTAAATCTCATTCAAATAAATAAGAGTCTTTTACTCATTAAAAGTAAAGGCAGCATTAAATGTAAAATAAAACAGAAAAGATGAACTGATAAGCTCTTTCTTTCCAGATATGAAAATCTACTGCTGCATATCTGGAAAGAAAGAGCTTGTCAGTTAGTCTTCTCTGATTTTTCCTACATTTTAATGCTGCCTTTATTTTTATTGAGTAAAATACTCTTATTGATTAGGATGAGATTTTATCTCTGAAGGAGTTCACTGGGTCATCCAGTCAAATCAGGATCTCTCATTTAATCTCCTATCAGCTGTTTGGTATAATCAAAATAAAGTCTTTACCATTCAGTATTATTATGTGCTTAACTTCACCTGCTTTTGGAAACAGAAATAGATGCTAGCTTATTCCCAGTATGTGTGGAGCAGGTTATACCCATTGTTTTCTGGCCTTTCTTTCTTGCATAGAACTCTCACTGAGGCTGTTAAATTTACTTGAAATGTTAAGAAGTCTTCTTGCTTTCACCACAGATATCTGGAGAAGGAAGATTTGCAAAAAAATGCCATATTTAACATTTTTGATCATAAAAATGGAAGACATATTCACTGAATATGATCAATAATATAATAATAAAGTAACTTTCGTTCAGTTAAAATTATACACTACTTATTTTCTTAGGGCAGTGGTAAGAGCAGGAAGTAGGAAACTGTTAAGAAATGTCTGGTTTATGTCTGTGTGCTTGAATGAGAAGCCAGAGGATGGAGAAGGAAATGGTCATGCTCAGGGCACCTTGTGTTCCGTGTGAGATGGTGCCTCACACCCACAGGTGAGTATTCAGGAAATGCGGTACATTGAAGAAAAGCATGCGGACTCATGATGTATTTGTACCTGCTGCTCTCCAAAATGGAAGCAAAAATATTTGAGTTAACATTTTCCTCCCTAATATGAGTCTTTGTAGAGTCGTTGATAAAATAAATAGTCTTTACAGAACAGTAGATTGGATTAAAAAACAACAATAAACTAACTAAAATCACTGTGCTGATACCTTCTGAGAAAAATTCCTGTTTTTAAACCACCTGAATGAGATCTAAAAATATCAGTTTTTCTTATTGACTAAATTTTTTTTTTCTTGGAAAAAAACTTTTGCCTTCAGGGATCTGCAAGGTCTGCTGGGCGAAGTGAGGTAGAGGCTGCAGCTATGTTTAGAGTATGGAGCAGTGTGCTACAAAAAGAGAGGCCTTGGTAGATGTTTGCTGAATGAATGCAGGTAGTCCACAAGAACATGCCGTGCTAAGTGATTATTATTTTTGGTTTACTGGGTTGCCTGTGTTCAGAAGCATAAACATCAGCCTAAAAGCTCCAGTCAAAGCAGTTTTTCCTAGACTGATGCATGGTAAATGGAAGGGTTCACTTCAGAGTTGTTATTCAGTGCTTATATTTTAGCTCTTCCAGTCATATGATTTTCTATTATTGCACGTTAAACTCTAATTGGCTGAGGACATACGGGAAGGGTACACATGTGTGTCTCTATAATTCTCTTTTAAGCCACAAGGCACCTAGTTTATGATCCCTGGGAAAAGAGGTGATTACCATGTGTCTCCTTTAGAAAGACTAGGAAAGGCCTTTCAGTGATTGTGGAAGAAGCTTTAGAATGTCTTAGCAACAGGTTTCGTGATATCATGTTGGAAAACTTAAAAAAAAATTATTTACGTATTTTTGGCTTCTTAGTTGCGGATCTTAGTTGCGGCCCATTGCATCATGCAGGATCTTTTTTGTAGCACGTGGACTCTCTAGTTGTAGTGTTCAGGGTTAGTTGCCCCACAGCATGTGGGACTTAGTTCCCTGACGAGGGATTGAACCCCACATCTCTTGTATTGCAAGGTGGATTCTTAACTGCTGGACCATCAGGGAAGTCCCAGGAAAGTTATTCTTTAATGGAGTGTGCCTACTACTGTTCCGGGAAGCTCTGTGCAGGTTAGATTGCTCTGCAAAACATAACCCTTCAGGTCTATTTGGATGAATTGCCAAATAAACATTCCCTTTTGTTTCTAAGCTTTTTCAACATCCTGAAGATTCTCTTCAATGAACAATAATGAATATGGTTAGTAATCACTGTGCACGCATGTGTATTTAGTTGCTCAGACGTGTCCGACTCTGCGCAACCCCATGGACTGTAGCCTGCCAGGCTCCTCTGTCCAGGGGGTTCTCCAGGCAAGAATACTGGAGTGGGTTGCCATACCCTCCTCCAAGGGATCTTCCCAACCCAGGGATCAAATCCACGTATCCTGCGGCTCCCGCATTGGCAGGAGCGGGTTCTTTACCACTAAGGCCACGTGGGAATCCCTAGTAATCACTATGTGTGCTAAATTGCTTCAGTCGTGTCTGACTCTCTGCGACCCTATAGTAATCACTAACTTGATGTAAATAAAGTTAGGAACATTTCTTACATTATGGGGCAATGTTTAGTGCTTATTTCAAAACAATTGATAGCCTGTTTTTTTTTCTCTTCTCTTATGCATTAGTCAAACAAATAAACTGCTCTTTTCTCACTAACATTTGCCTAAGGAAAAACTATGCACTAACTAGAAAAGTAGTGTTCTGAAGAATTTCCATGAAAAGTGCCAGTAGGCACCTGACCTGTATCCTACGTGTTTTGTCAGTGACGGACGCCTCAGGGACAAGCCATCACGAGTGAGAACAGAACTGCGCTGAGGACCTTGAGCGATCCTCTCGCGATTCACTCAGACTCCGCTATTCCCCTACATCACTATAACCAGGCTCCAGGAAGACTGCCAAGATGTCCGGGTTTCCCTCTCCAGCCCCCCAGAGCTAACTGATGATCGGACCCGGATGTCTTGACTCAGCCGTATCGCATACACACAGTGCGGTCCCGAGGCCGCCGGCATCCACACCGCCGACTTCTTTGTTGGGCAACTTCCTAAGGCAGCGTGGGGCAGCAGAAATGCCGGGCTCTTCACCGAAAAGCAAAGTCCCGTTGGTGAACCCTCGCCTGAGGGTAAACGGGATGTTAACTAGGGTCTCTAATGTGTTGGATTTCAGGTTAAGGGGTGTAATTTATGGGTTGTATTGGTAAGATTCCGGCTTTTTTTGTTTGCAATCGTAAATTTTATTTCTAAGTTCTGTGCAGAAATTAGGTACGGAAAGCAGATTTTTATACACTTCTGAGGAATTTCAACAGAAAGAACCCCATTTGGTGGAGTTTGAGGCCCAGTTCAGCTGATTGGATGGGTCCTTGGGGGCCACTGATGTATTACACCAGACGGTAGACATGAGGGAGTTGTCAGACTGCCACCGGGGCTTTCCTCCCGCCCCCCATATCCCCTCCCTGGTTCTTGCCAAGTCTGCTTTGCATTTGAAGTTGATTGAAATGGGTCTCACTGTTAACCTGTCAACTGAAACCCCTGTGATTTAGAAGGCTTTTTGTTCATTTCATTGGTGCAAGAAATTAAAGTGAGAAATCTGGATCCTTTTAGAGCACTGGAGATGACCAAACAGAACAGCATCTGGACTTGCCCCCAATTAATGGAAAAGTGTTGTCAGGTGCAGAAATGAATTTTTTTTTAGGAAGGTAGTTCTTTGGTGCCAAAAGTTTGTTGTGGGTAATGACCTCTCTGGAGCTATTCAGAAAGTCCCTGGAAAACATTATGAAGAATTATACCATCTTGGATTTAGGTGCATTTATTCTTCCTAAGACCACAAAATGCTTTCATATATGGGTTATCTCATTTATCTTCATAACATCAGCATGAAACAGTCTGTGGCAGGTATAATTATCCACTCTATGGAGAGAGAAATGGGGTGTCCAGAGAAACCAGAGAGTCACAGAATGTTTATGTTTTGTAGTGTTTTTCTTTCCAAATAGATGAAAATACTCTTTATTATATGAGGAAGCTATTTATTATGGGCGCGTTGTATACAGTAGAAAGGTGTTAGCCATTTTGTGCCATATGATAACTTCAGAGGGTAAGCATAAGTTGCTATTAAATCACTTTGTATATTGTCTGGTTTTGGTGAATTGAACAAGTTATGCACGAAAACAAACTTGTCTGGAAAATGGGTTAAAATAATCTTTTTCTTGGTCCTTAGAAACTGGAAATGTAACTTGTCCAGCAGTAACGAAACAGAACCAGATGTTATTTTCCAGAGTAGAAAGCAGCCTGACATGAACACCTTGGTCACAGAGTCTGGGGGTTGAGCCAGATTTAAAGCATTGTTACTGTATTACATCAGAGATGCTGTGAAGAAAAAAATGATGTAAAATTATGGGAACTGAATTGGACTCTTTTGGAAAAAAAGGTGTTTGGTAAATTAAGTATGTTGTCAAGAATCCCTGAAGTATACTTGAGGAAAGTGTTAGGGGGAATTTTATTAGATAGGATACAAGGTTTTCTAAGGCAACAGAATCTAAAAATATCTCGACAACCAGGATAGAAGTTTTCGTCCTTTTTTGTAAGTCTGGGTAAGTGGCCAGGGTGGTCTGGCAGCTTGACAGTATCGGGAACCTAGGATCCTTCTGTCTTTTAATTCAGTGTTTCATTTTATGGTCTGAGTTGATCCTTATTTTCTTTACCATGTCAATATTCCAATCGCTGGGGGGTTGAAGGTTGGGGAAGAGACAGTGTACCAATCAGAGCCCTATATATCAGTGTTTATCCACTTGGCTTCCCTGGTGGCTCAAATGGTAAAGAATCTGCCCATAATGTGGGAGACCCTGGTTTGATGCCTGGGTTGGGAAAATCCCCTGGAGAAGGGAATGGCTACTCACTCTAGTATTCGTGCCAGGAGAACTCCATGGACAGAGGAGCCTGGTGGACTACAGTCCGTGGGATCATAAGGAGTTGGACACAGCTGAGTGACTTTGCAAGAGAGATCCACTATCCATTGGTCAAACCTGAGTCCTATGGACACATTTAGTTTGAAAGAGCCTGGGACATAAAGTCTTTAGCTAGGTAGCCATATGCTCGGCTAAAATGTGAAGGGCTGATACTAAGTCAAGAAGGGGAGAAAGTATATTGAGGAAAACCCAGCAGTCTCCAGCACAGAAATATATGGGGCAAAATTTTAATCTATTTTGAAATGTATCAATTCTATGATTATTTTAGAGTTAAATGTTACCCAGTGTGCTTTCTGGGGCTTCCCTGGTGGCTTAGTGGTAAAGAATTGCCTGCAACGCAGGAGATGCGACAGGAGCTATGGGTTCAATCCCTGGGTGAATCCCCTGGAGCAGGAAATGGCAACCCACTCCAGTATTCTTGCCTGGAGAATCCCATGGACAGAGGAGCCTGGCGGGCTACAGTCCATGGGGTTGCAAGAGCTGGACATGACTTAACAACTAAACAACAGAATAAAAATGTGCTTTCTAGACAACATTGGTGATGAATATATGAATATGTCTATCATCTGATAGATTTCCTTAACTCAATTGAGATTTGTGACAGCTAAATCATTAAGATAACGAATTGTGTATTTTTATATTAAAAGGGTGAATATAAATTTGGTTACTTTTGCCGTGTTCCGTAGTACTTTGCATTGGAGTAATCATAGTTTGGTAAAAAATTCCCTAACACTCCTCCCTACTCTCAACACACACATTAAGATAGTAAAATTGGAAGAAATACTAAGAATTTACTTATTTATCAACTCTATATTACAAAATCAAATTTGTCAGTCATGGTAGAATTAGAAATACCATTTAGCTACAAGAAAGGGTGAGGAGCCATTTGACCAGAATACTAAAGATTAGTTTTTAGGGGTGAAGGTATATATTTTTCTTCTTTGGTCTCATAAGTATTGCAACAACTTTAAAAAATGTTTTTTTGAAAGATTTTAGAAAATATTTTTACTTACTGGATTGAACTTATGAAAATATCTGTTTCTGTTTGATATCAAAGAAGTAGCTGTGTTGTGTCTATAAGCAGCCTATCTTTCTATAAACAAAAGTTCTCTTTGGTTTCAGTTTCTTTAAATTTCATAATTGTTCATATAACCTTGCTCAGTTGCTTCAGTCGTGTCTGACTCTTTGCGACCCTAAGGACTGTAGGCTGCCAGGCTCCTCTTGTCCATGGCAAGAATACTGGAGTGGGTTGCCATTTCCTGCTCCAAGGGATCTTCCCGACCCAGTGATCAAACCCTTCTCTCCCGAGTCTCCTGCGTTGCAGGCAGATTCTTTACCACTGAGCCGGCAGGGAAGCCCCATATGACCTTAGTGCAATATTTATATTATTTTCTAAATACTCTATTGCTTGCCATAGTTGTTTGTTTTGTTAATTGCTTTTACTGTTTTTGGCTTTTTTGGTCTTAATAAAAGTGTATTAGGCCACTTTTCCAAACTGTTCCTAAGATGTGAAGGAAAAGAGCTTTCTGGCTGTGATATGTCTCTCACTCTTTGGTACAGAATCTTTCAGCTTATAATGCAAATATTAACCTTTGCTGAAGTCCAGTTGGGAATGATCCATCCATTTTGGGATCCTTTGGGATTGAATATTTTTCTTTAAATTTTTAAATTGCACTAATATAGGCATATAGTTCGGAGAAGGCAATGGCACCCCACTCCAGTACTCTTGCCTGGAAAATCCCATGGAGGGAGAAGCCTGGTGGGCTGCAGTCCATGGAGTCGCTAAGAGTCGGACACGACTGAGCAACTTCACTTTCACTTTTCACTTTCCTGCATTGGAGAAGGAAATGGCAACCCACTCCAGTGTTCTTGCCTGGAGAATCCCAGGGATGGGGGAGCCTGTTGGGCTGCCGTCTATGGGGTCACACAGAATCGGACACAACTGAAGCGACTTAGCAGTAGCAGCAGCAGGCAGATAGTTTAAGAAATCTAAATGCTGATGATAAAAAAACTTTTCTCTGCCCCACACTCTTTCTACCCTTAATTTCTATTCCACAGAAGCAAACACTTGAAACTATTTAGCCATTGTTTCTGTTATTTATTTCTCTATTTCTAAATAAAATGCTTGTGGGACTATTTTTAAGTCTTTTTAAAGTAAAAAGCATGCATTTTAAAAATTGATGTCTAGCTTTTAACAATTTTATTGTACTCTGCCTGCCACTACATATGCCCTCAGTATACATAGATATCCTCCCTTTCAAGAGCTGTTTTATTATTTGTGCTTCAGTCACAGTTCAGTGGTTATAGTACTATGATTATATAGAAATTGATCAGAGATGAGCCATGGAGTGTTTTATGATTATATTTTCTTTTGGAATTAAACATTGCTTTGTTTTTTCTTTATCTTTCTATTTCATCTCACCATTACTTCACCTTAAAACATTGCCAAAGAGATTAAATTCATCTCACTATGGTAAAAAAAAACAAAAAAACAAAACCAAGACACAAAAAGCAAACAAAAAACTCAGACAACCTATAGGGCTCTTTTTGTTTTCTTGGCGACATTCTTAGAACTCCCAGTCTTCGTCCCTTCTAGACTGGTGTTCTCTGGGCCTGAGAAGCATTGTCCAGCATCAGCCTATGAATTTCTTTTGCTTCCTCTTCCTCCTCCCTTTATTCCATATTCTCTTTCTTGGGTGAATCTCTGTGTTGAGTGGACTACATCAGCCATTAATTCCTGAGAAAGGGTATATGGGAAGTAAGTTTTTCAGGCCTTTTATTTCTAAAGATGTCTGTATTTTATACTTAGCTAGTAAAGAATTCTAAGTTGGAAATCATTTTAGCTCAAAAAATTGAAAGCATGGCTCCATTTGTCTTCTAGTTACCAGATTACCACTATTGTATTAGAGAACTCTAGTGCCTTACTGATTCTCTATTCTTCATATGTGCCCTGTTTTTCTGTCTTTGTTTTATGAAGCTCTTGTTTATCTACAATTGTCTGAAATTTTAGTGTGATACACTTTTGTGTGACTATTTTCAGTCAGTAAGATGGATACTCATGGAAAGCACTTTTCAATCTATAATTTCCTTTGTTCTAGGATTTTAGGAGAAGAGAGTATTATTTCGTTATTTCTATCCCTCTGTTGCCACTACTCATCTCATTCATTCTCTCTTGTCTCCCTCTATCTCTCTCAGTCTCCATATACATATATATAATCTATAAAAATATAACTATATAAGAATTATATGTTTAGATATATACCTATATATCTATCTGTCTGCACACTTATAAAGACACAGATACAGATGGATGGATATATAGATAGGGAGATAGATAGGGAGTGTGTTTTGCAAATGTTTTCTCCCAGTCTGTGACTTTGTCTTTTCATTCTTTTAACAATGTCTTTTGCAGATCAGAAGTTTTAAATTTTAATGAAGTCCAGTTTATCAGTTTTTTTTCTTTCATGTATTGTGGTTTTGGTATTGTATCTGAAAGGTCATTGCCAGATCTAAAGTCACATGGTTTTCTCAAATGTTGTCTTCTAGGACTTTTGTAGTTATACTTTTTGCATTTAGGTCTGCAGTCCATTTTGAGTTAATTTCTGTGAAAGGTACAGGGTCTGTGTTTAGATTCTGCTTTTGTATGTGAACGTCCAGAGGTGCTAGCACCGTTTGTTGAGAAAAGTATCTTTGCTCCACATTGTATTGCCTTTGCTCCTCTTTCAAGGATCAGTTGCCTCTATTTGTGTGAATCTAGTTCTAGGATGTCTCTTCTGTTTCATTTATCTATTTGTATATATATATATTGCTAATAGCACACTGTCTTGATTATTGTAGCTTTGTAATAAGTCTTGAAGTTGGTAGTGTCAGTCCTCCAACTTTGCTCTTCTTCAACATTGTGTTGGCTATTCTGAGTCTATTGCCTTTCCATTTAAATATTAAAACCAGTCTGTCAGTATCCACAAAAGAACTTGCTGGAATCTTGATTGGTATTGCATTGAGTCTGTGGATCAAGTTAGGAAGAGCTGACATTCTAACAATATTGAGTCTTCTTATCCATGATTGTGGTATATCTCTTCATTAATTTTGTCCTTTGATTTCTTTCATTTGAGTTTTATAGTTTTTCTCACATGGATCTTTACATATTTTATTAGATTTATACCTTTTTATTTTTTATTTTTGTAAATTAAATGGTATTTGTTTCAAATTCCAATTTTTATTGTTGGTACATGGGAAAGCAATTGTGTCTGTTTATTAACTTTGTATCCTGCAGTCTTGCTATAATTGCTTATTAGTTCCAGGAGGTTTCTTTTTCTTTTTCCAGTTCTTTGGGGTTTTCTACATTAAGAACTTGCCATCTATGGAAAAAATAGTTTTATTTATTTCTTCTCAATCTGTATACTTTTAATATCCTTTTCTTGTCTTGTTGCATTACCTGGAACTTTCAGTATGATGTTTAATGGGAGTAGTAAGAGTGGGCATCCTTGTGTTGACCTCGTATTAGAGACAAAGCTTCTAGTTTCTCAGCATTAGGTCTGATGTAAGTTTGTGTTTAGTAGATGTTCTTTGTCAAGTTGAAGAAGTTCTCCTCTTCTGTTAGTTTTCTGGGAAATTTTATAATGAATGGGCATTGGATTTTGCCAGGTATTTTTTTCTGCATCTGTTGATATGATCATAGGGATTTTCTTCCTGTAGCCTGTTGATATGGTGGATTACATTAATTGATTTTTGAATATTGAACCAGTCTTGCACGGCTGGAATAAATCTTACTTGCCTGTGGCATATAGTTATTTTTAAACATAATAGGATTCAATTTCTCTATAATGTTTATTTACTGTGTTCTTTATGATAAATTACTGAACCAAGTAATCACCAACAGAAAATGTAGCCTTTTTTTCATAGTAGTCTTGTAATAAATGTTTCTTAATATAGATAGGATTTAGAAACTGATTGTGTTTGGTGAGTAAGAGGACATGACTGAAGATCACTCTAAACAGTTGAGATTTGTTGAGAAGGAAAAGACAAGAGATGGAAAAGAAAAGAGGAGAAATAGATATTCAAAAATAAAGTATTTCAAAAGATATTAAAGAATACTTATTTTCGTGGTTCTAGTATTATGGCTGGAGAAGGCAATGGCACCCCACTCCAGTACTTTTGCCTGGAAAATCCCATGGATGGAGGAGCCTGGAAGGTTGCAGTCCATGGGGTCCCTAAGAGTCGGACTCGACTGGGCAACTTCACTTTGACTTTTCACTTTCATGCATTGGAGAAGGGAATGGCAACCCACTCCAGTGTTCTTGCCTGGAGAATCCCAGGGATGGCGGAGCCTGGTGGGCTGCAGTCTATGGGGTTGCACAGAGTTGGACACAACTGAAGTGACTTAGCAGCATCAGTATTATGGCCAGAAAGAGGTATGTATCTAAGTAACTGAATAAGCAGAAAATAAGTTGAAGACAGAGAATTTTGGAAATTGTCTATGTATTAGTGACAGTTGAAGCTGTATAAGTGTATGATATTGTTAAGTGGGGGAATGGAAAAAAGATGAAAGGTTTGAAATGGACACTCAGGAATACTTATACATAGATAGATAAAAGAGAATCAACAAGAGATAGAGAAGATGCATATCAGTGGAGAACCAAAATGTTATAATATCACAGAAGTAAAAGAAGGAATTGCAAGGACCAAGGATTGTAATCAACAATGAATGTGAAAGAAAAATTGGAAAAACGGGAGCCAAACAAAGAGCCATGTATTTGATAAATATAAGTTCATTGATAAAACTTTTCCCTTTAAAGTATAAGGAGTGGACGTTAGAATGCATAAGGTAAAACAGGAAGTGGAGGCAGTGATTGTAGGCTATGCTTTCGGAAATGTTGACAGTGAAAAGAAGAGAGAAGTTAATTCAAAGGCATAGCAAGATTGAAGGAGGTATCTCATCAGCAGTAAGGTTTTAGCATGTCTGATTGCTGCGTCAAAGGAGACGCTGGAGAGATAGTGTGAAGATTCAAGATGGAAAGGGAATATTAGACAGAATGAGGTTGCCATTTAATACTGCCTCAAAATAAGCCAACATGTAAGTGATCGGTTACTGAATGATTTAGATGTCTTTTAGAAAGCTTTACTATATAAAGGTGTATATCAGTTAGTTTAGCTGAGGCTGTTCTTCAGTAATCCACAATCCCCAAGTCTCAGTGGCTTAAAAGAACTAAGTTGTATTTCTTGCTGACACTCCATGTATATCATGTAACAGGTCAGCTGGGGATTTTGCTGCAGTTCATTCTTACTGTAGGATCCAGGGTAATAGAACAGCTCTTTTTCTGAGGATTGCTAGTCACTCTGGTACAGGAAAAAAGAGACATGATAAATTAAACACTGACTTCTTAAGCTTTCAGTTGTAAGTGACTTTTGGTCACTTGCCCTCACAGTTCATTCACCAAATCAAGTCACATGGCTGTGCTGTCTCCCCAGGGATGGGAAGTACAATCTTAATTTAATACTTTCCAGGAAGGAGAGCAGAATATTTGCAAACCAGAGTATTTGCAAACAGTCCTAATGAGCACCATAAGGAATATATTTACCTGGAGTACTACATTTTGAGTTACAGTTATCAAAAATCTAACATTTATGATCATTTCTATAAATAGTTGAGCAGTACATTTTTCTTCAGGATAATAATCCTATACTACAACTTTGCTCCTAAGGGGAAAATATGATTGGAATTAGAGCTCATTTACAGTTACAATGTCATTTTCAGAACTCTGTCTCAGAAGTATACAATATGATAATAGAAACATAAAAGGAATACATTGGGTTTTACAAATTATCACTTTTAAATGTGAAATAATGAACTTTGGTAAAAAAAAGTAACATTTTTTCTGAGAACTTGTTGACTAAAGACCCTTTTCATTCTTTAAAATTCTAGATAATTCCTTTAAATAGTGTCAGGTTCTATAAAGGAGGAAAATAGAAGATGAAACAAAGATCTGACCCAATTCTCAGGCTAAGAGTTTAGTTCCCTCTAACTGTACAGTTGCAGTTTAAAACATTCCGTATTATCCCAACAGGAAACATTTCCTTTGTACAAGTGATGGTACCCGTTTGGTTCAGCGTAGATTCAGTTCCCAGTTGCAACTTATAAATGCTGTACAGGGAAGTGTTTAGTGTTCAAACAAGAATTATACTTCATTATCCTAGTTTCAAGTTTCTGCATCATCTCATGAATCTGACAGCTTCTTCACAAATATACTTATTTAGAAGTCTTCAGAGAAGCGTCCTAGACATTTGTAGCATTAATAGGGATTTAGATTGTAAACGATTTTAAGTATGGGGATGGCAGGTGTGGTAATTTTATGGATTTTGAAATATTTTCTCATCACAGTTGTAACAGACCTATCTGCAATACTTTGCTGTGTCTGTTAAAAAGGATCCAGGGCCAGAATAGAACGCAGTCAGGGTGCTTTTACTGTTGGGTGACATCCATTTCCTTGATGTCCTGTATAGTCTTGCGAGAGTTTCTCTGTAGGACGTGATTGTTGAGTGAGTTTTACCTGGCTGTCAGTGAATTTAAGAGAGTAAAAGGAGACTCTCTCTGCAGTACTAATAAAGTTTCTTTGGAACATAAAAGGAATGAAATCAGATGTCTAGAAGCCTGCCAGAGAGATAAAATGCAATGTGCTTTAGCCATTGTTTTTCTCCTGATTAAGTGCATAGTGTTAAAGCTACATATAAGTTTGGTGTGTGTGTTTGGGTGCCTAGGTAGAATCTGATGTGGTTAAAAAAAGGTAGACTTTACTGTTTAGGGAGCTGAGAAGAGAGTGTTCAGTTCACTTCAGCCACTCAGTCGTGTCTGGCCCTTTGGGACCCCATGAATCGCAGCACTCCAGGCCTCCCTGTTCATCACCAACTCCCAGAGTTCACTCAGACTCACGTCCATCAAGTCAGTGATGCCATCCAGCCATCTCATCCTCTGTCATTCCCTACTCCTCCTGTCCCCAATCCCTCCCAGCATCAGAGTCTTTTCCAATGAGTCAACTCTTCGCATGAGGTGGCCAAAGTACTGGAGTTTCAGCTTTAGCATCATTCCTTCCAAAGAAATCCCAGGACTGATCTCCTTTAGAATGGACTGGTTGGATCTCCTTGCAGTCCAAGGGACTCTCAAGAGTCTTTTCCAACACCACAGTTCAAAAGCATCAATTCTTCAGTGCTCAGCCTTCTTCACAGTCCAACTCTCCCATCCATACATGACCACAGGAAAAACCATAGCCTTGACTAGACATGTTAGTTATTTCCAAAAAGGGCCTTTTGACTAGGGTTGTGTTGGTTTAAAGAATCTACAAAAGAGGTAAGTGTTGGCTAGACACCACACTCATTTTTTAAGCAACCGGAGTAAGACAAAATGGAAGAGGTTCAAAGTAAAAGCAAACAGTGTAAAAGTACGAGGAAAAATTAATTCTAAGACATATACAATCCAAGAAAAAAAATCAAAATATTTTTGTTATCAAGGATCAGGGCTTGTTTAAAATAGATTTTTTAAAAGTAATTTTACTTATTTATTTTTGACTGTGCTGGGTCTTCATTTCTGCTCGGGCTTTTCTCTAGTGGTGGTGAGTGGGGACTACTCTCTACTTGTAGTGCCTTGGTGTTCTCTTGTTGCAGAGCATGGGCTCTAGAAATGTGGGCTTCAGTAGCTGTGGCTGCCGGGCTCTACAGCACAGGCTCAATAGGCGTGGTACACAGGATTAGCTGCTCCACGGTGTGTGGGAATCTTCCCTGAACAAGGAACAAGCCCATTCTCCTGCACTGGGAGGTGGATTCTTTACTGTTGAGCCCCCAGGGAAGCTCTGAAATAGATTTTTATTAATGAGAAAACGTATTGCTTGGATATAACCACTGGGAACATATAGTTTCATGTGTATCATGAATCAGATCAGATCAGATCAGTCGATCAGTCGATCAGACGTGTCCGACTCTTTGCGACCCCATGAATCGCAGCACACCAGGCCTCCCTGTCCATCACCAACACCCGGAGTTCACTGAGACTCACGTCCATCGAGTCAGTGATGCCATCCAGCCATCTCATCCTCTGTCGTCCCCTTCTCCTCTTGCCCCCAATCCCTCCCAGCATCAGAGTCTTTTCCAATGAGTTAACTCTTCACATGAGGTGGCCAAAGTACTGGAGTTTCAGCTTTAGCATCATTCCTTCCAAAGAAATCCCAGGGCTGATCTCCTTCAGAATGGACTGGTTGGATCTCCTTGCAGTCCAAGGGACTCTCAAGAGTCTTCTCCAACACCTCAAAAGCATCAATTCTTTGGCGCTCAGCCTTCTTCACAGTCCAACTCTCACATCCATACATGACCACAGGAAAAACCATAGCCTTGACTAGACGAACCTTTGTTGGCAAAGTAATGTCTCTGCTTTTCAATATGCTGTCTAGGTTGGTCATAACTTTCCTTCCAAGGAGTAAGTGTCTTTTAATTTCATGGCTGCAGTCACCATCTGCAGTGATTTTGGAGCCCAAAAAAATAAAGTCTGACACTGTTTCCACTGTTTCCCCATCTATTTCCCATGAAGTGATGGGACCAGATGCCATGATCTTCGTTTTCTGAATGTTGAGCTTTAAGCCAACTTTTTCACTCTCCTCTTTCACTTTCATCAAGAGGCTTTTGAGTTCCTCTTCACTTTCTGCCATAAGGGTGGTGTCATCTGCATATCTGAGGTTATTGAGATTTCTCCTGGCAATCTTGATTCCAGTTTGTGTTTCTTCCAGTCCAGCGTTTCTCATGATGTACTCTGCGTATAAGTTAAATAAAATTTTAGCTTATACTAGAGAGGCCTTCCACTGATTTGCTGCTGTTGTTGTTCAGTGGCTAAGTCACGTCTGACTCTTTGCAACCCGGTGAACTGCAGCACGCCAGGCTCCTCTGTCCTCCACTATCTCCTGGAATTTGTTCAAATTCATGTGCACTTCCACGATACATGTTAATTATTTAATGAAATATAAAATATTTTGACAGGATAAGTGACTTATTCATCTGCTGAACCAGTCACCTTAAATCTAATAATACTCAGCATATTGTCAGGTATAAAGTCTTAGAACTCTTTAGTTGATTTCAAGGATTTTGAATTAAAATGTTGGCCTGGAATTTTTTTTCTTTAAGATGTTGGCCTGGAATGTTAAGTGGAATTGAGGCTTAGAAACAGCCTGAATAATATTATTTTCATGAAAATAAGATATAGGCTTTTGAATTTAGGTATTTCCCATGAGTACTTCCGAGGTGGTGCTGTTGGTAAAGAATCTACCTGCCAGTGCAGGAAATGTGGGTTCGATCTCTGGGTTGGGAAGATGCCCTGGAGTAGGAAGTGGCACCCCACTCCAATAATCTTGCCTGGGAAATCCCACGGACAGAGGAACCTGGAAGGCTACAGTCCATGTGTTGCAAAGAGTTGGACACAACTGAGCATGCATGAGTACTTATAGATTTTAATGTGAAATTTAAAAATATTGTCACGTGACTTCATTTAATATTTGAGCATATAGTTTGACTAAATATATGTGTTTGTGGGATTTGCATAGATTAATAGATTTTTTACATAGGTTAATAGATTTTAAATGGACCATAAGTAATAAGTAATAGCCATATTATTTATCTAAAAGTTTGTGTTTTAACATTGCATGATGACTAGGTTAAAGATGAATCTCTGTAAAATAACTCTGGCACCTATCAGTATTTACACACTGATAATCAAAATGTCTCAGTGGTTGATTGATTTTCTGTGCTGTGCGGGAGCGCCATCGGAAAAGGCGATGGCACTCCACTCCAGTACTCTCTCCTGGAAAATCCCATGGATGGAGGAGCCTGGTAGCCGCAGCCCATGAGGTCGCTAAGAGTCAGACACGAATGAGCGACTTCCCTTTCACTTTTCACTTTCATGCATTGGAGAAGGAAATGGCAACCCACTCCAGTGTTCTTGCCTGGAGAATCCCAGGGACAGGGGAGCCTGGTGGGCTGCTGTCTATGGGGTTGCACAGTCGGACACAACTGAAGTGACTTAGCAGCAGCAGCAACAGCAGCAGGAGCACCATAGAGCTTTCTTGTTAAATTTACTACCACTACAGAGGTAGTGGTTTTGAGGTATAAGATTTGTAAGATGAAGTACAGTTTTCTATTTTTAGTTCCTCGCACACAGAAGAATGCTTGGTAATAGCTGCACTTTATCTGTGAGCTGCATTAAATTTTTATAAATTATAGGCTCCATATTTCTGAGGCCAAATTTAAAAAAACACCTTCTTCTGAAAGATTTAAAGTGGAGAGTACTGTCGTACTCATTGTATAGAATCCTGGTAGAGATGCAAGTGAGGATGCATGATTTGTGTCTAGGATTACAACTGAATTAGAGCAAACACATTTAACATATACATATCTTTGTATATGTATCAGTTCAGTTCACTTCAGTCGCTTAGTCATGTCTGACTCTTTGCGACCTCATGAATCGCAGCACGCCAGGCCTCCCTGTCCATCACCAATTCCTGGAGTTCAGCCCAACTCATGTGCATTAAGTCGGTTATGCCATCCAGCCATCTCACCCTCTGTCGTCCCCTTCTCCTCCTGCCCCCAATGCCTCCCAGCATCAGGATCTTTTCCAGTTGAGTCAACTCTTTGCATGAGGTGGCCAGAGTATTGGAGTTTCAGCCTCATCATCAGTCCTTCCAAAGAACACCCAGGACTGGTCTCCTTTAGAATGGACTGGTTGGATCTCCTTGCAGTCCAAGGGACTCTCAAGAGTCTTCTCCAGCACCACAGTTCAAAAGCATCAATTCTTTGGTGCTCAGCCTTCTTCACAGTCCAACTCTCACATCCATACATGACCACTGGAAAAGCCATAGCCTTGACTAGATGGACCTTTGTTGGCAAAGTAATGTCTCTGCTTTTCAATATGCTGTCTAGGTTGGTCATAACTTTCCTTCCAAGGAGTAAGTGTCTTTTAATTTCATGGCTGCAGTCACCATCTGCAGTGATTTTGGAGCCCCAAAAAATAAAGTCTGACACTGTTTCCACTGTTTCCCCATCTATTTCCCATGAAGTGGTGGGATCAGATGCCATGATCTTAGTTTTCTGAATGTTGAGCTTTAAACCAACTTTTTCTCTCCTCTTTCACTTTCATCAAGAGGCTTTTGAGTTCCTCTTCACTTTCTGCCATAAGGGTGGTGTCATCTGCATATCTGAGGTTATTGATATTTCTCTCGGCAATCTTGATTCCAGCTTGTGCTTCTTTCAGCCCATCGTTTCTCATTATGTACTCACATATAAGTTAAATAAGCAGGGTGACAATGTACAGCCTTGACGTACTCCTTTTCCTATTTGGAACCAGTCTGGTGTTCCATGTCCAGTTCTAACTGTTGCTTCCTGACCTGCATATAGGTTTCTCAAGAGGCAGGTCAGGTGGTCTGGTATTCCCATCTCTTTCAGAATTTTCCACAGTTTAGTGTGATCCACACAGTCAAAGGCTTTGGCATAGTCAAGAAAGCAGAAATAGATGTTTTTCTGGAACTCTCTTGCTTTTTTGATGATCCAGCGGATGTTGGCAATTTGATCTCTGGTTCCTCTGCCTTTCCTAAAACCAGCTTGAACAACTGGAAGTTCACCGTTCATGTATTGCTGAAGCCTGGCTTGGAGAATTTTGAGCATTACTTTACTAGCGTGTGAGATGAGTGCAATTGTGCGGCAGTTTGAGCATTCTTTGGCATTGTCTTTCTTTGGGATTGGAATGAAAACTGACCTTTTCCAGTCCTGTGGCCACTGCTGAGTTTTCCAAATTTGCTGGCATATTGAGTGCAGCACTTTCACAGCATCATCTTTCAGGATTTGAAATAGCTCAACTGGAATTCCATCACCTCCACTAGCTTTGTTCGTAGTGATGCTTTCTAAGGCCCACTGGACTTCACATTCCAGGATGTCTGGCTCTAGGTGAGTGATCACACTATCGTGATTATCTGGGTCGTGAAGATCTTTTTTGTACAGTTCTTCTGTGTATTCTTGCCACCTCTTCTTAATATCTTCTGCTTCTGTTAGGTCCATACCATTTCTGTCCTTTATCGAGCCCATCTTTGCATGAAATGTTCCCTTGGTATCTCTAATTTTCTGGAAGAGATCTCTAGTCTTTCCCATTCTGTTGTTTTCCTCTATTTCTTTGCATTGATTGCTGAGGAAGGCTTTCTTATCTCTCCTTGCTGTTCTTTGAAACTCTGCATTCAAATGGGAATATCTTTCCTTTTCTCCTTTGCTTTTCACTTCCCTTCTTTTCACAATTATTTGTAAAGCCTCTTCAGACAGCTGTTTTGCTTTTTTGCAATGCTTTTCCATGGGGATGGTCTTGATACCTGTCTCCCGTACAATGTCACGAACCTCCATCCATAGTTCATCAGGTACTCTGTCTATCAGATCTAGTCCCTTAAATCTATTTCTCACTTCCACTGTATACATATGTTATAGCGTATATAGTATATTTATACATATATGTTAACACATTCCTAACTATGAGAGCGATTTCTCTCTTTTATTGTTTAGATAACTGAATTTAAGTAAGTAATCAGATTGTGTTCATGTCATTAAATATTGCTTTGGGTTTAAAGAGGAAAGAAGGCTGTCTGGTTGAGTTTGCTTTCAGCACTGCAGTAGTGCTTTGCCAGAGGTCTCATCTCCCTGTAATGAAGGTCTGTTATCTTCTCTAGCAAGTCCCAGCAACCTGTTTGCAATACACAGAGAACATCTTTGTATTAGACATGGAGCATGAGCCCAGACCAATTACCCCAGGAAAGATACCACATTTACTCCTTGGTGGATTGCTTCCTTCACTGCTGCTGCTCTTTCAGAGACAGGACAGAGGGGAAAAAAGAGCTCTCTGTAAATATGAAATTTAAAAGAATAGCTGGAAATCTCTATGTTGGGAGCCAAGTATGCTATACCACATTGACTTCCTTTTTAGAATACCAGAAAATGAAAAACACATGGGGTGACTTGTTGAGTTGATTTTTGTTCTGTACTCTATTCTTGTTACGGATTCATTTTCAGTATCAAGCATTCTGAATGCTTCTTGGTGGATGCATGTGGGTTTGAAAACATCACAGCATGTGGGACCCAGTGAAACAAGAATTTCATTTGTTTTCCTTGGCTTCTGTATGTCATGATCTGTTCAATATGACAGACTAGGAAATGGTAAATTTTACCAAGGTCTTAGGGCTGAGTCGTGAACTCCATTTTGGTTAGGATAAGAAGTCTGGTAATGAGAAATGAACTGATATTCTAGTTGTTTGTTTCATTTATGCAACTCACATTATTGGATTTTAGTTCTCACTGTTGAGATTGGAGCACCTCATTATGTGTCCAGGCGTGTCCTACTTTATGTTTTTTTCTGTTTGTTTGGCATCCATTCTATTCTATCAGATGAACGTTAGGATCTATTAAGATAAATATACATAAAGGTGTACCAGCCACTTATTGTTATAATAATGCCATGTAACAAGTAGCCACACTATGACATAAAACAAAAAGCATGTATTAAGTTCTTATGTTTGTGGAGGTCAGCAGATCTAGACTGGGCAGCAGATCTCATCTAGGGCAACTGGCTGGGGCTGCTCTGCTCCACATATCTCTTTCTCCTCTTGGGACAGAGGGCTATACCTGCCATGTTTTTCTTGCAGCAGCAGTAGAAGTATAAGAGGGCAAGCTCAATCATACATGTGCAGATCGGTGTTTTAAAGGGGAGGTGTCACATTATATCCATTAGTGTTCTATTGGTCAAAGCTTGGTACATGGATAAATCCAAAGTCAAGGAGCAGAGAAATATTTTCATCCTCTCTACTGGAGGAATTCAAAAATACCTGGTTATAGGGAGTGGTAAAGAACTAAAGCCATTAACGCAGCTTACCATAAGGGTTATTGCTTTTTCTCATACTCTTGATAAGAACAGAACATTCAAATAGACTGAATTGAAGGAATCAAAGGAAGAAGTTTACAAAGTAATAATACTGGTCTATTAAATTGTTTGATTAAATATATAATTGCCTAATTATACGCTTTTCTCCTGCCTCTATATGCTCTGTGGAGTAATGATGAGAAAAAAGAGAAAAAGTCACTCAGTCGTGTCTGACTCTTGGCAACCCCACGGACTATACAGACTATGGAATTCTCCAGCCAGAATACTAGAGTGGGTAGCCTTTCCCTTCTCCAGGAGTTCTTCCCGACCCAGGGATCGAACCCAGGTCTCCCACATTGCAGGTGGATCCTTTACCAACTGAGCTATCAGGGAAGCCCAGAGTAATGACATCTTCTTTGTTATATTATGCCCAGGATCTAGAATAGTTGTTGGCATGAAAGCAAAACATACATTATTTCAATGAATTAGTGAACATTAAAGTTAGGCTTCTCCCAGAATCAGTTAGGAAAACAAACTCATTGATTTTTTAACTGAGATATAATTGACATATACCATTTTATTAGTTTTAGGCATACAACATAATTATATAGCTAGATAACAAATAAATTTAGTTAACATCCATTACCACACATTGTTGCAATTTTTTTTCTTGTGATGAAGGCTAATAAGATCTACTGTCTTAGCAACTTTCAAATGCACAGTACAGCTTTGTTAACTATACTCACCATGCTCTACATTATACCCCCAGGAATTATTTACAATGGAGGGTTTGTACTTTTTGACGACCTTCACCCATTTCACCTGCACTCCGCTTCTGGGAACTAACAGTCTGCTCTCTGGATTTATGTTTGTTTGTTTTTAAAGATTCACTATATAAGTAAGATCATAGAATATTTGTCTTTCTCTGATGACTTATTTCACTTAGCAAAAGATGCTTTCAAGAAGCATCCATGTGGTCTCAAATGGCAGAATTTCCTTCTTTTTTTGGCTAAATAATACTCCATTGTATTGAATATACACCCCGCATTTTCTTTATTTGACTGGTGGATACCTAGGTTGTTTCCATGTCTTGGCTATTGTGAATAATGCTTCAGTGGATATGGGGGCGCAGATATCTTTTAAAAAGTATTTACTTATTTATCATATCTTTTTGAGCTAACAAACTTATTCTGTCTTACGTGAATGTTTGAGATCTTATCGTTGAGTCTGGATATTTAACTGGATATAGTTGAAATACTTTAACAGTTAGTGCTTAAAAGAAATTTCGTGTTTGACAAAAAAGGGTCTAATTTTTAAGGAAAGAGAAAGGTATTAGTTATTATTTTCATCAATTAATATCTTGATTCCTCTCTCCCTTTTCGGTGGTTTCTTCCTCTTGATATATAAAAGAATCAAGTTGATTATATCCTAAAACTTTGATCTGACTTCTTAAAGCTACCATACCATCTCTCTTCTTTCCACTGGCAAATTTCTTGAAGGCATTATGTATACTTCCTGGGCTGTTTCCAGTTCCTTAGCGCCCACCTCCTCTTTTACCTGCCATATTCCAGACTGACCCCACTTCTGCCACTGCTTCCTGAGGATCGAGTTCCTAATCCAAAGCTTTTTTTCTTTTTTTTTCAAAAAGAATTTATGTTTTAAGGACTCTTTGTAGCATATACTAAATGTTTCCAAAATGGCCTATATAAAGAGCGCATTAACAATATATCCAGTAATCACTTCTAGAGAGTTTAGGATGGAATTTCAGTTTCACTTTCTGAGCCCACAGTAAGCTAATGAGGGACTGTTTTACTGCAGGAGGGCTTGTGACGCAGATGACACAACTTTTTCTTAAGCTGTGTCATCCTTTGCCTCTCTGTAGTGGTACCGCAAACTAACTACTCCTTGGGCCTTTTTAAATTTTGCATTTAAAGTATTAACCATTTCTGTTCTCAACACTATGTCAGTCAGTTCAGTCGCTCAGTTGTGTCCGACTCTTTGCGACCCCATTAACCGCAGCACGCCAGGCCTCCCTGTCCACCCCCCACTCCCGAGTTCATCCAAACCCATGTCCATCGAGTCAATGATGCCATCCAACCATCTCATCCTCTGTCGTCCCCTTCTTCTCCTGCCCTCAATCTTTCCCAGCATCAGGGTCTTTTCAAATGAGTCAGCTCTTTTCATCAGGTGGCCAAAGTAATGGAGTCTAAGCTTCAACATCAGTCCTTCCAATGAACACCCAGGACTGGTCTCCTTTAGGATGGACTGGTTGGATCTCCTTGCAGTCCAAGGGACTCTCAAGAGTCTTCTCCAACACCACAGTTCAAAAGTATCCATTCATCTATGTAGGCTTCCTGGAATAAACAGATGCATAGAACACAGTGCTTGGCATACGAAGATTTGCGTGAACAGCTAGTTTATTGAAGAGTCACAACTTTATAGGAGTCCCACCATGAAACTTTAAAAATGTTTCCAGTCACTGCCTTTAATTTTCAGTTGAATTCTCTTTTTCTATTTCTTAATGATATCTTAAATGATATAATTTTCTGGTCATTTTCATTGATTGAAAATTCAGTCCAGGTCAGAACTTTAATCTCAAACTTGACTTAAATCTTCTGTCCTCTCTTCGGCCTGTGGCTGACTTAACCAGCTGCTCTCAGGATTTGCAGAGGGTGGGGGCTATCCATCTGCTTTTCACCTCTCATCCCCTTTCTTCATTTTTGGGTGATGGTGGGTCTAAACCTCACCAGCACCACCCTTCCCTCTCCTGGGGGCCTGCATAGCTCTCATCCTCACTTTTTGGTGTTGCTGTTTCTGTGACCAGCACTGACTGATGTCTGATGGCCTGAAATACATGGTCATCCACCACATGGCCACGTCTGACTTTCCAGGATTGGGTGCTATAGTTACTCAACATACCCTCTGTTCTAGTCAAGCGAAATTACTGCTGCATCCCAAGCAGATTCTGTGTTTCCCTGGGCCATCCCTCTCTAGTTCTAATCCAACTGTAAGAATCAGCTTAAATGGTTACGTAACTTATATAGCTCTTGCTGTCATCCTTTTTGGAACTAATTTCTCTCTCAGCACATTCTTATTGCACTTCATTTTTCTTAGAGAAGTTGCCATTTCTCCTTGATTGTAGTGATTTATAGGATGCTTCTCTTTGGTACCAGTGTGTAAATTCCTTTAGCGCAGAGACTGAATCTTGTGTTTCCTCTAGTGCCTTCTTACAGTTGGTGGAATAGAAACTCACTCTTAGAGGGCTCTCAGATGCCGAGTGTGCTATCTTATTCAGAGATTCAGCAATTTGGGGCATAATGTTTTAAAAGTCAGAATATTGCAGCATGCGTAAGTGCTTTTCATAGTTCTTATTGCTATCAACACTCAATAAATGATTTAAGCTGTAATATCCATTTTGGGGGGATGGTAGATATTGGATCTGTTAACCCAAAATGTAGTGGATACTCTTAAGGCAGAATGTGTTCCTTGTGGAGTGCAGGGGAGACCTCAAAGCCAAAGGTGGTTGGTCCCAGGGAGTGGCTTTCAGTAATGTGGCTAAAGGCAAGCAGCCTACTAAGCCCTCAATCTTTCTGAGCAGCTGCTGAGGTTTCTGTGTTTCGTGTGTCCCTTTCTTGTGGGTGACAAGTACCAAATCTCTAAGGCACGCAAGGGTATGAAAATGAGAATTTGGGGTTCATGGCCTCAGCTGTTTGAATTTGTCACTCTGCTCAAATAGCACAAATTCTCTTCTCCCTTTAGCGTGGTCTTTCTCAGCTTCCTACAAGAATGTGATTTTTCCCCGACCTGATGGGCAAATGCTGAAGAAGGCAATGGCACCCCACTCCAGTACTCTTGCCTGGAAAATCCCAGGGATGGGGGAGCCTGGTGGGCTGCCGTCGATGGGGTCACACAGTCGGACATGACTAAAGCGACTTAGCAGCAGCAGCAGCAGATGGGCAAATGCATAAGTTGCTTCATCACTGAATTTACTATGAAACCAACTGTTTTCCTAGCGTGTGGAATCAATGTAAACAAAACCAAGAAGCATGGTTTGTGGCTTATTTAAAGTACTGCTTTCTGTATATTATTCCTGCAAACTTTCTGCTTTGGGATAACGATCTGGTGTGTATTAGTAGCCTTGCGGGAAAATGCTGAAGCAATTTGCCATCTTCTCTTAAAAATAACACTATTCTAGCCCAGAAGGGTGATATGCTTTATGCAGCAGATATAAAATAATTTCTGAACTCAAGAATTAAGGCTATTCTCCAAGTCTTATTTTGGATCACCATTTTGCTTCCTTATGTGTCGCGGTGCATGAAAGATGCCTCTCAGCAGCTCTAAATGTCAGGTCTGATGTGTGTGCCTGATTTTATTAGTTAGCATTAAAATCTATGGACTAATAAAGAAAAGAAAAAAGATATGGATTATGAAACAGTAATGAAATAGCAGTGTTTAGAATATATAGGCTCTACAAAATAACTAATCAATTCCTATTATATCCATCTCTTTCATATTTTCTCCAAGAAGAAATTGAATCAGCTGATCAGATAATTTCAAGATCCATTTTTTAAAAAATTTCCATTGTACACACTCATTAAGTTTGTTAATGTCACACACGACTTTCCCTAAGACACTGACCAAGCTACTGTTCTACTTATAACTGCAGTCTCTCACCTGCATCTGCCAGACTGCACTGTTTATGGTGCAGAATCAGGGGAGCTCCACACTGGAACTGACTAGATTACAAGGGTGTTGATATACATATATACATATGTATATGTGTGGATATACATATGTATATATGTATATGTGGATATACATATGTGAATATGTATCTTTCTTCCTCCCTTCCTTGCTCCCTTACTTCCTTCTCTATTTGAATGCTTAGTGAATATTTTCCTTATTCTTATGATTAAAATATTTGTCAATATGTTTCTTAGCATTGGTTTTTTTCCCATAGATTTTGCTGGAAACATGATGAGTCCATTCGTTTGAATACCTGGGATTTGTTTCAGTCTAAGGAAGTTTTTCTTTGATTTGTCTTTTATTATTGTTTCTGTTCCAGTCGATTTAGTGAAATACCAAAATCATTGGCTGTCTCTCCATTCTTTTGTCTACAAACATGTCATCTTCGCTCTTGTTTTTTTAAATTTGTTTTCTTTCTCATTAATAGAGAACATCTGAAGTTTTCCCTTCACATTACTGGTTGTATTTTATGAAGCATAATTTTGCTCTTTATTGCCTTTCTGCTCAATTTATTTTATCCCTGCCTGGTTAGATTTTTTTTTTTAAACATGAAATTTTGAAACATCATTTATTTTTTAAATACCACAAATGAAATGAAAGGCAAAGGACAAATATTTGGTGGAGGAAGAAAACCCCACCAGTATTGAGGTTTATAAGCTTAATGAAAACAGCTCTTTCAACTGAGAAAAGTATCCATACCTGTTTTAAAGAACCTGCAGTCCTTGCTTCCTGTGTGTCTCTTTCATTATCGCACAAAACATTTCACTTCTGACACTGCTGCTGCTGCTGCTAAGTCGCTTCAGTCGTATCCGACTCTGTGCGACCCCATAGACGGCAGCCCACCATGCTCCGCCGTCCCTGGGATTCTCCAGGCAAGAATACTGGAGTGGGTTGCCATTTCCTTCTCCAATGCAGGAAAGTGAAAAGTGAAAGTGAAGTCTCTCAGTCGTGTCCGACTCTTAGCGACCCCATGGACTGCAGCCCACCATGCTCCGCCGTCCCTGGGATTCTCCAGGCAAGAACACTGGAGTGGGTTGCCATTTCCTTCTCCAATGCAGGAAAGTGAAAAGTGAAAGTGAAGTCGCTCAGTGGTGTCCGACTCTTAGCGACCCCATGGACTGCAGCCCACCAGGCTCCTCCCTCCATGGGATTTTCCAGGCAAGAGTACTGCAGTGGGGTGCCATTGTCTTCTCCACTCTGACACTTCTGGTCACCAAATGTCAGGGGTTTTTCCTTACACCACCAAGTAATTCTCTGCAACACCAGCTGATTTTCCTGCAACATAATTCTAACACTATCCTCCTGAGGCTGAGGACTCAGTCTCCTGAGACTGTCCCCCGCTTCAGATGCCAATCACAAGGGCAGGTTGTTGCCTGTACTTCAGTGCTGCTGATCAGTTGTTATGTCTGAGGTTCCCATGACCCCTTCCTTGCTACTGCTAAGTCACTTCAGTCGTGTCCAACTCTGTGCGACCCCATAGATGGCAGCCCACCAGGCTCCCCCGTCCCTGGGATTCTCCAGGCAAGACCACTGGAGTGGGTTGCCATTTCCTTCTCCAATGCATGAAAGTGAAAAGTGAAAGTGAAGTCGCTCAGTAGTGTCCGACTCTTAGCGACCCCATGGACTGCAGCCTACCAGGCTCCTCTGTCCATGGGATTTTCCAGGCAAGAGTACTGGAGTGGGTTGCCATTGCCTTCTCCCACCCCTTCCTTAGGTTTGATTAATTTGCTGGAGCAGTTCACAAAACTCAGAGAAACACTTACTTATATTTACCAGTTTATCAAAGGATATGATAAGGGATGGGCTTCCCAGGTGGCTCATTGGGTAAAGAGTCTGCCTGCAATGCAGGAGGTGTAGGAGACGTGGGTTCGATCCCTGTGTCGGGAAGATTCCCTGGAGGAGGGCACAGCAACTCACTCTAGTATTCTTGCCTGGAGAATCCCATGGACAGAGGAGCCTGGTGGGCTACAGTCCATGGGGTGGTTGCAAAGAGTCGGACATGACTAAAGTGGCTGAGCACACACATATGCAGGATAAAGGATACAGATGAATGGCCCATTGAGGAGGTACGTAGGGTGAGGTCTGGGAGGGTCCTGAGCACAGCTTCAGTCCTGGAGTCAGAGTGCATTACCTTTCTTGTATCTGGATTTACCAGCCTGGAATCTTTCTGAACACCGTGCGATTGAGATTTTTGGAGGTTTCCTCATTTAGGCATGAGCAATCATTACCTCCATTTTCAGTCCTCCTTTCTCAAGAGAACAGGGGCGAGGCTGAAAATTCCAGACTCCTTGTTCTTTGTGGTGACAAGCTCCCATCCTGGAGCCCACCCAGAGTCGCCTCCTTGGAACAAAACACACTCCTATTAACCAGGAAATTCAAAGTGTTTCAGGAGCCCTGTGTCAGGAACTGGGGTCAAAGACCAAATATGAGAACAAAAGTTGCTTCTAATACTCTTATCACTTAGGATATCACAGAGACTTTAGGGGTGTGTGCTATGGCCTGAGGCAGAGACCAATATATATTATATATACATACACACATATATTTTTTTCTATATTTTCACAATTCTCTAAGAGAGAAGCTATCAGAGGCAATTGCAAGCAATTGATGGAAGATGACAAATAGACAAACTCAGGACAAGTGCTAAACCTAATCAGTAAATATATTGTTTATTATTTTAACCAACATAATTTTTAAATATAAACTTTCAAGATTAAACAGTAGATACAATGCTGAAGTATATTTGCTTAATGGATAATCACAAATCTTGCTAACAGCAGAGCAAACTTTAATAAACTTCTTGAAGCCAATTTATTGATATATGTCAAGAAACTTAAAAAGGAAAAAAGAATTCACTGATCCAGCAATCTTACTTGTGGAAAGTTATTGTAAAGAAATTATCAAAGGTCTTATGAAAAGTATAAGTACAGGGATGCTTCTTATGCTTTAAAATTGTAATTAGCCTCCAATTAAAATAAATAAATTTAAAAAATTAGAAAATAAAAAAGTTAAATATCCGATTCAAGAGAATCATACATGATAGAATACATATATGGTGTAATATGCATCTTTTAAAAAATCTGTTTTAAAAGAGAATTTTTGGATGTGGGAAAAACATTTTAATATTAATGGAAATAAAGGATAAAGATTGTGTATGATTCTCATTAACTAAATAACCTGTTGTTTTCTGTCTACATACACATGCACACACACATACACACACACTCTTCATTTATTATTATTACTATTTAGTTCATCCTTTGATCTTTTAACCACAGCCCATTCTCTTCTGAATTTCTCCTTTATCATGGAAGGCATGCCATCTTGTGTCGTATGGAAGATTTCCTCCCGTAAATATGTTTAGATGTCTCCTTACTTTGTTTTGCAGTACCTTTCTCCTTAGGTTATGAATTGGATTTTTCTTTATGCAGTCTTGAGATGAGAGATCAGCCTATGATTGATGATGGCCAGTGAGTTACCGTTGGCCTCATGCTTGGACCACTTGAGTGCAATCCCACTCTTAAGTTCTACGGTGCCCTAGAAGTTTGATTCATTTATCTTGCCCAATGTTGCCTGTCTGGTTGACGTTCATCTAGTACAGCTCAGCTGGGCTGAAATGGTGGTTTCTCTTGTGCTTTCCCTTTACTGCACATTTCTCTGACACTGGGAACAAATGGAATCATGAGAAACTTACATGGAGGGATTGTGTTTAGAGATATGTATCACCAGTTGTTCCCAATCTTGATGCCCAAGTATTTCTAGCTTGGTTTTTGTTAGCGAGGAGAGAACAGGATAGGGTAGCTGGCTTGAGAAGCAAGCAGGAAAAAGAGTAGCTGGCCAGTTTTGTTTGTGGTCACCTTTGTGTTTGTGAACCAGAGAAGAGATGGTAGGGGAGGAACACAGGCTCTCTAGGCCCACATTAGAGTTGACACTGCGGTTACTCCCTATCGATTGTGATTTCCTGATTTGTCTCATTGGCTTGGTCATTAGTGGCATATTATTCCAGATTCGTAGCTCTCCCATTACTCTCGTTTTTTTATAATGTGACTTTTCTCATGTTGAGAGGCTATCTTCATACTTATAGTTGGAAACTTTATTATGAAGTTGGAAAAGACTGCTTCAGGGGCTGCTTAATGAAATACAATTTTAAGTAGGAAGAAGGAGAAAAAGATGTTTTTAATCCTTAAACCATTCTTCTCCAGTTACTGTACTTTACTTGCTCTAGTATGAGAGAGAAGATGGCATATCTCTGTAGCTTGGGCAAGCAGTACAGCTTATTTTAGCAAAATGATCACATTTTTCCATTGCACTTAGCTTTGCCACATTATGTCATTGTAATCAAATGAAGCTGCCAGTCACTGAGAGTAGAAAAAAAACATAATTATATGGAATTATACAGTAGCTTCATGTTGAAGCTATGCCATGATGTAAATGTATGAATTCAGAATGCTAACTCCTGTAGCTCTTACAATGTGCCAGGTACTGTTTTGAACATTTTGTATTTATTAATTCATTTAATTCTCCCATTAACTCTACGAGGTAAGTATTCTTTTTAAAGTCTTACAGATGAAGAACCTGAGGTATGGAGAAGTCAAGTAACTTGCTCAAAGTGTTATAGCTGGTAACTGTCAGAGGTGGCATTCTAGGGAATTTCCTGGTGGTCCAGTGGTTGGGACACTGCACTTTCATTGCTGAGGTCATGGGCTGTGCAGTGTGGCTTAAAAAAAAAAAAAAAAAGAGCGTTGTAAATTTTTTCTCCTAAAATCCCAAATTCAGGGTTTTTTTTTTGTTTTGTTTTTTTTAAATTTTATTAGTAATCTAAATATAAGTAAAGAAACCTGGAGAAGTCTTTGAGAAGAAGGATGGAAAAGTTTGTTGATTGTTATCTATGTCTATATCTAACCTATAATACACAGAAACACAAACACAGAACTTTATATATATTTTTTAAAAATGTATTTATTTATGTCTGCACTGGGTCTTCATTGTTTTGTAAGTGCTTTCTCTAGTTGTGGTAAGTGGAGTCTTCTCTTCCTTGTGGTGCACAGGCTTCCCGTTGTGCGGCTTCTCTGTGGAGCACAGGCTCTTGGAGACATGGGCTTCAGTAGCTGTGGCTTGTGGGCTCTGGAGCTTGGGTTCAGTGGTGTGTCATATGGGCTTAGCTGCTCTGTGGCATATGAAATCTTCCTGGACCAGAGTTTGAACCCATGTCCTCTGCACTGGCAGGTGGAGTCCCATCCACGGCACCACGTGGAGAAGAAAATGGCAACCTACTTCAATATGCTTGCCTAGGAAAATCCCATGGACAGAAGAGCCTGGTGGGCTATAGTCCATGGGGTCGCAAAGAGTCAGACACGACTGAAGCAGCTGAGCACACACGCACCCCCAGAGAAGTCCATTGTATGTTAATATTGAAAAGGGTACTATTCCAGCACAATAACCTCTTTCTATTGTTTCTCTTTTCGTCCGAGTATTTTGAAAGTAATTTTTATAACTTTGCCTTCTTTGGTATATAGAGATAATACCCGTGATTTCCCAGTATCATACTCATAAGAGTTTTCCGCTATAAGAATGAAAAAATTGCATTGGCTGATTCTTTATTTTCTCATACCACTTTCCATAGACCATCAATAGTTTGAATTTGTGAGATGGATAAACACAGTTTTGAGCCTAGGTTTTGGCCATAAAAGAGAGCAAATCATACAGTAATGTTAAATTCATGGCTTGGATCTTTTCAGAAACATTCTCTAATCAAATCAGCTCCTGGGAACAGATTATTTACATCTGGAAGGCACATATTATGTAAATGCTTCTCCTTCCCATGTTTGTTTAGAGGGACTCAGAATTATCCCCAGGTGGAGAAGTCTACATTTTATTGTCTCCTGGGTGTAGCAACCGTGCGTCATTTGTCACATTGTGGAATGAGCTACCCTTCTGGAGAGGACCATTTGAAAGGGCTACCCCAGAAGGGCCTTCAATGTCTTTGGTGAGGTTTTTTTGTTTTTTCATTTTCAAGAATTCCTGAATCTACTAGAACATTCTTGGGATGCTTTAAAAAATGTTTTGGGTTGTTTTGGTAGGCATCATGCAATAATATAAAAGATGAGGTATGGCATGCATTCACAAACAAAATTAACTTTAAAACCGAAGGTCCTTTTTCCCCCTGAATATTTCTACCATTTTATAGTTCTCCCAAGTATTTCTTCAGTGTTTTTACTTTAAAAATCCAAAGATGTAAGAAGCATTCGAGAAAAGAGGACAGTGGAAGAAGCATGCAATAAATGAATAGATATTTTTTAAAAAGTTTGATTCAGACATATAAGATGATGGAGTGTTAGAAGTGAGGTCTTTCAGTTTACTAAGAAGACTGAATCACAAGGAATTGATTTCTCTAAAATGACACAGGCAGCAACTGGGCCATGGAAAAGAGACTTCAGTGTGGTTCACTTTCATTCCACCAGGTCACGTCACTTAAAGGTTGGGAGAATAACCAAAGTTCTGGTGAGAAAGATGCCTCATTGCTGTTCTTCTCTCAGATATTCAGTTCAGTTCAGTTCAGTTCAGTCACTCAGTCGTGTCCGAGTCTTTGTGACCCCATGAATCACAGCAGGCCAGGCCTCCCTGTCCATCACCATCTCCCGGAGTTCACTCAAACTCATGTCCATCGAGTCGGTGATGCCATCCAGCCATCTCATCCTCTGTCGTCCCCTTCTCCTCCTGCCCCCAATCCCTCCCAGCATCAGAGTCTTTTCCAATGAGTCAGTTCTTCATGTGAGGTGGCCACAGTACTGGAGTTTTAGCTTTAGCATCATTCCCTCCAAAGAACACCCAGGGCTGATCTCCTTCAGAATGGACTGGTTGGATCTCCTTGCAGTCCAAGGGACTCTCAAGAGTCTTCTCCAACACCACAGTTCAAAAGCATCAATTCTTTGGCGCTCAGCTTTCTTCACAGTCCAACTCTCACATCCATACGTGACCACTGGAAAAACCATAGCCTTGACTAGACGGACCTTTGTTGGCAAAGTAATAACTCTGCTTTTCAATATGCTATATGACAAATAGCAGAAAGACCCTACCTTAGTCCGCTTCAGCTGCCATAACAAAATACTACAGTCTGGGTGGCTTAAACAACAGAAATTGATTTTTTCACCATTATAGAGTCTAGAAGTCTCAGATCAAGGTCTGGCAGAGTTGGTTTCTGCTGAGAGCTTTCTTCCTGGCTCAAAGATGGTCACCTTCTTGCTGTATTAGCACATGACAACAGAGGGAGAATGAGCTCTCTGATGTCTTTTTCTTATAAGGACACTGATACTATTAGATTAGGGCCCCACCCTAAAGACCTCATTTAACCTTAATTAGTTCCTTAGAGGCCCTAGCCCCAAATACAGCCACACTGGGGGTTAGGGGGTTCATATGAACTCTAAGGGTTGGGGGGGGATGCAAATACTCAATGCATAACAAAACTGTAGTGTTTCCTAATCATAGCAGGGAACACATTTAGTTTTATCTGAATCATAGGCAAGAGGGAAGAAACTTAGATCTTGTATGAGACACATCTGGATTTGATCCTGTGGCTCCTTTATTTAGTACCTATATGACCATGGATGAATTCTTTAATCTTTCTGAGTCTTGGTGTTCTCATTTGTAAAATGGTAATGATAATGCTTCATGACTACTGTAGAATGCACTTAGCACAGTGCTGTTCATATGGTCAAGTGCTCAATATATGAAAATGATTACTATTACTAGCTCATAGATTTAGTATAGAGCAAGGACTCAATTTGCCTTATCCGAGAAAAACTATTGTAAGCAAATATTCCCTAGTCTTTAAAGTATTTTATGATATGAATAATCTTAGGAGAAGTAAAGCTATAATTATGTGTGTATTTAGGGAAGAAGCAAAGCTATATATACCTTAAAAAATGGCTTTGAAATTATTTTCTTTGGCCTTAAGATTCTTGACTGTTTATAACACTTTTTCTCTACAAATCTTTGAATTTTTAAATCATTTTATACCAGGGAAGAGTTATCACTGACTCACCTTCTTCTGGGGATCCCAGAGGGCAGAATCAGGACCAAGTGATGGGCTTTTGTGGAAGAAAGATTTAATTTCAACTAAAGAGAGAACTGCAGAACAGTCTGAGCTATTTGAATAAGGAATGAGTTTTCTCATGAGGTGGTGAGTTCCTTATCTCTGAACAAGGACCACTTGGCAGGAATATTGTAGGGTTTCAAGAAGAGGACAGGAAGCTGCTTATAGGACTTCAGAGACTTCTTCTAGTTTAAACTTCTGTGATTACAGAATGTCATTTTCAGGAAGTCTCTCACTTTAGAAAAGGATGTGCAAACGGCAGTTACCTCAGTGTCTGGCTTATGACTTAGAAAATAGAACCCTGATTGGTCTGTTCAGGCAGCTGTGGAACTTGAAGTTCTTTCAGATTGTTCCTTATGTCTTAGGGCTCCTGATGATGACTTTGGAGCTAAAAATAGCCTAGAAAGTACCATTGTGTGTCCAGCCACTCAGCCAGTGCAGCAGACTTCCTTCTTACCTTGGTGTCTAACACTTCATTAGGCTCTGGACATGATCCTGTTGTTAGATGCCAGCGCAAGCATTTCATTACAGATTCAGGAAATGATGAAGAGATAAATGTTAAAAAGAATGTTTCCAAGGAAGATATTAATGGAGTGTTAATGCATCTCACTCTCTTCCCAGAGTAGAATTCTCTAGAGGGTTTTGGGTTTATGAGAGTGAGAGTTAATCCATGCCAATAGAATGTGTAGCTTCATTTAGCAACAAAGTAAATATGAATATTAATTAAAATACAGGGTTTAGGACTTCCTTGTAAGCAAAATTCCTTGAAAACTTCCATCTGGAACAAAGCCATATGCTTGCTCAGTCGTGGAAACCTAGAGCCAGAAAGACTAATATATACTTTCCCTAGCTCTGAAGGCAAGACAATAACAACATTGTATTCTCCAAACTGAAGAATTGTCGACAGCAGCATTTTCACGAAGGGAGCTTCAAAGGAAACTTGTGAAAGAACCTTTAAAGGAGTTTCCGGAGCTCAGTCATTTTTTAAAAGCTGCTGTGTGTTTTAAAGGTATTAGCAAATAGGCTTCATGAATACTTTAAGTTTAAAAATCAATTTAGTCTTTACTATTTCGGCTTGGACACTGTAAATCACAAAGCCATTCTGAGTATTCTAGCTGTCTTATTAAAATCCAGCAAGGGAAATGTATATACCGGCCTCTGTGTTGTGCCTGCCTTGAAATTTTGTGCTTTTAGGATCAGCATTTATTTCTAAAGACAAAGAATGCTTTAAAGTGCACAGCATTTTTTTCACGTTAGAGTTTCAGATGTTTTTGAGATGATCTAGAGAATCTGAAATGCATCATATAGTTGACCAGTGTACAGATGAAAAACTGTGCTTGCTGTATCTCTGAGTTGTCCTTAAAATGACCTTTTATATTTGAAATCACTTGAGGGTAGGAGAAAGAGAAAGAAAAAAAGCACAGGAAAGTGGAGTTTGTAAAATGAAAGTTTTCGCATTTTTTCCCACCAGCTACCAAACAAATGTTTGTTCTTTGCTCCTGGGACTTGAGATGTGGTTGATGAAAGGAACCCTATGAACTTCATTTTTGTTCACCATTTGGTACGAGTATAAACTTCATCATCAGTTTTTCTGCCTCACTCTTGCTTTACATTCTCTTCTCTTTTTCTCCTTTCTAGATTTGTGGCAGGTGGGTATAGGACTTGATATTGTATAATCAGGATGCTGGGGAATGGTGAACAATCTCGTTGTTTTATTTCAATTTATTTTAAGGTATCCTGAAATATGATAATAGCTATGGGAGGGGAGAGGGGCTTCTCTCAGTCACCATATCACTTAGGTTAATGGTCCTATAAGATTTAATATATGATAGGTTTTTTTTTTCTATTTGGTTATTTAAATATAGCGTGTACATGTCAATCCCGAACTCCCTAACTATGTCTCCCCATACCAGGTAAGCATAAGTTTGTTCCTTAAGTCTGTGAGTCTGTTTCTGGTTTGTAAATAAGTTCGTTTGTAACATTTTTTAAGATTCCGTATGTAAGCGATATCACACGATATTTCTTTTTCTCTGACTTACTTCACTCCGTATGACAATCTCTTGGTCTACCTGTGTTGCTGCAAATGGAATTATTTCATTCTTTTTTAACATGATAGTTTTAATGGTTGCATATAATGAAAGTAACTAGGCCAACCCTTGTTTTAAATATTCCTGACACTAGGTAAAAATGTTGCAGTATAATGAACAGTGAAGTGGGGACAAAAAGGATTCTGATAAAGTTAGGCTGGTTCCACTTTTTCTTTTTTAATGTTGTAACCTCTGTTGTTCTCAGAAAAGCAGCTTGAAGCCTGAAGGGCTAATAGGAAACCTTTTCTATATTATAGTACAAAAAGTTCTCAGGCTGCAAGTTTGCAATTTATCCTAACACCTGCTGTGGTAGGCCCCAGGCTCTGAGTCTGCCTCTAATTCCAGGGGCCTTATGGTGTGTGTGATTTCAGTTCCTCGCTCATACAGTGAGGGAACTTTAAGTCTCTATAGCCCAAGCTTTGTTTAATAAGAATGTTTTGATGAACTGTGTGTAGAGCTATCTAAATGAATTTTGTTTGCAGCTATTACCTGGGCATCCTTAGTGCTTTAGAACACTCTGTAGAACAGTTGGGAAATGCCAGTAGCACCTATGAACCAGAAACGTTGCCTCAACTTTTACCTTGTTTACCAAATGTTTTACTTTCAAATAGTTATATTGATTTTTTTTTTAAAACTGATGTCTGTCTTATTCAAACATTATTATATATAGCTGTTGGGATCAATATAATCATGCCATATAGCTCATCCTTTTGGATTACTTTTACTTAATATTGAATGAAACCTACCCTCTGCCCATATCCCCTGCTCTGTGCTTTTTACAAATAATTTAAAATTATAGCAAACTACCTTTAAGGAGTATAGTGTATCCTATTTGGACAATTAGAAATTGGTCTCTATTTTCAAAAGATAGTAATATCTTTAATATAGGTAATAATATAATCTTTTCCCATAGAAATTAAATTTCTATTAATTAATTTGATCTTCATTTGGGTAAGTTTTATGAATTATTAATATTAAGTTTATTTAATTTCAAATCAAGTAGTCACCATTCAAAGTAGGGAGTTTTCTGGATGGAACTCTGGTCTGTGAAGCCCCTGAAACTGAATGTAAAATCATTCATGTATGTGAACCTTTTGGGGAGAAGGTCCATAATTTTTGTCATTCTCATAGAGATTCTGTCCCTCACCCATACCCTCAAACACACACAATATTCAAGAATCAGAGGATTAATATAAAGTAGAAGGGACTAGCAAAAACTTGGTGAGCTGGTGAAAAGATTTTAAGGATTTATTTCTAAGACTGCTTCCAAGTGCTTCCTGTTGTATAGAACTTTCTTCCTTTGGTACAGACCTTCCGAGGACCTTCACTGCATAGATGACATTAGTGTTAGGAATTAGGATATTATATGTTCAATTCTTTTTTCTTCTGAAAACAAAAAGCTCTATAAATGTTATAAATGTGTATCAAAGTATTATTGTAGTAGTGTATTTTACAAATTCTAAAAAAAATAACCATTTTTTCCTTTGAAAATTTAAGTAATTTGCAATAACTGATTTTATTTTCTAGAATGTCAGCCCTTATGACATTATTTCAAAGGGCTTTTAAATTTCAAAAATACAAATTTGAAGTGTGCTTTACAAATTTCTTAGTGGAGACCTTCTTAATATAAGAGATTTAAAAAAATGTTTTTGAATTCTGAAAGTCCTGTAGATAATCATCACCATCGCCAACTGTGCCAGGCACAGTTGTAAGTACTTTTCATGTATTAATTCATGTAATTATAATAATCCTATGCAGTAAGTACTACTATTAGCCCCATTATATGATAAGAAAACTGAAACAAAAAGAAGTTAAATATGTTGCCCAACATACTTTCTCCCTGTAATTTAAATGTGTGAAAAAAATGTATGTTTAAATTTCACTATCCTGGTTTTTCTTTATATCTGGTCATCAGAGCTGGGGTATTAAAAGCCTGAACACATGCATTTGACTCATTATCTGGGCTTCAAAATCAAATTTATTTCAGAATTTAGCTTTGAATTTTGAAGCTGCTTTTGCAGTGTTGCCTAAGATCTTATATTATGGTCATTTGCATATGTTTACTAACTTGAGATCTACAAGCAATTTGTCAGCATTTTAGTCTTCCTAAATTTCCCATTCTCTAAATAAAATTTTAGAGCAAGATATTAAACATTTGCACTAAAGTGAAGACCTCACTCTAACCAAACATATTCCTGTCTTAATGTATTTATCCTTTTAACAACATATTCTAAGAGCAGAAAGTTCACCCTTTACCAAAATCGCATGGTGCTTACCGCATTGCAGCATCTGTTTGACAAAAGCCTTGGAACACAATAATTAAAGTATGCAAATCTCTTCATAATGGCCTGATTTTACAGTCATTGCTCATAGAAAATCCCAATTGATTTCAGATGTGAAGCATTTTGTTATTAAGTTTTAATTGTTGATTAAATAATAAGAAACATACACAGAACTTTCCAATCCTCTATTTAAAAATAAAGCAGCGTTCTGATAAGCTTTTCTAGTACGTCTCCAAGAGTTCAAATTCTAGAGAAGACTGCATTAACAAAAACACAAGATAAACTCTTCAAATTTGGTTGTGCAGATGATCTGAAAAAGTATGTATATATAGGTTTATAACCCAGGAAGTAATCAGTGACAGGTGTTGGTTAAGTGCTTTTGTGACTGGTTATCTGAAATCAAGTAATTTGTGAAACAAATGGAGACTGCATACTCACATGGACACTACCTTTCTCTTCCCTAGCCGGCCAGGTTTCTAACAGGGAGTCTGGTTTCTGAAATTCAGAGAAATTGAAGTGAGGAGCAAATGTTTAGGATCACGAATGCATATCTGGGGTCTCAGATGACTGTGGTGTCAGAGGATGGGATGGACGTGCATAGCTCTGAAATCCTCAGCCCTTGCGGGAGCTGCCCAAACAGTTGCTGTGTCAGGTGCGGGGGGCGTGGGGGGAGGGGAGGCTGGTTCGGGCAGGTTGCTCGGAAGGCCGTCGGTGACTCAGAAGAGGATATGCGGCGTGTGCCAGTTCAGAGGCATCTCAGAGATGTTGATTTAATAGAGTGGGACACAGGTGGTGACTGTCACCTTGACGGTCTTCCTGTCATTAGTGGCAGATGATTTGCTGTGCCTTCAGATTAGGAAGTGAAGATATAATTGCCCGGAGGCTTGTCTTCAGTGACAGGCGATGCTTGGAAAAACATTTCTGGACAATTGTTTCCCCCTATTTTTAAAAATGGAAGTCTGATATTGCTCCCATGAGTTTATTCCTTGATGTTGCCTGCTTGCGTGATATCCTACTCTCCTATTTCAGGCCTGCTGTTACAGAAAAACTGTAAGCTCTTCCATTAGATCTGAAGCTCAAATGTCGGCTAGGTATTATGAAATCTATTTTTCAGATGAAGAAACTGAAACTTAGATTAGTTTGTCACTGGAACACCATAGCCAACAAATGCAAGGTGAAGTGTCAGTCTAAATTGATTGGCTTCACATTTGGTTTAAGTGCTCTTTCTACAATACAATGCTCCGTCTAGATGGAAAGTTCTAGTTATTGTCTGTTGTTGTTTAGTTGCTAAGTCATGTCTGACTCTTTTGCCACCCCATGGACCGTAGCCAGCCAGGCTCCTCTGTTCATGGGATTTTCCAGGCAAGAGTAGATTGCCATTTCCTTCTCCAGGGGATCTTCCCAAGCCAGGGATTGATCCCACGTCTTCTGCATTTGCAGGCAGATTCTTTACCACTGAGCCACCAGCGAAGCCCCCTAATTATTGTTATTTTTCCCTTAATTTCATGTTTGTTTTTAAAAAATACCTTGTGGGTCCATAGTTAAACTCTGACCGGCGACAGATAAGAACATTTTGGAGTTTCCTTTCCTCAGGAGAAAGGCACTTGACAATTCCCTCTTTTCAAGAATGTTTCAGATATTTGAATTTGTTATATTGTATTTGAATTACTGGCATGGGGATGTATAAAGGAGGGAACATCAACCAGAATAGTAAAAAGAAACTTACTCAAGTAGATAACTGAATTAGGGTAATAAATTAAAGTTAATTCCCCAGAAATTGTAAGATCAGTCTATATTAAGCCTACAATATGAGATGAAAATAGATATTTTGCTTGCATTTAAGTCACTGACCCGTTTTAGAGTACTACGTTCAAAACACTACTCAGTTCTTTATGAAGCAGCAGTTTGTGACAGCTTAGGTCAGTGTTACCTTTGCTGTCTTCCTCACAAGATTAACATATCTCTGCTCTTTTGCATTATTTATATAGTTAATTTTGATAACGGGCAGTTTGTAGTCTCTGATATTTGCTGCAGAGGCACCCACAGAAGCAGATTTAACTGGGGCCATAATTACACAGTGAGTCACATTATCTGGCAAATCGGGCTCTAAAGTTTAAATTATTCAAAAATGTTTTTGTTGTGAGCTCTGGCACATCCTCATTAGCATGGAGCTAGTCAGCCAGGCTGAGTCAATCACGCAGGGAGAATTCGTGTCCTGCCAGGCTTGTCGCCTCCTGTTAACTCACAAAATAAACTTGGCCTGGGACTCATCTTGGCTGGGAAGAGTGTCGGCTGTATTGATAGCAGATGGTGCCCACTCCATCTGGCCTAAAAGGTTCAGTTTAAAAATGAAGGAATAGGGTCTGGAGATGGGGGCAAGTCCTAGGAAGAAACCTGTGCGAATAAAGTTTTGTATTCTCACTTTGGTCCCTGGATCCTCTGTTTTGTTTTTGAGTTTAGATTTTTACCAGCAACCCACAAGTGCTAGGATGGGTGGGTAGTTCTCTCGGCGATTGTTCAAGTTTTGTTTACCCTGTGTATTTTACCTTTAAACTTTTCTTCCTCCATCTCACTCTACAGGCAATGAAACTGAAACTCTGAGAGGAATGTGTCCAAGTGACACAGTGAAGCGGTGACAGACGGGGGCTCCTAATTCAGGCCAACACAGGCTTCTCTCCCTTCCATCTCTTGTCATTATACGGGAGAAGGTTATTTCCCAATTTAGAAACTTGATTTTGTTTGTGTATTTGTTTGTGCTATTTGTCCCCAGACCAGGAAATCAATATACAGATACTCAACCTGTGTTAATTTCCTAGGGCTGTTGTAATAAACTACCACCAACCTGGTAGCTGAAAACAGAGATTTATTCTCTTATGGTTCTGGAGGCCAGCAGTCCAAAATCGAGATGTCAGCAGGGCCATTCTTCCTCTGAACTCTAGGGGGTATCCTACCTTTTCTCTGCCAGCATTTCCAGGCATTTCTTGGCTTATGGCAGCATAACTCAGATCTCTTCCTCTGTCTTCACGTGGCCTTCTCTGTGTTTCTCCTCCTCTGTGTCTTCTCCTCTTACCACAAGGACATTTGTCATTGAATTTAGAGCCCACCTGGTTAATCCAGGATGATCTCAAGACCCTTCTTTAATTATAGCTGCAAAACCCCCTTTTCCAAACAAGTCTCATTCATGGACACTGGGGTTCAGACTTGGACATATCTTTTTCGGGGAGTGGGACACAATTCAATCCACTGTGCCATTTTCATGCTGTCTTAATTCACTCAATCCTCTGTTTATAGGAACTTTCTCATTTTTAACTTTTTTTCCCTATTGCAACCTGTTTTTACTGACCCTTTTTAGTCTCTGAGAGAAACATTAATTATCATTAATGTTTTCTGTATCATTAATGGGTCCTCTATTCTGATGAGTCAAGTCCCCTCTCTAGATACTCTGTCAACTCCTTAGGGAACAAGGCTATGTATTTTATCTTTGTAGCTACAGTGGGTGGCCCTGGTATGTGTCTGGTAAGTGTTGAATAGATGAATGGCTGTATGACAATTAGTAGAACCTTTCAAATGTTCATGATCCATTATACTATTCTCTAATGCAGTTCTATCAAACAACATTTTTAATGTAGAGATTGATGCTTATTGGAAAAGGCATTTGGTAGGTCATGAAATGTGGTTTAAAAATTATTTAAAATGACAAAATACTGATACCATGGGCCCTCTATAAAGATGTAGTTTGAATAAGCTCTGGGAGATGGACAGGGAAGCCTGGTGTGCTGCAGTCCATGGGGTAGCAAAGAGTCAGACACGACTGAGCTACTGAACTGAACTGAAAAACTTACTAGGTGCAAATCCTTCCCAGGTGGCGCTAATGGTAAAGAACCCGCCCGACAGTGCAGGGAACCTAAGAGAGGTGTGGTCGATCCCCAAGTGGAAAGATCCCCTGGAGGAGGGCATGGCAACCCACCCCAGAATTCTTGTCTAGAGAATCCCATAGACAGAGGAGCCTGGCAGGCTATAGTCCATAGGATCACAAAAGAGTTGGACACAGCTAAAGCAGCTTAGCACACATACACATCTGTAGGTCTTCATTAGACAGTATTTGGTCTGAATTTTTAGCTCTGCTATGAAAGAAGCACAAGCTGGAATCAAGATTGCCGGGAGAAATATCAATAACCTCAGATATGCAGATGACACCACCCTTATGGCAGAAAGTGAAGAGGAACTCAAAAGCCTCTTGATGAAAGTGAAAGAGGAGAGAAAAAGTTGGCTTAAAGCTCAACATTCAGAAAACTAAGATCATGGCATCTGATCCCAGCACTTCATGGGAAATAGATGGGGAAACAGGGGAAATAGATGGGGAAACAGTGGAAACAGTGTCAGACTTTATTTTTTTGGGCTCCAAAATCACTGCAGATGGTGACTGCAGCCATGAAATTAAAAGACACTCCTTGGAAGGAAAGTTATGACCAACCTAGACAGCATATTGAAAAGCAGAGACATTACTTTGCCAACAAAGGTCCGTCTAGTCAAGGCTATGGTTTTTCCTGTGGTCATGTATGGATGTGAGAGTTGGACTCTGAAGAAGGCTGAGCACTGAAGGATTGATGCCTTTGAACTGTGGTGTTGGAGAAGACTGTTGAGAGTCCCTTGGACTGCAAGGAGATCCAACCAGTCCATTCTGAAGGAGATCAGCCCTGGGATTTCTTTGGAAGGAATGATGCTAAAGCTGAAACTCCAGTACTTTGGCCACCTCATGCAAAGAGTTGACTCATTGGAAAAGACTCTGATGCTGGGAGGGATTGGGGGCAAGAGGAGAAGGGGACGACAGAGGATGAGATGGCTGGATGGCATCACTGACTCGATGGACATGAGTCTGGGTGAACTCTGGGAGTTGGTGATGGACAGGGAAGCCTGGTGTGCTGCAATTCATGGGGTCGCAAAGAGTCGGACACGACTGAGCGACTGAACTGAACCGAACTGATGGTATTTTGTGTGGTTTTAGATCTACCTGTTGAACGACTACAAATTCAACAGATTTTGAAGCACTTTATTCTCAGAAAGACTATTTGTTTGCAAAAATTAAATATCTTGGGATAAATAAATAAGTAATATTTTTGAATACTTGGGTAGATTGACGTTATGTACCAGCAGGGAAGTATTTAATCTTAAAATGTATGAAGATAAAAAAAAATTATGTTTTTAAGATACAATCACAATTGTGTATTTTGTATGAGTAACTTTACTGGGATAATGTACATTCACCAATCTTGTGCCTCAGTTAGACAAGATTTCCCTAACCTATCACCAGTATAAACTAAAGTTAGTTAATAATGATTGTGTATGTTAGTTGCTCAGTTGTGTCGGACTCTTTGTGACCCCCATGGACTATACCTGCCAGGCTCCTCTGTTCTTGGGATTTTCCAGGCAAGAGTACTGGAGTGGCTTGCCATTTCCTTCTCCAGGGGATCTTCCTGACCCAGGGATCAAACTCGGGTCTCTTGCATTGCAGTCCGGCTACATCTGAGCCACCAGGGAAGCCTAATAATGATTACTTTATGGAATAATCATTGAGTGGTAAAGATTCATTCTCAGGAGCCCAACTTTCAAATAAAATATGTTAGCTGTGCAAAAACCAGCTTTGAAAATGGTACAAACCATGTGCTTTGTAGTACTAGAAATTTAATGTCATTTTTCATGACCTTGACCCTGAGTAGAAGCCCATGGAAGTTTCCATATCCTTTTTTGGTAATAAAGCTTAACATGCAACTAAAATGATTTGTATGTATAAAACAAGGCAAGTCTGTGATTTTGCATTAGAACAACCAATTAAGTTGCTATTTTAATTGCCTTCTTTTCACCCTACTAGTGGAGGAAGGATTCCTGCCCAAGAGTTATAGGGATGCCTGAGCTCAGAGCACCTGAGATTGGACAGATCAGATGGACAGCAGTTTACTGGTCACACGTAATCTCATAGCTGGGGGAGGAGGACACTGCATGTCATGGAGGGTCACACAGGGTTTGCATAACCAAAAGCTGTGAGAGGCAGGCTTCAGAGTATGAAGAGGGTGCGGTGGCCCTGGTTCCTATGGGAGGATGTAATTGGCTTGCTTGAAAAATTCTATCAATTGACAAGGAACTGAAACTCACTGCTCAGGGATTAGCAAGAACTGTGCCTATGCCCCTTGATAAAAGGGTATTTTGGCTAGAGGACTTGTGGGAGCAAGATGGGAGGGGAGCGTAGGCCATTTGAGGCCCTCCCAGTTTTACTAAATGTCAAGAGAGCACATAATATGGGTCTTAATTTTAGTCCTTATGCTTCACTTGTTACTTGTGATTCACAGGGTTTTAATATTTTTAGGCACAGAAGTATATTCATTTCTCATAGACATCAAGGACTCAGGGGTGATCAATTTTTTCTTGGAGTCTATGGACAGGACTTAGAAGGTGGCCTAAGGTTTATGTTTTACAAGTTCTAGCACCTCTCTCTCTGGAGAAGGCAATGGCAACCCACTCCAGTACTCTTGCCTGGAAAATCCCATGGGCGGAGGAGGCTGGTAGGCTGCAGTCCATGGGGTCGCAAAGACTAGGAAACGACTGACTGACTTCACTTTCACTTTTCACTTTCATGCATTGGAGAAGGAAATGGCACCCCACTCCAGTGTTCTTGCCTGGAGAATCCCAGGGACGGGGGAGCCTGGTGGGCTGCTGTCTCTGGGGTCGCACAGAGTTGGACACGACTGAAGCAACTTAGCAGCAGCAGCAGCACCTCTCTCAACATTTAGCTTTTATATTTGACAATATAGCATATTCAGTATATGTGAGAATTGTATCTGACAATGATTACATTTTGAGTTTAGAATGATTTATTTTAAGCAGACTGTAATTATTGTTTTGTTGCTTTGGTAACAGAGTTCTTAACTCTATGAGAATTTTTATAAAGATGATCCCTGACTTAATCATGGTTCAACTTAACAATTTTTCAACTTTATGATGGTGCAAAAGCAATGGACATTCAGTAGAAACTGGACTTTTGAATTTTGATATTTTTTCTGGTCTAGTGATATGCAGTATGATACTCTCTTGATATGTTGGGCAGTGTCAGCAGCAGCAGCTCCCCATCAGGCATGTAATCAATAGGCATGTAATCAACTTTCAATAAATGTAGAATCATTCTGTACCCATTTTAATTTTTGCTACCAGTACAGGATTCACACTTTATTATAGGATAGGCATTGTCTTAGATGATTTTTCCCAACTGTAAATGTTCTGAGCGTGTTTAGGGTAGGTGAAGCTAAGCTATAATGTGTCTAGGCTATAATCTCTTAGGTGACTGGACTTCTGATATTTTCAATTTAACATGGTTTTATCAGGACGTAACTTCATCATCATATGTTGAGGAAGATCTATAATTGATTTTTTTTACACTAGTATTTTTGCCAATTCAGGCTTGCCGTTGGCTCATAAAACAGGTTCAGAGAGAAACAATCACTGTAGATGTCTTACTAAAAAAAAGTAACTTCGCATGCCCTTAAGTACAGTAAAATTACATATTTCTTTAGTGCAATTTATTGATACACTCAATATTTCCTGTTTTGTTTCAGATACATAAGACTCTCAATGAAGGACATTTATTTTATCAAAAATTTTCTCACATCTCACTGCATGGTTTTTACCATGTTCAATTTTAAGAACTCCAGCAACTCCTAGCAGTACCTTCTTAAGGATCAAGCTCTTCTGTATTGAAAGCTACTATTTAGGATATTCTTACTCTAAGGCATCTTAAGTGCTTAAGTATGACATTTTATTTTGAGTATTTTTATGGTATCTTGTATTTATAGTTGACTAGTCAACCATGTTTACTGTTTATCCCACCATGATCTTTTCCATGATGTAGATTTGATTTATTTTCCCATTCAGCATAGGTATAGTGAGTGCTTGACAGAAGGGGAGGGTGACTGATTTAAAGGCCCACAGGAGATTATAGCGCTACTCTCAGCCTTAGAGATTCTAGGATGCTGTTTACTTAACTGAATTGCATTGAAAACAAAAGCTTTTAAATGTTGGTCTCAAAGAGGGATTCTGAATTTTAGTGTTCTAATAGTACCAAAAGGAGTCTAGTCATTAGTTGGAGAATTGAAATGGCTTGTGGCAAAGTGGTATAATCAAGATGGATTATAATCAAGATGGATTATGGTGTTACAGGCAGGACACTTAGACCCACAGGAGGCAAGCAGGATCCAATTGTGGTCAGGACATGGATTTGTAGGAAGGCTAAAATCAACCAAATTCATCTTCAGGTCCCAACCAGGGCATTAGGACCTCAGGGATGCCTTTCTATCCCCTCCTGCCACCCCTTGGGATAGTGTCCTTGCCAAGTGTCTTATTATTCTTCCTCTATTCTCTTCTATCACATTTGATTGTATTTGCTTCCTGAAATACGCTTCCCCTGCTAGACTATAAATCTTAGGATGGCAAAGACTGTAACTATGTTGTTTACTGTTTTTAATCTCTATCCCTTAGCGCATGCCTCACAGAATGAATGTTTGCTGAACAGTGAGTAGAGGGAGAAACAAAGGGAGGTTTAAGTACCAGGAAATGTTCTCAGTGAGCAAGAAGCAAATGGCTTAGTCCCTGCGTTCTCGCAGGCTTCCAGCACGGTGGTTCAGGTGACCCAGCAGAACATATTAGACCTTCAGATGCCTGGAGCTGTTTGTCAGGTTCTAATCCCTTGAGGAGAAACTCTTTATTATCATTACCTCTGCATGATTGTGTATGTGTTAGAAAGGTTTAATTTTAAGATCTATCCTCTTGGCAAATGACTAGTAAACAATACAGTATTGTTTACTGTTGCCACCATGCAGTACATTAGAGTTCCAGAAATTACTCATTTTCACAACCAAAACTTTGTACCTTTTTGCCAGCATCACCCCATACCCCCTTACCCCAGCCTATGGCAACAGCAAAAGTTCTCACTGGTTACGGGCGTTGAAAGACCTAAAAAGTGTGAATTGCGTAGCCTGCATTCAACTATAGTAAATTCATTTCTCCACTTGAACTAAACAAAAGAGCTTATGAAAACTGCTTATTAAGAGTATTTTTTAGAAGGACCTGCTATAGATTTCCTGTTTCAAGAGCAATATGTTTTTAGCAGGTAAGTAAATTTTATCTCTAATTTTCATCTTTCCTATTAAGGAATTGTTTCTTCTCCCTAATGAATAAAATGTCAGAAAAAAATATAATACACTGTTTAATTTCCTCCTTACTTGCATTTTTTCCCCAGTGGAAAATATTGATTTAGAAAATGCTATGGATTACACCCTCTGTTCAGATTAGTTCTATGACGTTTATTTTCCTTTGAACTAATGTTCATAGCTGGAAACACCAAATCCTTTATTTTACAAATTATTTCATTGATTTGTACAATTAATATGGAGGTTAAATCATGTATTATGTAATACACATATATAAATGAATATATGAAATTACATTGTTTTTAAAAATAAATCATGGAATTGAAAATATTGAATTCTGGAATTCTTGGGGCTAATTTGACAATATCAATATAACAATATACTACCAGGAAACATGCTCTGTGATACGAAAATATAAAATGCTTTAGTTTGTCTCTTTTGTTGCTTGCCATTTTGGGAGGAAAAAATATTCATTTGACTTTAGATAAGATTTTAAATATAAATCCAAACAAATTAGTTAAAGGAAAGCTATGTTTCATTATATTAGGATAGAAATAAGTCGTTAACATATATTAATTTGGACTATTTAGTCTTCATTAAAATCCCTAGAACTGGGTGGAATCTGATCAACCTAACCAAAATGATCCAACTCAGCCTAAATATGCATTTTGAAAATTTGTTTATTTAGCTGTCATTGAGTGCTTATATTAAGCATCAGGTAGGTGATAGGTAGGTAGCTATAGATGTATATGTACACACACTAAGATAATAGAGACATGGTCTTATACAGCAAGAGAATATAGACAAATATGAGTAAATGTCATAACAGAGGTGAACAGATTCCTGTGACAGTGTTGCTAATCATTCCTGGCTAAATTAGAGAAGGCTGAGAACAGAGGGAAAGAAAATTTACGCAAAGTAGTATGTACAGGACAAAATTTACCAAGGACCCCACACAGGCAGATGTGAGGTATCGAGTGTAGCTGGACACAGTGAGTGAGTGAAGTGGAATAGTAGCTGAGGCTGGAGAGGTGCTGTGGGAGTGAACTTGAATAAGGACATTTAGGCCATGTAAAGGAAACTAAAGGGTATCCTGTAGAGAGTGGGGAGCATGCAGAGGATTTTAAAGACATTATTAGATTTTTAGCCAGATGATTTTCAGAATAGTGTGAGCAGGGGGAATTTGGGAAGAGTAGCCCAAGACACATGCAATAGCTCAGGTGAGAGGTGCTGAGCCCCTGGACATGGGGATGAAGAAGGGCAACTTGGAGCCGTTGGATGAATTCTCATCATAAGTTTCTAAAGAGATGCAAGGAAATTTAATTTAAAAATATTAGATTCTCTCTACTATGGTTAATATTTCATTTGTCTTATAAGCTTGTAATACTTTCTGAGTCAAATTTTGGCATAGTTTGAATCACAGCTTGGTTTAGTTTTGTCTGGTTCCAGATTAAATTTTTGGCACAGCCTTGAAATAGCATCCCCTGCAAGGAAATGTTAATATGATATATAACAGCTCCTGAGAGTCATATATGTCAACAGGAACTGGAACTTCATAGGTATATTTTGAGTTTAGCAAAGGACATACTATAAATAATAATGATAATAATAATATAAATTTGGAATCTTATGACTGAGCATTGTTTATATGCATGTTTGTGTGAGATGCATGTGGTAGAATGCATTGGAATGATATAATAATTATTTCTTCCTATTTGTAAGTTAAAGAAAGAACTTTAACTCACAGAGAAACTGCAAAGCAAGAGAACTACATTGCATTTGCAAAGTGATCTAGCAAAAACTTCCCCTCTCTTGCTGGTACTTGCTTTGATCTTTAGTATTTATTTGGTAGTATTTCTTGCATCTGTGATGGTGAGAGTTCTGTAATAAATTCACTTAAAATCTTCAGCATTTTAAAGCCAGAAAAGAAACCAAGAATGTGTAGGAAGCGTTTAGAGAGAGATCGCTGAAATTTCACTTCACCTTGAAAATAGTCCTGGTCAAGGGACTGTCATGATTCATTTAATTTTTCAAGAAGGTGCAGAGACTCCTTCAGAAGAACTAATGAGCCATTATGGGAGAGTTGGATGGTCAATTCTTAGTTCATCTTTCTTTCTTAGGATCCTCAGAAATGGCAATCTAAAGGTTCAACTGGTTGCTGTAATCCGTGTTCTCTCTGCCCAGATTTATTGGTGTAAGGATTTAAGGATATATTAATATATGAATGGAGGGCAAGATGAACAGTCTTTACTAAATTGTTTCTCTAGTTCTAGAAATCAGGAATCCATCAACCTTCCACCTCTATCTATCTAAAATTGTTGATAAGTTGATCAGTGGTGGTCTTTTTCTACTAGACCGTAAGAGCCTATATATCCATGTTGTCAATGGGGTGTCTGGCCCTAAGCTAATGCACATTAAGTATGTCTCAAAAGAAAGGGAGAGGGAAGCTTGGAGGGAGAGAAAAAAGAGGGGAAGCTAGTCTCAGAAAGTAGAAGACAAGACAAAATCTCATCATTTTAATCACTGTTACAAGTGTAATTATACTGACCCTTTTCTTAAAATGCTAAAAACATTATGATGATACATTTCAAGAGCAGTCCCTGAAACAAAGAATATTTGTTTTTCTTGAATGTTCTCAAACTTGTTCTTCATGCATTGAATAAGCTGTGGGCAAAAGGCTTTACTTTGTGCTACGTAGGTGGAATTAGTGATAGAAAATATAGAGGAGTTATGGGGCATAACTCAGGAAGAACTTGGCTCAACTCTTGATGTGTCCCTTGCCTCACTTTGCAGCCATATATTGCCTAGGATTTGCACACATGTTATCTTGAATGGGACTCTTGAGAGAGAAAGATGAGTTTTATAAAATGGACTTCTGGTTCAATTTCAAGGATTATTTAAATCTACTTAAGATGTTATAGAAATTCCTATAGGGTTTTTGTTCCCTCTTACAAACTTTTGTCTAAAGGACAAAGTTTCCATTTTCCTTCCATTTCATGAAATTGAAGAAAACCATACTTGTTAAAAAATTCCTAACAAAGACTTCATTGAGCATATCCATTTTCTAGAAATTTGATTAAAATTCACTTTCCAATTTCAGTGGCATGTTATTTACATGATTCTTTTCCACTGCCTGTAAACAAATTTCTTCTCGCAGATTTCCCAATCCTAACTAGAATGAAAACTGTCAGATACATCGAATTCACTAAAGATGTCTAATATCACTCAGCAATAAAAAAATAAAGGAATTCAGAATTCTTGAAAAAGCCACTAGCCACAGACTATAATTTACATATTTGGTTTATATTAATGAATGCGTTATTTGGCATTAATTTCCAAAGACAAAAGCAATGGCGTAGTGCAACAATCAGAACCTTAATAAGACTTGTGTTCTCACAGCTCCAGGAAATCTTTTCATTGGAAATATGCTTCACTGTAACCGACTTGATACAGATCAGCAGAGTGCAAAGCCCATTTCACAAATATTTTGATGTTTAGGCCCTAGGAAAAAATGGCACCTGTTCCAACTCTGAATGCAGAACCCAAATAAACAGCAGAGTCAGAGCACCACTAGAAGTTGGCTTCATTGTTTTTATTTTTGAGCCAAAAGTAATAGGGAAGATTGGAATTTTATACACCAGATTGGTTGGAAAGCAGATTCAGTTGAATTTCCAGCCAAAATGAAAGCAGGAAAATGACACTTATTTGATTGAGGACATAAAGAGAAAGAAGAAAAAGTGACAGAATGATAGTTAGATTGGCAGAAAGAAGCTAATGAGTCCCAGCTGTATTTAAAAGAGAAGCTTTAAGGTTTTTAAAGCATGAATAGTCATGGAAGGAAGGAGATTGGGATAATTGATCTAACAGACACGGCAAATGAAATCCATTTGTTGTTCAGTGGGGCCTCTGGACTATGCCACTGAATACCTTTAGCTCATCTCATCTTATACATTGTAACTAAAAATACACATACTGTCACACACTCATAGAAAACTCACATTGATTTGAACTGCACTGATTTGAAATTCAAGTACCATGTTTATCACTCTTATTAAATAGAAAATTTGAACTAATTTTATTCATTTTCCATGGTTTTCAAAAAATAAAAATGGAAATCTAAACTTAATGTCATCTTTGTAAAGCAAGGGCTCAAGAAATCAGAGTTTTTTAATGTTGAAATCCCAGGTGCTTTCAGATGCTGAAGATGCTTCAGTCTCAGGAAACATTTATTTGAACACCTATTTATGTACAAGCCCTATCCTTAAAACAAACCCTATAAAAACAAATTATTTACATTACATTCAGGTGGCACTAATGGTAAAGGAACTGTTTGCCAATGCAGGAGACATAAGGGACACGGGTTCGATCCCTGGGTCAGAGATCCCCTGGAGGAGGGCATGGAAAGCCACTCCAGTATTCTTGCCTAGAGAATCTCTCTGACTGTAGAGCCTCGCAGGCTCCTGGCCATAGGATCTCAGAGTCAGACATGACTGAAGTGACTTAGCACACAATGATACTGAAATAGCACATGCTTGATATGAATTGTAATTTCCTACCAGGTACACCAGCATGACTTTTTCTTTTTTAAATAATGTAGAATGTCTAAAACTGCCTTTGTGGTGTGTGTGTGCTCAGTCGTGCTCAACGCTTTGCAACTCCATGGACTGTTGCCCGCCAGGCTCCTTTGTCCATGGAATTTTCTGGGCAAAAATACTGGAGTGGGTTGCCATTTCTTCCTCCAGGGGATCTTCCTGACCCAGGGATCGAACCTATGTCTCTGGTGTCTCCTGCATTAGCAGGTGGATTCTTTACCACTCTGCCACCTGGGAAGCCCAAAATTCCCTTCAAAAACCTTTAAAATGAATATGTATGTACTAATTTTAATTTGTATCCATGTTTTCTTGGTTTTCTTTTTTCTTGTTGATGGTTGAAAATTATTAGAGATGACACTGATATCTGATTTGGGGTCTTTAGTGTTGTTAGAGTTGACAAGCTTTTTCTGACTCAACCTAATGCACACGGACTTTGTGACAACTCTATATATTCTGCTTGAAAGTTATGAACTTTATTTAAATATTTAAAAAATTGCCATTTTTTAATTTATTAACTATTGAAGTTAAAGCCTAAACTTGAGCTAATTTATCTACTTGAATTCTTATTTAACTTAGAGAACTAGATTCTTATTTAGAGAATCTAGTTCTCGAAGTTAAATTAGAGAATCTAAGAGAACTTAGATTATCTGAACTTAGAGAATCTAGTTCTAGGTACAGATGGTGTTACTTGGCTGTCATTGTATATTGAAGATAATACATTTGAAAGATGCCTCTCTGAGTTCAGGTCTGGAACCTAAATAGGAGTTCAGGGATCACATTCCTCCAAGCCATCCAACCAGACTTGGTAAGAAATGAATTATTAAAACAGCGAGAAGATAGTCATATATCAAAGTAGGCTTAATAGTGATTATTCAGATACAGCCTGGGCTGAAAGTTCATATTGATAATATAAACCAAGTTGTGAAAATGCTTCAAATATTTAAGAGAACAAAAAACACCCACATTTGAGAGAATTGGGCTTCCTGGTGACTCAAATGGTAAAGAATTCGCTTGCAATGCAGATCTGGATTTGATCCTGGGTCAGGAAGATCCCCTGGAAAAGGGAATGGCTACCCACTCCGGTATTCTTGCCTGGAGAATTCCATGGACAGAGGAGCCTGGGGAGTGATAGTCCTTGGGGTCACAAGGAGCTGGACACAACAGGGCGACTAACAGACTCATGACTGAATTATTTAGAGAAATTGATCAGCATAATTATTCATTAACACATGATTCCCATAGACCTGTTGAATGAATAAGAAGAATAACCCTTGTTAAGTAAATGATTAAATGACTGCTGTAACTTAGTCTGGATTACTAAATTAAAATTATCTTGAACTAGTCAGAGGAGGCAACACTATTTTAACTAACAATTCTCCCTAAATCCAGTCTCTTAGCATAAAGATGTGTATTTCTTGCTCAGGTCCACTCCAGCGTGTGGGGGTGGTGTGGAGGTGTGAGATGGAGGAATTGTCTCTGCTCTTGCATTCATTCAGGGTTCCAGGATCCTTTCGTTGTATCTCTGTGCTAACATCCATTCAAGGCCTTGTCTTCCACAGTGGCTAAGAAAAGAGGAAAATCTTGGAGGATTTGCATAGAGGGCTTTTTGCATAAGCCAGGGCTAAAAGGACTTACCTGGTGGCTCAGACGGTAAAGAATCTTGCCTGTAAAGCAGGAGCCAGGTTCAATCTCTGGGTGGGAAGGTCCCCTGGAGAAGGGAATGGCAACCCACTCCAGTATTCTTGCTTGGAGAATTCCATGGACAGAGGAGCCTGACAGGCTACAGTCCATGGGGTAGCAAAGAATTGGACAGGACTGAGCGACTAACACTAGGGCTAAGAGTGGTCCATATTATTTCTGTTCACATCCCATTATGTGCCCAAGCACAAAAGGAAACAGTTTGGTGAATACACAGCACTCTCATCCACAAGCATTTCCTGAAGAAAGATTTTGCAGTTCATAATTTTCACTAATTAAGACTGACCATCCCACTCGTACCACATTACTTAGGTTTTACAACTTGGGCTAGGTAATTACTTAGCAAAAGTGTTGAAGCAATTTGCAGTTCTGTGATCATCAACATAGACCAGTTTTACATTGGTTCTAAGCTGAAGAGGTCAGGAAATCCCCCTGAATTATTTGTTTTACTTTTATAATTAGAAATGACTCTTTGGTGTATTGCAACAGATCAGAACCAGAAACTGGTAGGATTGGATGAGCAGAGACACAGGTGGCTTCCCATAATGAACCCGATATGAGAAATTTGGAGCAGTTCAAGAGCTGAGCTGGCTTCCAGGTGTTCCTGTTCCCAAAGTCAGATTTGGGTTACCTGCCAAGGAAGTAAAGCCTATTCATCAAAAAACACCTTTAGCCATTTATGCTGCTTAGGCTTCCAAAGGCTGCCATGCAACACTCGCAGCAGAATTTCCTGCTATGGGGAAATGGTTGATCTTCTGCAATTAGTCTGCTTCAATTTCCCACTGCTTCCCTTCGGCATGTTTCTAGCCCACCTCCTTCTCACCCTCAGTTCTTTCATAGCCTATCTTGCATATCCTCTAGTCACATAAACAATGCACTCTGGAGTTTTGATTGCTACATAGCTGCAGCAAAGACCACAGTGTCTGGTGGAAACAATTTTGGGCTGATGAACTGGCAACTTAAAGTTGATGCCACCAGTTTAACCTTTTACACACCTCTAAACCTTGCCGGATTTACTCAAAGAGACTGGAAATCAGTGCAGCTAAGTTCTTGGGTTGTATTTCACTTACCAGATAGGATAACTTTTGTCTTAGCCTGGGATGCCAAGGAAACAGCCTAAGAAGTTTACTTGTTAGCACTTTATTGGGGAGTGCAAACCCAGGGAAGCAGAAGTGAGGAGAAATGTAGAGCAAGGCAGGGAGGGTGGAAGGTACAAGGAGTGTGTTTCCAACCAGGCCACGGCTTCACACATCGTCGAAGAGGACAAAGGAGCTACTGCCTGTCAGAGCAGTCTCTCAGGAAGTGGAAAACAGAATCTATTCACTGGCTCTCTCCTGTTAAAATTCGTTAAAATTCCCTCCCCGAGGGAGAAGGGCACTAACTCTCAGCCCTTTCAGGTTGTATCGTTTGCATCTCCAGGCAGTTGCCCCTGATTCTGGTCCTGCTAGTCTCACTTAGACAGGGCTTCCCAGGGCCCCTGCATCTGAGCCAGTGCGTCTGCTGTGGCAGCCACTGTCTGCAGGACCTCAGGAGTCACGACTGCTGAGGCTCTTCTGGCCAGAAAGCAGTGTCCGAATTGGGGGAGGGGAGTAGGAGGAAAGGATGAGGGCGTGTAAACTGAGTGCAGTAAACTGGGATTCTTGCATCTCGCTCTAGCCATGCCCATTCTGGTTTCCATAACTGTCATATGAGTGCAATTCATATTAAAGTGATCTCCTTGACTCTAGACATTCCTCACTGCAATCTAAATTCTTAGTGTCTTGAACTTCCGTTGTAGTTAGGGAGACTGAGAAAAGTCAGGTAAAACAGTCTGTGATAATTTCATGGAACAGCAAGTACCATTTAGAAAACAAAGCAGGGTGACGTATAGTCATTGCAGGTGCTGAGAATCCATACAGCTTGGTGTTTGGAGGCTTTTACCATTTTCCCTGCCTCTCTCTGTTGCCTTGCTAACTTCAACAAATTCATCTCGGATTCCTCTCCAACATGGTCTTCCCAATCCAGAAACTTGAAACTATTTGCAGTCCTCCATATTTGACTTGCTAATTTTATTTTGGGGTTTTTACTTGTATCAGTACTTGAATAAAAAAATGCCCTCCATTCTTCCTGATTAATTTTTCTCCTGTTCATCCTTCAAAATTTGATTAAAAACTCACCTGCTACAGGAAGCCTTTCCTGATATGCTTTCCCCTTGTTATATCTTCAATTGCCTGTATTTATGTCAACTGCTTTATATTATGTTAATTTGAACCGATTTCTATAGTATCTTAAACACGTTCTTAAGTCGCTTTCAGAGTTCTTTATTCAACATTGCTCTCCTGGCCCCATGTGCAGAGCCTTGGGCAAAAGTGTTGGAATGACTGGCAGATACCACTTAGGAGATTCAGGGCTATGTAGAGAGAGGTTCAGTATGTAGTACATTGCGCGAGGTTGGACGTGAACCGCTTCTTCATACTTTATACTAGTTCACATAAGATCCCTGGTTACATCACTAACTGGTTCTGTGATCTTATCTGACTTTTCACATCTAAAAATGAGTCTTATAATGAACTGCAACATCTTTTCTAACCTCAGTATAACTTTAAAATATTAATGTAGTACTGGAATAACATATATTTTCTGAATTGTGTAAGGAAATAGACCATAAATTTTGGAATTTAAGTGTGGAAAAGAAACCCTTTATTATGTAAAATGAAGATAATATTTGGCTTTAAAATTTAGAGTGCTGGAAAAGCAACAGGGTCTAGGTATAAATGTAAATTCTCTCATCCCTTCCCTAACAACTCAGACTCAGTGTCAAGGGTTCAGGAGGCTTAAACAGTCAATCCAGGTATTCTGTTATAGGTATGATATAATATTACTGGATGTAGATAGTTTGAGATAAAGAAAAGAAGAATTGATCTATTAGGTCATAAAGCAAAATCGAGTAAAAAGAACTAATGTGATTTTCAATCATTGAGAACAGTGTAGACTCTCTTGACATTTTGGACCTGATAATTCTTTGTTTTGAAGGGCTTGTCCTATGCATGATAAAACGTTTAGCAGGATTCTGCGGTCTTTACCCACTGGAAGCCAATACCACCCTCCACTCATGAGAATCAATATTTCCAGAATTTATCAAATGCCACTGGGGGCAGAATTGCCCTGGTTGAGAATCACTGAATTAGAACATGTTGAAATCCATATAAAGGAGTTGAAATATGTAAAGTATTGTATTTCTTGTATTGATTGTATATAATATCCAGAGTCTAACAATATTCAAATTTATGAAATTATTAATTATAATGAGGAGAAATAATTCAATTATTTAGTATGTAGGATGTTAAAAGGATTTGGGGGTACCTTTATTTTAAAACTGTATTTTTTGAATTTGAAAAACAGTGAATCCTAATGAGAATTTTTAGTTCTTTCCTCACTTACAGGTCAGGCCAACAGGTCACTGGCAGTCCCTTGGGGTCAGTGGTTGGGTCACATAGCTCTTCCTGCTGACCTCTGGCTCCCTGGCTGTCTGTTGGAGCAACAATAAGCCACTCTTGCAGTAATTAGAGCAAATGTGTTAAATTGTGCAGATGGACAGAGCCTGGTCACCAGAGAACTTTTGGGTGGTGGTTGCTTATCCACAATCAATTGAAGCAAAGCAAACTTAGTGATGAAAACATAAAATAAGTGAAAGTCTCCTCAGCATTTCTTTTCCTTTAATTTAAAATTGGTTTGGCTTCTACATCCTTAAAAATGAGTGATAAATGCATGACAATATTTATTACTTTGGGTTAAATTATGGCCAATTTCCAAGGCAGTTTTATTTTCTAACAGTTTACTCTATTTATAAACATAATAAAATTTTTGTTAACTTCATATTACTAATTCAGCGTTTCTAAAAATGAACCAAAGACTGTTATTTTCTTTTCTTCAACTTTTTACATATGCTCAGTTTTCAGGGAGCTCTTATATTGAGTAATGGAATTATATTTTTACTTAGACATTTACTCATTCATGGATACCTCTTGACCCTAAGTTAAGAAAAAAAATGTAAATTTCTATTCTAGAACATAATTTGGAAAAAGCAATGAGGATCTTGGCCCTTGTGTTTAAACTGTAGTCATCGTTTTGTTATTCTATTCCTACCTAAGCATGATGCCTTTTTGTTTTTTATTTACATATTCTAAGAGACATTGGTTTAGTCAGTTATAATTTTTTGTTGTTTTACCCTCTGACCTCTTCAAAAGTGTGTGGTATTCAGTATTTACTTTATTTTCTACTTATTCTTTGGTAATCAATTTTATTTCCTATTGTGCTACTAATCTCTTTGTTCTGATTGTCTTGTTTTTTTACGTAGATTATTCTGTTTGTTCCTAATGCCTTCCTTTCGTACTTTTTTTGTTTTAATTTATTTTAAAAAAATTTAATTTATTTCTTTAATTGAAGGATAATTGCTTTACAGAATTTTGTTCTTTTCTGTCAAACCAGAACATGAATCAGCCATAGGCATATATGTATATATCCCCTCCCTTTTGAACCTCCTTCCCATCTCCCTCTCCATCTCACCCCCTCGGTTGATACAGAGCCCCTATTTGAGTTCCCTGAGTCATACTCCAAATTCCCATTTGCTATCTATTTTACATATGGTAATGTAAGTTTCCATGTTACTCTTTCCATACATCTCACCCTCTCCTCCCCTCTCCCTGTGTCCATAAGCCTGTTCAGGTGTATGAACCTAGAGCCTATTATACAGAGTGAAGTAAGTCAGAAAGAGAAAGATAAATATCGTATGCTGCTGCTAAGTCGTTTCAGTCGTGTCCGACTCTGTGCGACCCCATAGACGGCAGCCCACTAGGCTCCTCTGTTCCTGGGATTCTCCAGGCAAGAACACTGGAGTGGGTTGCCATTTCCTTCTCCAGTGCAAGAAAGTGAAAAGTGATTTTGTATACTAAGGCATATATAAAGAATCTAGAAAGATGGTACTGAAGAATTTATTTGCAGGGCAGCAGTGGAGAAGCAGACATAGAGAACAGCCTTTCATACTTTCGACCCTCTCAGTTAGCCTACCAATATGTCTTCTGTTCCTACGGATTCCACTCCTCCCTTTCAGAATGCTGCACTGGTTCCCAGTGTTGATAATATACCAGATCCGCAGCCATTCCAACCCCAAATCCAGAAACCTGTCTTGTGAGTTTGGAGTACCCAAGGTTGAGGTCTTTTTTTGATCCTTTTCTTCACAATGAATGCTTTCCATGGCTCATTCTTTTTTAGTCACCTATTGTGTACTGCACATCCTGCTTCTTACTGTCCAATTACTTAACTGTTGGCCATTGTGATTTTGGAAGAAAGCCTGAGGGGAGTTCGTGCAGTGAGGGGAAGGACCCAGCAGAGTAGGATGGTGCTGATGGTGAGACGTAGGAGCAGATGGTTCTCCATCATACTTTAGTGTTCTCATGATGTCTTCATTATGAAGAAAGGTGAGAACTCACTCATAAATTATATTTTTATTTCCTTAAAAAACTGTCACCAAAAAAAAAAAACCCCAAAAAACACCTGTCACCAAAAGCACTATTAGCATTAGAGAAATTCAGATTGTAGTAAGAGCCAGTTGAGTAGTATATTCTACTGAACTTGTGACAGTATCTTTATTTTTTCATAGCTATTTGTTCTTTATTTTATTTACTTATTTTTTTGCATATATATATATATATCTTTTCTTTTAGATTGTTACATAATATTGAGTAGCGTTTCCTGTGCTATACAGTAGGTCCTTGTTAGTTATCCATTTTTAAATAAACCAGTGTGTAGAAATTAATCTCAAACTCCCTATTTATCCCTTTCCCCATCCTTTCCCCCTAAGGTCATTCTCTATAGTCTGTGAGTCTGTTTCTGTTTTGTAAATAAGTTCATTTGTATCATTTCTTCTTAGATTCCACATATAAGCAATATCATTTGATATTGGTCTTTCTCTGTCTGACTCACTTCACTCAGTATGACAATCTCTGGGTCCGTCCAAGTTGCTGGATGCATTATTTCATTCTTTTTAACGACTGAGTAAAGCCTCCTATGCTAGAGAATACTTTCACAACATTCTTGCCATTTTCTTTTTTCATGTAGAATGTATCATATTTTTTTAGTTTTTTTCTGTTCATTATCTCTATTTTGGAGTACTATAAGAAATTTTAGCATATGATAAATATTTTTACTTGATAATTTGTAACATTGAAAGTCTGTTTATATGGATTGTGCCACTTACTAGAGTTGCTTTTTTCTCTTTCAGCTCTATTGAGGTATAGTCAACAAATAAAATTGTAAGATGTTTAAAAGTGTACATTGTGATGATGTGATATCCATATATCTCATTCTGAACAGGTTTCCTCCCATCTAGTTAATGAATGCAACTACAGAATTGCTTTTAATCATACAATTAAATGTATATTACATCAATATGTAATAAAATATAATAGACTTATGAGAGTGTTATTATAGACTTATGAGTGTAGCCAAAGTCTTTATAAGCAGATAAACAGAATTTGGTGTTATAAGAAACTCTTATGTTAATATTGGATGTTTATAGGGAGAGCAACTAGGTGTGGCAAGGAAAGTTTTTCACTGTATAGCCATTTGTTTCTTTTGAATTTTGAACCAGGTGATGATACTACCTATTAAAAAATCATGTTAAATCTTTAGAGCTTAAGGTATTCTCTTTAAAATTCTGAAGCTTGCTCCCTGTAAAACCTTCCATAAATCACTGAAGCACAGTACCATGTACATACCTCTATGAATCCACTGATTATATTTAATTCCAGCAATTGTCCATCTCTCTGTCTCCTTTACAGATAACTTTGATGGTAGGGCCATGACTCATTCTTCTTTTTATCTGGAGCCCAGATTTGCTACTAGAATATTGTGCTTACTTAAATAGGAATTTAATGATTGAGTAAGCATCTTGTTTGATGGGTTTTATGTTTGTTTCTACCTTGCCTTATTACCATTGTGCTGTATATTCAACATGTTTTGAATAAAGGACTATATAGCATATCATAATGCAGCTTCTTGATAGCATTTCCTAGAAACTTTTAGTGGGGAGAGTTAGAAGTGTCACTGAAAAAAATGTCTTATCTGTGTTTTTCATTAACTTTAAAATATTGCCAACAATAGGAAGGCACACAGATTGGTAAATAACAAGGATAATTCCCCTGCCCCACCTCCACCTAACCCTGCCAGCTTTAGAGCATTTTGATAAGCTAAAACTGAAAACTATTTTTCTGTTTTCTTTTCTTTCTTATTTTAAATTGTCATAACTTTCCACAGGCTAGATACTGCAATACATTTAAAATAGAGTATTTGCATTGAAAAAAAATCAATAAATTTTATAGGAGCATATAGGGAAAAGTGATGCACAGTTTCATTTATTTTTTTCTTTAGTCCAACAGGTGGTTTGTCAACATCCATGTAATTTTATATAGGAGTATTCAGAGGCTTTAGGCTGTCAATGATGGCATGCCAGCTATGTGCATGCCTTTGATCCCGTGTGTGCTTTGGTGTCGGGCATGGCACGGCACTCCACGCCACTCTGTGGCAGAGCCTGTGGGACTGTGTGCTCAGCGCCAGCAGGCTGGTTTCTCTGTGCCAACAGCAGTCAGTGACTGCTCCTCCTGGGCAGGAACAAGCAGCTGTATTTGCAAAAGATGTATTTTTTATATACTACATGGTTGTCTTGTTACCAATAGCCTTCAAAATTCTTACAAAGCAAGACTGTGATTTTAAAATAAATATGAAATAAAGTTGCAGCAGTGGTTTTATTTTGCTTCAGTTAGTTATAGCTAAGAATATATATCAGAAGCAAGAGTATTAATATGCTTTTGAATTTATTGCCATCTTTCTTTAAGGAGCTAAAACATGTTGTACATACTGTCTTCAAGGTTCCCTTGAGGAGTTATGGAATAGTACAGGTAAATGTATTGGGGAAGCCCCACAGGAAACACCAGAAGTTATTTTGTTGACTAAATTATGGAACCACTTGACTCTCTGCACTGTACTCTGGAGGTCACCTGCCAAGGAGAGTTTCCCAAGGCGAGTTAATTGAAAATTGTTATCATCTTACTGGAGTATGCTCTTTGGATTTTAGTTGTCTTAACTCAAGTTTTTCAGTTGAGACTTGATCTTGAAGATATGAGCGTTCTAGAATCCCAGTAATTTTTGTGGAGTCAAAATTCATTTTGTGAACTTTCATCTCAGTGTCTTCAAATTCAGGAGCTATCTGTAAGGCAATTGACTATCCGTTAAAAACTTGAATTTAAGTGTAGGATCTTGCACTGGATCTTGTGTTCTTGTCTGCTAGATGCCTGTGCTTTCATCAAGCTTAGGCTGAAAATGAAAAAGGTCTCCAGATGTTATTCTGGGTAGCTAGAATTCACATGCAAAATCACATAGATTTACAACAGTGACTCCTGACTTTTATTGGATTGCAGACTCCTTTGAGAGTCTAGCCATACACAGAAAAAAGTACTCATGTGAAGCTTTTTGCTTGTAATCTTAAGAGGATCAAAGACTTGCTGAAGTGAGAGTAAGAACCCTTGATCTGTTTGTGGTTCACTGGTAACAAGAACTGGAGGAAATAGAGTGAATATTTGTTTTGTTTATTCTCTTTTCTTGTTTCTGTGTGATTTACAGTTGAAATCCTAAATTATCCTCTTTTTTTTCCATATCTCTTACCCACTTAAATCCCCAAACAGGCCCTAGTTGTTGTATCTCTACACATCACTTTGCCTTGTAGTTGAGGTAACACCAACATAGTATAGATTTGAGGCAATTCCAAAAGGAATAGTCAGAAGTGGCAAATTTAGATGGAAAACCAGATTTAAAATCACTTACAGATGAATGCTCTTCAGAGCTTGCTGCTTGACCGTTTAGAATTAAACATTTTTAACTAGCTAATTTTGCTAGAATATGACATACAACTTGCTTTGGTTCTCCTGCTTTTTTTTATTTAGCATACCAGTAGACATGGAAATAAAAAAGCAAGCCAGCTTTCAGTTTTTTAGTTGTCCTCATTCTCATCCAGGGAGGCCTACTTCAAAAACTGGGTCTCAAAGATCCTTAGCTTTTATCTAGAACAGACAACGCACTTGAGAAAGTTCCTTTAGTTCTTTTGTCTCAGTTGACATTGCCACACTGGGTCAGACTTGTCCCAAAGCACCACGTCTAAAAGGCTTCCTTTATGTGTTTCTAATTGGGATTCTTTCTCAGGAGGGTCAAATTAGAGCTCCTGAGACTGGGACTACAGCCCTGGCCGTTGACAGCAGCAGCTCGGTTCCTCCCCTTGAGATACGTAAGACAGCCACTTAGCGCTTGTTCCTACAGACTTTTGACAAATGGCCCTACTCTGACTGTGTACCTAATAGACATTTTTTGTTTTTCTTCTGGAGCAGTGCCAAAACCATCGTTTTTCCTTAAGCACTCTATTTCTGCTTTGTTCTCTTTGCTTTTGCCTTTTGTTTGCCATGGTTCAGTTTGTTCAAAAACATTTGCAAGTGTTTCTTGTTTATGTATGTTTATCTAGCATACTGACGTAAGGGTGACTGGCTTAATCAGCCTTTTGGATGTATTAACCTCTTAGGAAAATTCACTCTGCTTGATTGAATGAAACAAAACTTTGAACACCTAGACTGTTCTGTTGGTCTGTTGATGAAGATAATGCATGATAGATTAGGTGGTAATAACTTACATTCAGCATTATCACAACCAAAATTAATTGTTTAGCAAAGACAGGATATAACTGAAGACACCTGCCAAAGATTCATAGATTTTTCAACCAGGTACCAAGATTTTAGCGCATTCATTTTAACCTTCTGTAGCATTTTGGCACACAGATTTTCTAGGATTCCATTTTGGGTAATTTTGAAACAGGAAGTTTTTATAAAGATTTTAAATTGCCTCATACATCTAAGCTCATCTAAGGTACTGGAATTTAAGTACCTTACAGTGTCCTTTTAGAATCCTGTTGTTTTAAAGCCTGAGAAGTAATTTATGACTGTGAAAATAGAAGTGATAAATTGAAGATGGAGGTATGTGTTGCTTTTCCCCAACAGCCTGAGGGATAACAGTGGAGGTCAGACAACTTAAGTCTGTTTCTCTGTCTTTGGTTTTGTCATATTCTTGCAGAAGAAGGAGAGGTATTTTTTCTGAAAAGTGGAAATAAGAGTGCCAAGTGATTCCTATCTTTAAATACTATGAAGTTTGGTTAGTTTTCTGCTCGCGTGACCAGAATTGCTTAAAATGGGAAAATCAGGGGCTTCCTGGTGGTCCAGTTGTTGGGAGTTCACCTTGCAATGCAGGGGAAATTGGTTTGGTCCCTGGTCTGGGAAGATCCCATGTGCCTCAGAGCAGCTGAGCTCATGTGTCCAACTACTAAAGCCTGCAGAGCCTAGAGCCCTTGCTCTGTAACAGGAGGCCCCCACGGTGAGAAGCCCGTGGACCTTAGCCTCCGCTCACAACTAGTGAAAGCCTGTGCAGTGACGAAGCAGCCTATAAATAAATAATTTTTTTTTAAAAAAGGGAAAATTTAATATTATGAATATACTTAACCTCATGAACATCTTTCCTGCCTTGTTTTGTTTTTGTAAATAGTAATTTATTATTTTAGTATATTCTTTTTTAAATTTATTTTTTAATTGGAAGAAAATTGTTTTACAATGTGGTGTTGGTTTCTCCTTTACAACAACACGAACCAGTCAAAATTTTGTACACATATACCCTCCCTCTTGAGTCTCCCTCCCCTCTCCCATCCCACCCCTCTAGGTCATCACAGAGCGCCAGGCTGGGCTTCCTGAGTTATAGGACAACTTCCCACTAGCTATATGTTTTACACAGCGTGGTGTATATATGTCAATTTTACTCTCTCAATTCATCTCATTCTCTCCTTCCCCTGCTGTGTCCACAAGTCCTTCTCTACATCTGTATCTCCGTTCCTTTCTGGAAAATAGGTTCATCAGTACCATTTTTATAGATTCCATATATAAACTTTAATATACGATATTTGTTTTCTCTTTCTGACTTACTTCACTCTGTATAACAGGCTCTGGATTTGTCCACTTCGCTATCACTGACTCAAATGCATTCCTTTTAATATCTGAGTAATAGTCCATTGTATATATGTACTGCATCTTTATCCACTCATCTGTCAATGGATGACATTGACATGTCATCCAGGTTGCTCCCATGTCTTGGCTATTGTAAATAGTGTTGCAATATACTTCGGGGTACATGTGTCTTTTAGAAGTGTGATTTTCTCAGGGTAATGCCTACTAGTGAAATTGCTGGGTCTTATGACATTACTTTGCCAACAAAGGTCCATCTAGTCAAGGCTATGGTTTTTGCAGTGGTCATGTATGGATGTGAGAGTTGGACTGTGAAGAAGGCTGAGTGCTGAAGAATTGATGCTTTTGAACTGTAGTGTTGGAGAAGACTCTTGAGAGTCCCTTGGACTGCAAGGAGATCCAACCAGTCCATTCTGAAGGAGATCAGCCCTGGGATTTCTTTGGAAGGAATGATGCTAAAGCTGAAACTCCAGTACTTTGGCCACCTCATGCAAAGAGTTGACTCATTGGAAAAGACTCTGATGCTGGGAGGGATTGGGGGCAGGAGGAGAAGGGGACGACAGAGGATGAGATGGCTGGATGGCATCACCAACTCGATGGACGTGAGTTTGAGTAAACTCCAGGAGTTGGTGATGGACAGGGAAGCCTGGTGTGCTGTGATTCATGGGATCGCAAAGAGTTGGACACGACTGAGAGACTGAACTGAACTGAATGGTAGATTTATTCCTAGATTTTTAAGAAATTTCCATACTGTTCTCCATAATGACTGTATCAGTTTGCATTCACACCAGGAATGCAGAGGGTTCCCTTTTCTCCACATCCTCTCCAGCACTTATTGTTTATAGATTTTTTGATGATGGCCATTCTGACAGGTGTGACGTGATACCTCATTGTGGTTTTGATTTATATTTCTCTAATAATGAGCAATGTAGAGCATCTTTTCATGTATTTATTGGCCATTCCTGCCTTGCTTTAAATACTTTGACTAATACCAGAGCTTCCTTTGCAGTCTGAAAGGTCTATGTATATGGAGATATAATAGGATCATCTTTTTCCTCTTTGCTTGTTAATAATGTATTTGCCAGGCCCTTCTTCATGCCCACTAAAGAAAGAGTCTCTAAGTGTTAGAAAATATTCCTCATGATTGAAATCTCAAGAATAGGGAAATTAAATTAGAAGAGAAACTTCCTGCATGTTTTGCTTCACTTGACACACTTTGGGATTTTAATTTCTCACTTTCTTTTGATTAAAAAGACATGCTTTCTCTTGAAATTACCTGTTCGTATAGAGAATTGGTAAACTTGAACTTGCAGTTCTTCTAAACACATATGCTTCATCTAGGAACACCATTAGGGAATATTTGGCTAGATCTAGTCAAGCGTCCCCTTTCATGGAAAGTGAAAGAGGAGAGTGTAAAACCTGGCTTAAAACTCAACATTAAAAAACTAAGATCATGACATCTGGTCCCATCACTTCATAGCAAATACATGGAGAAACAATGGAAACAGTGAGAGATTTTATTTTCTTGGGCTCCAAAATCACTGCAGATGGTGACTGTAGCCATGAAATTAAAAGACACTTGCTCCTTGGAAGAAAGTTGAACGACATGCCCCAACACACACATACTGGCCATCAGCAAAGACTGGGAACTTATTGGTTCTAGGCAGTTAAGGATATTTCTGTATAGTTATTGAAAGTGAAAGTGAAGAAAGTGAAGTCGCTCAGTCATGTCCGACTCTTTGCGACCCGGTGGACTTATGACCAACCTAGACAGCATATTAAAAAACAGAGAATTACTTTGCTGACAAAGTATTTACTTTATTATTTTACAAATAAAGTAAAGTCCATCTAGTCAAACCTATGGTTTTTCCAGTAGTCATGAATGGATATGAGAGTTGGGCTGTAAAGAAAGCTGATCACTGAAGAATTGATGCCTTTGAACTGTGGTGTTGGAGAAGACTCTTGAGAGTACCTTGGACTGCAAGGAGATCAAACCAGTCAATCTTAAGGGAGATCAACCCTGGATATTCACTGGAAGGACTGATGCTGAAGCTCCAGTATTTTGGTCATCTAATGTGAACAGACAACTCATTGGAAAAGTCCCTGATGCTGGGAAAGATTGAGGACAGAAGGAGAAGAGAGTGTCAGAGGATGAGATGACTGGACGGCATCACCAACCAATGAACATGAACTTGGGCAAACTCTGGGAGATAGTGAGAGACAGGGAGGCCTGACATGCTGCAGTCCATGGGGTCACAAAGAGTAGGACATGACTAGGCAGCTGAACAACAGCAACAACTATTTCTTTAGTCTTAGTTTATATTGCCTGATGTAATTAGATCAGATAAAAAGATTAGTCATATAGCCAGAGTATCTTTTGAAACATAAAAGGTTCTATTTCTAAGAATCAATGAGAGATGAACCAACTTTGGAGTAAGTGAAAGGTTAGTCAGACAATGATAGTTTGTGTATTCCAAGAGTGTGAAATGTTATTTCCAAATATTTCTAGGATTCCTAGGGATAACCTGGAGGGCTTCTTGAAACCAACTGATTCTAATTGAAGAATTTCTGATGTCACTCAATTTTTTTTTTTTCAGGACAATTAAGAATTTTTAAAAAGTCAGGTTAATGGAGGGAAAAAAAATCTATATCTATCTTACATAAATTACTACTCCACAAGCAAATTTTAGTAAAACAGTAATGCTAAAACTCTAAAGGATATAAAATACTTTTCCATGATTACTCAATAGTCAGTGTCAGTTATATTATTATGGGAGAGTTGATGAAGTGAATGCCAGCTAAGTCTAGTGTGTCCTAGAAGAGACATGAAATGGTCAGTAATTCTAGAAGGTTCTTTGTATTTAAGGAGACATCATTCATCAGGACATTTGTTAATTTGTAGGTAAATCTCAGTGGCATAGAAATGACCTCTAAAACATTCACATTTCTTTTACTGAGGTGAAATTTACATAGGAAAAAATTAATCATTTTAATACGTATAATTCAGTGGTATTATGTACATTTACAATGCTGTGAAAACAATATATTATTTTTTTTACTAAGTGCTAAATAATAAAATCTGTGGCATTCTTAGAAATTACTTATCAAGTTAAGAGCCTTTTTAAAAGGTTTGAAATTTGTCTCTTTGCAGATCATACCTAATTGATTTTCAACCAACCAAAAGAGAAGTCAGGAAAACAGGGTTTGATATCTTATAATTATTTTCCCTGCATTTGCAAAGCTGATTCAATTGGAACTATTAAATTGATAAATGAATAGAGAACGTAATTTGCAATTTCAAAGCTTCAGTCAAGGAATTTAATATTAAGGGTAAACAGTTGCGTGATTTCACTTATATGCGAAATCTAAAAAACAGAACAAATAAAAAAATGTATCAAAGCAGAAATAGACTCATAGATGCAGAGAACAAAGTGGTAGCTGTCAGAGAGGCGAGGGAAGGGAAATGGGTAAAGGGGATTGAGAATTTCAAACTTGGAGTTATAAAGTAAATAAGTCATGGGGATGTAATATGCAGCATAGAAAAGTTAGTCAATTCTGAAGGAGATCAGCCCTGGGATTTCTTTGGAAGGAATGATGCTAAAGCTGAAACTCCAGTACTTTGGCTACCTCATGCGAAGAGTTGACTCATTGGAAAAGACTCTGATGCTGGGAGGGATTGGGGGCAGGAGGAGAAGGGGATGACAGAGGATGAGATGGCTGGATGGCATCAATGACTCGATGGACATGAGTCTGAGTGAACTCCGGGAGTTGGTGATGGATAGAGAGGCCTGGTGTGCTGCGATTCATGGGGTCGCAAAGAGTCGGACACGACTGAGCGACTGATCTGATCTGAGATTGTAATAACTTCATGTACTGACACATTTTAACCAGACTTATTGTGATGATCATTTGTAATGTATAAAAATATTGAATCACTATGTTGGACGCCTGAAACTAGTATCCTATTCTAAGTCAATTATACTTCAGTTTTTTCAAAAAGGTAAACAGTTTCACAACAAATTCGGTGACATTTTGATGTATAGGTCATCTTGAGATCTAAAATTATTCAGATAGCAGAATAATGAAGAATATAAATGTACACATAATATATTTCAGTATTGAAATTTGTCATTAGACATGAAGATCCCAGTGTCAAGTTTAATTCTTATAGAACAGTTGTTTCTCCCACGTTCACTCTGGGTGCGATTTTCCTGTCTTACATAACTGTTGATTCTATTAATGATAATTATTTTAGAAACATGCTGTTAAAATAAATTGGATAGCTGCAAGAAACTTTTCACCACATCTCTATATTTCTCCTTTTCTTTCTTACCCCCTAGACTGAAATAGAACTGCTTGCTATGTAACATCCCTGGGGTTTATCCAAAGTATAAATTCCCATTTTCTTGACAGTTTAGAAATTATGACCACAGTTTTTACTCATCTCGTAAGTACCCTTAGGAGGTATTACTTGATTAACTAGACAGGAGAGAATGGCCAAAGACCTTCGAAACTTAAGAAGCCTAATAGTTTCTCATTTTAAGAATCGCAGTGGGGCTAGACAACTTTTAGAAAAATCACAGAAAAAATAGATCAAAATGTGATCATTCATAATATTGCAATGGCCTCTGTATGGCTTTACTTTCTTTATCTCAAAGTAATAATAACCAATTTTGGGAAGTAGATTAGGTAAATTAGAGACTGTATGTATTTACATTACGTGTTCATTAGGCATTCATATAAAATCATTCTCAGGAACAATCAATCCAAAAACATTCATTACATTTGAAAACCAGAAATGGCCTCTTGATCATTTATGTATTTCCACATTATCATCCATCTAATCCAATAGAGCAGCCAGTTATTACATGCTTCACATCATTTTTCATTAATATATATATTACATCCATTTTTTAAAAATCCTAATTATTTAAGAAAGAAGCTGTAAGTAAAATATATAGTTCTGAGCCAAGTATTTCCCAATGATCTCAATTCATTGTTCCTATTGATGTCTGCTTTTCTGTGTTTTGTAGACTCATTTATATTTAGCAACTCCCAACCTCAGTGACATATGTTATTCTTACGGCTTATAGTCAGAACTGTGTATGTTGCCAGTGTCATATTTTTAGATTCTAAATTCCCATGGGCAGAGATTATATTTTATTAATGCTATTTAAAATCACCTCAGGGCATAGCTCTGACATGTACTTCAATAGGTTCAATTAATATTAATCAATGAACATCTAAGAGTAGTGTAGCCTTCCATATATTTCATTACTTGATTGCTAAAATTTAATATATAATTAAACTTTTCAATGATTTTCAGCTTTCTTTAATGATGGCAAGTGATCCAGTAGGAAATCATTTTGAAATGACTCTTGACCATTGACAATTGACGATTTGGATTCATTGCCAAAGCGATTCTATTCCACATTTACAAAAAAGGTTACTTTATTTCTGTATACCAGTCTTCCCTGGTGGCTCAGATGGGCTTCCCTGGTGGCTCGAATGGTAAAGAATCTGCCTGCAATATGAGAGACCTGGGTTCGATCCCTGGACCCTGAACATCCCCTGGAGAAGGGCATGGCAACCCACTCCAATATTCTTGCCTGGTGAATTCCATGAACAGAGGAGCCTGGTGGACTACAGTTCATGGGGTTGCAAAGAGTTGAGTCGGACATAACTGAGTGACTGATGCTTTCACTTCCCACCCCCCGTATACAAGCGCTGTGTTGTAAGGAAAATAGGGCTTCAAAAATAGGCAGGTCTCAATTTTGGAGTGTATGTGGAAGAGAGATTGAGATTAAATTTATTTCAAAGATGTGGATATAATAATCCAAATAAATGTGCTGTGATAAGAAACTGTTGTGGGGGAGTAATCAATTGATATATTGTGTGTTTTTGGAAAGTGAAAGTCTTTCAGTACAGACTCTTTGTGACACCATGGATTGTAGCCCGCCAGGCTCCTCTATCCATGGGATTCTCCAAGCAAGAATCCTGGAGTGGGTTGCCATTCCCTTCTCCATGGGATCTTCCTGACCCAGGGATTGAACCCAGGTCTCCTGCACTGCAGGCAGATTCTTTACCCTTCAAGCCACTGGGGAAATCTGGTGATTTTGGAGAAAGACTTCAAAGAGAAGATACATGAAAGGTGAAGATATATGGAAATATGCAAAATAGAGAAAGGAGAGAATAGAAGTGGGGGGGAAGAAGACTCCAAAAGAGTGAGAAGCATAAGTCAAGTCACAGAGGTATGAATATTTGTGAAAGGTTGAAGGCGGATGCAGCTGCACCCTAAAATGAGTGGAGGAAGGACCACAGAGGACACTGGTCAGAAATTAAAGCAAGAGGGTAAGAAGTCATTGACTGCCATGCTGTGTTTGGGGCAGAGGAGGGTGACGAGGCACCACCAGAACTTGGAAAGTGAGAGAATGACAAGACGAAACTGTGGATGAGAAATCATTATTGCAACAGTATGGAGGGTGCCTTGGAACTGAGCAAGCCTGGCACAGGGAGATATGTGATGATTTCCTGGGAAGAGAGGGAGAGCAAGTTGCAGATTCAGGACACATCTGAGTGCTGACAGATGAACAGGCATCAATAAAAGTTTCATTTTTTCTAATTTGGGCACGTGACAAGATGGTAGAATGGATATTTCCTTTGAATAAATTGATTTTGAAGTTCTTTTATGAAGGTAAGAATAAGCTACTCTTTTCCCATGTTAAGTGATAGTTAAAATTGATAGCAAAATATGTATAAGTAAAAGCAACCTCTGTTATAATTTAAAAATATTGTTATTAAGTCTTATTTCTGTAAGTTTAATTCTTTATCCAGAAAATTGTGTGGCTTAGGTTAAGAATTAAATGATCGTTAATTCATTAATCATTAAGATTTGCTCAAGTTCTAAATTCTGTGACTATAAATTTCTGTTGATCTAGTTTTTTTGAACTGAAACTTTCCCATAGTAGTACAGTGATGGGAAGACACTGTATGAAGTTCAAGTTCTTTATATTTCCTGATACCTTATCTCTACAATATTTATTTTCACTTTAATTTACACTGCCTCAGATCAGATCAGTCGCTCATTCGTGTCCGACTCTTTGCGACCCCATGAATCGCAGCAGGCCAGGCCTCCCTGTCCATCACCAACTCCCGGAGTTCACTCAGACTCAAGTCCATCGAGTCAGTGATGCCATCCAGCCATTTCATCCTCTCTCGTCCCCTTCTCCTCCTGCCCCCAATCCCTCCCAGCATCAGAGTCTTTTCCAATGAGTCAACTCTTTGCATGAGGTGGCCAAAGTACTGGAGTTTCAGCTTTAGCATCATTCCTTCCAAAGAAATCCCAGGGCTGATCTCCTTCAGAATGGCCTGGTTGGATCTCCTTGCAGTCCAAGGGACTCTCAAGAGTCTTCTCCAACACCACAGTTCAAAAGCATCAATTCTTCGGCGCTCAGCCTTCTTCACAGTCCAACTCTCACATCCATACATGACCACAGGAAAAACCATAGCCTTGACTAGATGGAGCTTTGTTGGCAAAGTAATGTCCCTGCTTTTGAATATGCTATCTAGGTGGTCATAAACCGAGTAGGAAGTGAGGAAATTTGTCCTAACAATTACTTTAAAAAGGATTAATCTCTCCTGACCTCTGCTAAAGAAAAAATTATTCACGATACTGTGAAAGAACAGTAAGGCAAATTTTTTTCAGGGGAATTTTAGGATAGGTATAAGAACCACTGTGATGGAGTTTTGCAGCGGGGGCAGTGGAGAGAGAAATTGCAGTCAGCTCCAAATACAACAAGGAAAAGTGGGGACTTGTAGCCAAAGAGCAGGCTGGGGATCAGCAGATGAAAATTACTAAGAGGAAATCTCAGGTTTAAGACTAGTTCTGGTTACAGTGAACTAACAGGATTCTTGCTGAAGGCGGGCCTGAGTGATCACACATCACCAGGTCAATCAGATATTGAAGGTGATCATAGAGGTTCTGGTTAAACCAACTTAGTAAGATTCTCACTAATATTGGATAACACAGAGAAGAACATGGAAGCCCAGAAGTTGAGGACTAGTTGAAAAAGAGATCAGAGGAGCTTGACTTAAGTTTGGCCATGAAGACAATCTTCATCATATCTTAGTTCAGAGATCTTGACCATCTGCTATCTACAATGACAAAAATAACTTCTCTTAACCTGGGTAATCTTTGAAGCGGTTCATTAATAGAGGTAACACATTCTCATTTTAAGATTGATTTTTAGATATACAAATAGAAATACTCTACTGTATTTTCAGTCAATTATCAGTACAGATCCAAAATAGTATAAAGGGCAGGGGGGACACCCTGATTACAAATATCAATACTTACTGCAAGTAGACATTTGAAAAATAATTTCTCCTGAACTGATTTTCCTGGCCCAGGGTTCAGAGGAGTGAGCAGTCCCTTGGGGTCATGTGCAGGCTCAGAGTGAGGAAAGTGAAACCTCTTTTTCTAGTGCTAGCAAGTCTATGATGGAGAAGCCTTGTGCTCAAGTCAGGACTCCTTAGGTGGAAAAAGAGGACCAGATTTCATGATGTAGTGTTAATTTGAAGTATGTTTGCAATTTAGAAGTCTGCATGTAAGTTCTGTTCATCTTGGGGCATTTAAAACTGAATAACAAGCTGAGATGTCGACTGGGATTAAAATTAGGAAAATGCAGGCAAGAAATGCAAATACTGTGAAGGCATGCAAATGTTGTGAAGGATTTCTAAGTTATTTTACTCCTTCTCTCGCCATGACTTACACTAATACGAGAATAATGTGATCCTGTCTTGGCCCACACAGTTTGGGATTTAACACAGTTTTCTTGGTCCTCATTCCAATCCATGTCAGGCCCCTGTGAAGTTCTTTATTTCCGGTATAAACACAGGTTTGGTCAGAAGACATTAGCAGGTTCCAGAGACACATTGGCTCGAGCTTCTCAAGCCCAGTAGTTATACAAGTATAAAATTTGGAGGTCATTAATTGAAATGAAATAATGGGAAATGAGAAAAGGAAACTCCGTATTCTGTAAGAGTGGAAACCTATTTCTGTGTCCTGAAGGGAAATCGCTGCAGGGGGACATGGACTGCATCACGGCTGCCTCTTGACAGCTTCACCTTGGAGAGACACAAATTAAATCCTTTCAGTTGCTGTTTTGAAGCTAAAAGTGTTTGACCAGTTCAGCCCCTGAATGGTGTTTAAGGAATAAAGAGAAAAGAGCAGGAAGTTCTAATTGGCAAATTACTCCTTGTTATTTAGTTTGGCTTCCAAGTTGGAAATTCCAATAATGAGGAGCTTTGTGGGACTTGCCCTTGAGGAGAACCAGGGGGCTTTTTGTTCAATTACTATTTAATGTGAAGATATTCAAGAAACATATTGTAGCATTTAAGCCATCACTTTCTATTAAACAAACATTGTCATATAATGATTTTTAAATCTCTCTTCATAGATGCTTTTATGATTCTGAACCATCTAAGTGAAGTGTAAATTGCAAAGAAGACATAAATGGATTTTTCTTGTTATGTAGTATTTATAGAGGTGATATTACTTAATGACAGTTTCTCAAAAATGTTAGAAAATATATGTTTACCTAATAGTTATCTAAACTTCTTCATCATGGTTATTCTAATCTTGATTAGAATTAAAAAAAAAAAAAATCTCTAAAGATTTCTTCAGAGTCATTCTAAACTGACCTTACAGCAAGTTGAACATTTCCTTTTGATGCTAATATTTCTGAATGTTAATGAATAATTTATTTGATTGTTTACTTAATAAGTTACAGAAGCTTTTTTAACATTAATTTTGACTTACACACAAATGGTTTTAAAAAATGGGTTTCAATCTGCAGAATTACCTCATAGACTAATTAGCATTACTCTAGAATGGAGGATTATTTCATATTTGGAAGTATATTGTAGTGGTTAAAAAGAATATTTTTCATTTTCTACTTTGATGGTACCTCTGAACTTCAATATTTGACCTTGTCAAAAGTAATAAAAGGAATGATGAAAAAGATTAGAGTTTTGCTCAATGAATGCAATTTTAAGAATAAATGATTATGTGTAATTTTTCATTAATCTTCAGAAGATGGCCACATCATTTAGATAAATAACAACTAAGGTTTTAGTTGAACACTTCTGTTTACTTTTATTGCTTGGATTTTAAATTTTAATATTATTGGATTTTAAAGGAGAAAGTGACCTTTCCTTTCTTGATTATTGGAATTTTTTGTCTTCGTTTAATAGTTTGTTACTTGGCTAAAGGATTTTATGACATCAATGTTACTTGAAACAATCATGCAGTTGAAATGACTGTGAATTAATTACCAGTTTCCTTTTTACAATTAAATGTCTCACACAGGAACAATTCATATAATGCATTTGGAAATGCTAATGGTTCCTCAGGTACTAACCTTCCCGTGTTTCTGAATACTTACAGAATTGTGTCTCCCTGAGTGGGTCAGGGACTGATGCTATGTTGTGAAGAGCTACACTGAGGTGTCAAGCTGGTAAATGGAATAGTTTCCTGATGAGATGTGCGTCTGAAACTTCTTCCCTAATGAGTTTGTCTTCACTGATCAAACAGAGTGAAATTGATTTTTTTTTCTTTCCAGTGTTTTATAAAATTTCTCTAAATTGGAGCTTATATCTGGAAGTTGTGAAAACAATTGAAAATGCTCTGTCTTTGAGATGCACCGAGGACAAACTTCTTGATTAAGGGATTCAACTCCTTTACTTTGATGGAAAGTTATCCTAAGCACTCTACAGATTGAGAGCCCATTGAATTTGGTGTAGTGTAACAAGCTGTGATTTGGGAGCTGATGCAAAAGAGGCAGGCACCATGTCATTAATATGTATGTATGACTGGCAGAGCAGATCAAATTTCTCCCTATAATCTGATGGAATATAATGTGATTAGACTTCCTTTTGTAATCCCTTTAGACTACCTTTTTTGGGGGGTAGTAGTTTGAGAATCGGAGAAGGCAATGGCAACCCACTCCAGTACTTTTGCCTGGAAAATCCCATGGATGGAGGAGCCTGGTAGCCTGTAGTCCATGGGGTCGCTAAGAGTTGGACACGACTGAAGCAACTTAGCAGCAGCAGCAGCAGCAGCAGTTTGAGAATGGGTTGGGAGGCAACAGACTCTAGGTGGGGAAATAAATAGGGCATTGCCAGTGGTCTCGGAGCTTCCCAGGTGGCTCAGTTGTAAAGAATCTGCCTGTCATGCAGGAGGTGCAGGAGACGTTTAGTTCCTGGGTCAGGAAGAGCCCCTGGAATAGGCAATGGCAACCCACTCCAGTATTCTTGCCTGGAAAATTCCAGGAGGAGCCTGGCAGTCTACAGTCCATAGACACGACTGAGTGACTGAGCATGCCCACATGCCAGTGGTCTAGACTGGAGATGACAGAGGCCTAAATTAAATCAGTGAAGCAGAAGGGGGATTTTTAAGAAATTGATCAGGTTGATTGTTGACTGATTAATGTGATTATTGAGGTGGAAGTTTTACACAGGGTATTGAACTTTAGACTAGAATTTTGTAGCAGAAATTGTTGTTTATTGGGAACCCCCCCACCCCCCAACTGAGTAGATTATCAGTAGCTCCAGAGTGCTTCTGGGACAACAGAGTCAGGACTTATAAATGAAGTAAGGAATTTACATTGTTCTCTTTGGTCAGCCAAAGACATACTTGACCTGTTCTTGTTATCAGTACATTCTCTCTCCCGCCCTGCCTGCCCCCATGCCCATCTTCCATATAAAGGAGATCCTATTCTAAGAATCTGTAAAAATCCCTTACAATGTATAGCAATCTAATTTTATAAGAACACTTAAAATGCATCAAAGTCTTTTTGTTTGTATAACATGCAATGCTCATTTTTGCCTCAGAAAAGTTTAATATTAATAAATACGACTTTGACAAAAAAAGAAATTGTTATTTGTTTAAATGTTTATTTTCCTGGATGGATCTAGGTTATTCTTTCAGGCTTATTGTGACAGTTTTATAGAATATCTAAAATTGCAAGTAGAGATATGTTTAATACTTTCTCCTTAAAATCCTTTAACATATTCTCATTCCATTAGGTTAATGCTCAACCCAATTTTTAAACATAGTATATTAGCTATCTTCTGCTGTATTAGCAAACTACTCCAAAACTTAGCGGCTGGAAGCAACGCACATTTATTATCCCACAGTTTCTCTGGGTCAGGTGTTAAGGAGTGGGTAATACTGACTTCCTGGTGGCTCAGCAGTAAGGAATCCACCTGCCAATGTAGGAGACATGGATTCAATCCCTGGGTTGGGAAGATACCTTGGAGAAGATGATGGTAACCCACTCCAGTATTCTTGCCTGGGAAATTCCATGGACAGAGGAGCCTGGTGGGCTACAAGTCCATGGAGTCACAGAGAGTCAGACGTGGCTTAATGACTGAGCACACACACATATATAGTACTAACTTCATGGTCTCTCACAAAGCTGCAGTCAAGGTGTCAGCCAGAACTGCAGTCATCTCAAGGCACAACTTGGAAAGAATTTGCTTCCAGGCTTACTCATGTGAACCTCAGAGGACATGTGGGCTCCAAAAGACTGCCTCATGACATGTCACTTGGCTTCTCCCAGAGTGAGAGATAAATGAGTGGTCCAGAAGGAGAGGCAACACTCACGCCAGAAGCCACAGTCTTTGAATAACCTAATCGTGGAAGTGACAGCCCATCACTTTTGCTGTACAGGCATGTCTCATTGTATTGTGTTTCAAGATCTTTTATTTTTCACAAATTGAAGGTTTATGGCAACCCTGCAACAAGCAAGTCGATCAGTGTCATTGTCCCCATAGCATTTGCTCACTTTGTGTCTGAGTCATGTTCTGATAATTCTCACGATATTTCAAACCCTCCACCAGCAACAAGATTACAATTCACTGAAGGCTCAGGTGATGGTTAGTGGTTTTTCTTAGAAATAAAGTATTTTTAAGTGAAGATTTGTACGTTGTTTTTTTAGAGGTAATGCTCTTGCACAGTTAATGCACTACAGAATAGTGTAAACATAACCTTTACATATGTTGAGAAACCAAAATTTTGTGTGACTTGCTTTATTGCGTGTTTGCTTTATTGAGGTGTTCTGGAACCGAACCTGCAGTATCTTTGAACTGTGCCTGTAAGCTATTAATTAGGAGCGAGGCAATAATTCAGCCCACACTCCAGAACTAAAGGCTACACAAGCCAGGGATCCCTGTGGCTTTCTCAGAGGCCGCCTACCACACATGGCTGACATCATCTGGACCCTAACTACCCAACTCTCCAGTTTCATGCCTTGCCAGGTTTCCACTCACACTAGACTCCAGCCAAGTCAAACTTCCTTCAGCTCCTGAAATGCTCCATGCTCTCGCTTGCTTGCAGACTTTCCCCTCTTCACTTGGCTAACTCACACGTGTCCCGTAGATTCCAGCTCATGTACCCTTCCTCAGGAAGCATTTCCTCACTGTGTTTTCCCAGTCCCCTCAATTTCCTAAAAGCTCGGACACGACTGAGTGACTGGACTGAACTGAACTGAACTTCTTCAAGTTTAGCATGTGTCAGATTTAAGATTCTTGCTTTTTACTAGTGTGCCTTTTCTACCAACCGTAAGCTATATCCTTAACACAAGGGCTTCTCCCTGGCACAATACTAGATACTTATTAATATTTGTTAAATGAATAGCTGAATGAATACCATAAAATGTGGTCAGTGTGATCAACAAACTTATTTTGTTGCTGTTGTTGTTCAGTTGCTCAGTCTTGTCTGGCTCTTTGCGATCCCATGGATTTTGGACTTCAGCACACCAGGCTATCCTGTCCTTCACTGTCTCTGGAATTTGCTCAAATGCATGTTCATTGAGTCGATGATGCTATTCAACCGTTTCATCTTCTATTGCCCTCAATCTTTCCCAGCATCAGGATCTTTTCCAATGAAAAAGAAATGCCAAAAGGCAAAATGGTTGTCTGAGGAGGCCTTACAAATAGCTGAGAAAAGAAGAGAAGCAAAAGGCAAAGGAGATAAGGAAAGATATACCCATGTGAATACAGAGTTGCAACAAGCTTATAGTGCCATAAATATGGATCAGAGAGCCACTATGTGTAACAGCCTCTGAATACATTTCATTGACCTACGTCCCAAGTTTGTTGCTTTAAAAAAGCCAATTTCTATTTTATATAATGTTCTCTATTTTCTCCTCCCAGTTTTATGACTATGCTACAGATTGAGTTTGGAGTTAAGAGAGTAAGAGTAAGGAAAAAAGCTCTGTTTAAGCAAAGTTTGTTTTCAATTGTTTGGCAGAAACCAGACCTTGTTTTGACTTAAACTGTCCTCACTTTTTTTCAAAGTTGATAGCAGGCAATGCCAAGAATCAAAAAGGATTTAGTTTGAGTATATTTACTTTCAGTCTAGGTGGAGTCATAAGTGGTTTTAAAATTTTTGCATTGAAAATGTGGACATGATAGTTTGTATTTTCTGGCTTCACAGTTGGGGCAACTTTACGTGATTATGCATTTCTTTTCAGTTAAAAAAAATGAGAACAAATCCTTTTTCGTGAGTAAACACAAAAATGAAGCAGAGCGGAGAGAAATAATTAATGTATTTTAACTTCTTCAAAGAGCAGACTTTTTGTGTCTTAGTCATTTCCACAATTCCAACTCCTCAGTCCCATATAACGTGTCTCCTATCTCTGTGTCTTCGTGGAATTTCTTCTGGCAAAGCTTACGAAACCGACTTACTGCCCAAAGCAGGAGGTTCCCGGCGTTTATCTAGTGGAAACTTTCTAATGCATTGCACTCTTGATCACTGCCTCTTTTTTGAAACTCTTCTCACTTGGAGGTTTCAGAATAGGACTCTGCTGGTGGCGGTGGTGGTTCTCCTCTTTCTTCTCTTCCTTTTTCTTCATCACTTTTTTTTTTCTTGCAGTTTCTTCTCAGCTGTCTTCTGGAGCTCCTCTTTTCCCACTCCCTAAGGAGGGCTCTACAGCTTCTATTTGGACCCTCCAATTCTTCTTGGTCTACAAGAAATTCTTTTACTTGTATTTTATCTGTCACTTATATCTTGATGACTTCAAGTTTCCAGCTCAGACTTCTTCCCCAGGCCTCAGACTTTCATTTCCCTCTCTTGACCTTTTTGGGGCTTCCCTGAGGGCTCAGGTGGTAAAGCGTCTGCCTGCAATGCAGGAGACTGGGGTTTGATCCCTGGGTCAGGAAGATATCCTGAAGAAGGAAATGGCAACCCACTCCAGACTCTTGCCTGGAAAATTCCATGGATAGAGGAGCCTGATGGGCTACAGTCCATGGGGTTGCAAAGACTGAGCGACTTCACTTTTCTTTCACTTTTAACCTTTTTACCCAAATGTTCTGCAAGCACTTCAAACTCTGAAACTTGCTTCTTCTTTGTACCCTCTCGTGCATCTCAGTCGATGGCTCTGTCATATGCATCCAATTCACACAATGATTCTAGATTTTATTGTCCACTCTCCCATGCAATGATTTAATTACTAAGTCCAGATGATTTTATTATTACCTTCTAAATATATGGTTTTCAACCTTTTTCTCCTCTACACACCTGAGAGCTGTGACAGACGTATAGATGTCATTAACAATGGGTCACAATGTCAGTGATTCTTATTGGAAATAAGGGTGCACTCCTTAGGGGAAATCCTTAGAGGGAGTGGAGGGGCCATGGGTAGTCTGAAACAAGCCTCTACATGATTCTTATAGCTTTCAGAGATTGAGAATTGCTGTCCTAACTGCTGTGAGAATCGGATGCTCTCTAGCTAGCAGATGCTTCTGATTTAGTGGTAACCCTTATCCCAGTTCTCTACTTGATGACTGGAATATTGTTTCACCTTCAGTCTAATCTATCTTTTACATAATTACCTGAGTAATTATCTAATATAAAAACCTATTATCTCCACTTGAGACTTTTAAAGGTTCACCATTACCCATAAGTAGTTCTATAGTCTGGCCTTTGTCTTCCTTCCCAGTTCTCTGCCTTTTGTTTAGTTCACAGTTCCATGGAACTCATCCTTTCTGAGTATCCCCTTCCTCTGTCTGAGGTAGTATTTTCTTTGTTTTTTATTTGACTGACAGTTGTCCATCATTTAATACTCATTTCTTCCAAGAAACATTTCCTGACCCCCATCCCTCGCCCCACAGTCCTCCCCAAATCAGTGTGTTCTAAGTGTTCCACATGTGCACGTAGAATTTTGTGAAAATTAAAATAATTGCATGTGCACATGTTTACTGTTAGTATGTGTTTTTATTTTCTTTCCATTTACTGAGAATATTTTGAGGTTGAGGACCATATCTCATTCATCTTTGTCTCTAGTGTGTATATGGGTTTTTTGTATGTTTATAAATGTTTGTGGAAGAGAAAGGTGAATTAATAGATTTAAGCTGTTTATCCATTTCTTTCACTTAAATATTTTTATTGCATACCTACTGTGTGACAGTCATCACTCTGTACACAGATTGCTGTAGTAAAAACTTTTTATAAAAGTTAAAAAATTCCTGCCCCCATAGATTATTTTGCTAATATGGGTTGATATAATAGCTGTTGATAGTTACATGAACATTTTGATAAACATTCAACAAGTTAGGCTTTTTCTTGGTGAATGAATGAATCTCTGCCAAGTATTTTTCAAATTTGTACTTTGGATATTTCTTCCTCCAACATTTTCTCCTGGGCAAACATTTATTAGGTAGAATTATGAAAAAAACCTATAAATCACAAATAAACCATAGTGAATACTAAAAAGTATTGGACAATAGTAGAAAATAATATCAAAATAGGATCTTGTGTTTCAGTTAAATTTTAACTTCTGTTACTTGGCCCACAACACTAAACGTTTCTTTAATATCTTATTATTACAAAATATGTTATTTCTCCAATACTTGGACAAATTGAAATTGTAAAATTGGTTTCACTACAGACATTTCTTACTAAATATCATGTCCAGAAAGAGGAATTATATCTTATCTTTGAAACTAGGAGTGTAGAAAAAAGGTCTATAGCTCTAGTCTAACAGTAGTAAATGCTTTACTAATTAATATTATAAATGGGCTGTTTATTAATAGTTGTCATTCTAAACCATAATATAGTCATTTTAGGGAGGAAAAAGTCAGGTTCACAAATCAATTATTTCATTAGGAAAAATGTAAATGAACACGTAACACGAATATTGCTACTTTTTATGGCATTACATATCACCATGAATCAATCCTCACGACCTAAATACTACTATTTAGTATTTTCAGTTGGTAAAATGAAAATAGAATATATTTTCACAAATGGGCTGTTTATATATTTCCACAAAGTAATGGTAGATGCTGGAAGATTTAAAGAATTATGTTATTAGAAAACTTGAAAATTATCATTTCCACCCTTATGTTTCCTAAAAATGAAAAAAACAAAAAAACAAAAGCACCTGTACCATTAATTCCTTATTTTCAGATGATAATGCATAACTCCCCAAAGCACGCTCCAATATATCAAAACCTTTATTTTGGCTCAACAGGTTTTCTTAATAACATCAAAATTTCTTCTTTCACTTTAAAAAAATATTGCTTCTATGATTAAATTAAAATTTTAATATAATTTATTCAAAATGTGGTTATTGAATCAAATTACTAGACTTTTTGAAGTTTTATTTAAATTAAAACTTTTTAACATATTGTCAAGGATGAAAGTAAATGGCAACCCACTCCAGTATTCTTGCCTGGAGAATCCTGTGGATGGAGGACCCTGGTGGGCTGCTGTTTATGGGGTCCCACAGTTGGACACGACTGAAGTGACTTAGCATAGCATAGCAAGGATGAAAGTGGGAATTGCCGGCCAGTCCAGTGGTTAGGACTCAGCTCTTCCACTGCCAGGATCTAGGTTCCATCCCTGGTTGGGTGGGGGAATGAAAGTGGGTAATTGCAAGTCTGAGATAAGACCCTATCCTTTACCTACCATTCATAGCCTATCTAGCAGTATTAGGTTCCAAGAAATTAGTTCTCCAAAGGGTGTTGGAAGTAGCCTCATTGAAAACTTTTCTTGAGAATCTGGGAGCAGAATTTCAATAAGAAACTAAAGCTATATATAGAGACTTTAATTAAAATCTGTTGGCTTTTCCTCCCTCATTTACTGCTGCTTCAATGAGCACCAACCATTGTTTATCTCACTCCCATTGTTTACTGATGCATTTGTGAACTAACCATTCTTCTGAAAGCGAAAGTCGTTCAGTCATGTCCTACTGTTTGTGACCCCATGGACTGTACAGTCTATGGAATCAAGCCAGGGTTTCCTGCATTGCAAGTGGATTCTTTACCAGCTGAGCCATCAGGGAAGCCCAAGAATACTGGAATGGGTAGCCTATCCCTTCTCCAGGGGATCTTCCCAGCCCAGGAATCAAACCAGGGTCTTCTGCATTGCAAGTGTATTCTTTACCAGCTGAGCTACCAGGGAAGCCCTTACCCTGTTCCTCTACCCCATTCTTTTTTCTTTTTCAGATCTAACATTTTTAACCTTAAAACCTCACTGACGCTTTTCAGCACCATGGGTCTCCAAATCCAGTTCTAATGAACTGACTTAGTGACCTTTATCTGTTTCAGAGGCTAGTGCTCCTTGCAGTCTGGCTCCTCTTTCCTGCCTGGCTCCATGGCAGCTGGGTACTGGGGAAGAGCTGGAGGCACCCCTCTGCCCCCCTGCCCTCCATTAAATGATGTCATTGGCAACTGTGCTGACATTGTCCAGCAGTGGCACATGCTTGTCATCAGGCACTACAGCATACCTGGTCTTACACTGTCAATATTCATGTGTACTGGCTGGGTTCCTGATGAAGGTAGAGTTGAGGGGGGCTGGCTTCTGTGATGGATTTGCCCTGGTATGTGCTGTCTTGCTTTCCATATGCACCCCGCTCTTCATCTCTCAAATACAGGTTATATCTGGATTATGATGATAAGATGAAGGATTTTACAGTCCTGGTTGGTTGTATCTTTCAACCCCCTGTACCTCTCAGACTCTCCTCATCTTTTTTGCTTGTATATTCTCATTGAATATTAATAAAATATGTGATATTAACAGAGCAAATTATATGGCCTAGAAATGATAGTTTGATTAAATCAGACAGTGAATGCAACAGTATATTAAAAACTTTATTCAGAATAATCTTGCTTTCAATCATCTTTCACATTTCAGTCACTTCGATATCTAGAGCAGTACAATAAAAACACAGTGCTATCCACTTGCACAATTTAAAATTTTCTCATAGCTACATTTAAAAAAGTAAAAAGAAACAGGTGAAACTAGTTTTAATAATATATTTTATTTAACCCAGTATCCAAATATGTATCCAAAAATATTTTTTCAACAAACAATCGACAAAAACATTACTGAGATTTTGTCATTCTTTTTTTTTTTTTCCATTCTAAGTCTTCAAAAATGGCACAGCCATTTTATACTCTCTCCAGTTTGGGAATCCCTTGCTGTCCTTTGGGAATCCTCTGCTGTACTAAACTTCTATATCTCCTTTTAAGAGCTCTTTGTCTTATAAGGTTAAACGTAATTGTCTAATCAGATATTATTGCCAAAAAATCTGAAACAAGCCAAAAGCTTGTTAGAAATGTGAACTTTCATCTCTTCTCAGCCTTTTGGCTAAGATCAAGTGAATTAAGAGCTTTCATTCACTGCTGTTATGCTGCAATGCATCCTCAGTAGCTAATGTGCCTTGAGATATTAAGTAGTGATGGTATGGAACTATTGTGATGAGCAAGGTATTTAAAATTGTCTTTTTATATTATTCTTTAAAAATCTCTATTTTTATATATGAATTATAAACTAGTGGATGATGAATATAATTTATAAATAAATATAAATACATTATAAATGCAGGTTCAAAAATACTTGATGACCATTGGTATACAGGGTAAAGTCCAAATATTTCAGTTCATTTTTAAGGTCCTTTTACTTTCAGTTCAGTTCAGTTCAGTCGCTCAGTTGTGTCTGACTCTTTGCGACCCCATGAATTGCAGCATGCTAGGCCTCCCTGTCCATCACCAACTCCCGGAGTTTACTCAAACTCATGTCCATCAAGTCGGTGATGCCATCCAGCCATCTCATCCTCTGTCTTCTCCTTCTCCTCCTGCCCCCAATCCCTCCCAGCATCAGGGTCTTTTCCAATGAGTCAACTCTTCGCATCAGGTGGCCAAAGTATTGGAGTTTCAGCTTTAGCATCATTCCTTCCAATGAATACCCAGGACTGATCTCCTTTAGGATGGACTGGTTGGATCTCCTTGCAGTCCAGGGGTCTCTCAAGAGTCTTCTCCAACACCACAGTTCAAAAGCATCAATTCTTCGGCACCCAGCTTTCTTCATGGTCCAACTCTCACATCCATACATGACTACTGGAAAAACCATAGCCTTGACTAGACAGACCTTTGTTGGCAAAGTAATATATCTGCTTTTGAATATGCTATCTAGGTTGGTCATAACTTTCCTTCCAAGGAGTAAGCGTCTTTTAATTTCATGGCTGCAGTCACCATCTGCAGTGATTTTGGAGCCCAAAAAATAAAGTCTGACACTGTTTCCCCATCTATTTCCCATGAAGTGATGGGACTGGATGCCATGATCTTTGTTTTCTGAATGTTGAGCTTTAAGGCAACTTTTTCACTCTCCTCTTTCACTTTGATCAAGAGGCTTGTTTAGTTTCTCTTCACTTTCTGCCATAAGGGTGGTGTCATCTGCATATCTGAGGTTATTGATATTTCTCCTGGCAATCTTGATTCCAGCTTGTGCTTCTTCCAGCCCAGCATTTATCATGATGTACTCTGCATATAAGTTAAATAAGCAGGGTGACAATATACAGCCTTGACGTACTCCTTTTCCTATTTGGAACCTTTTACTTTACCCACATATTAACCCCACTGAAACTACCAGTGCCTTCCCCCATGTTTCCTCTAAGTTAAGGCCACCAAAGAAAGCCTGATTCTCCTTGATTTGTGTGCTCTAACTCAACATTTTATTTCTTGTATCTGTGATTTTGCTCAAGCTTATGTTCTTGTTTGCTTCTCTTTCATCTTTTTACCTAATAAATAATCTTTTCTTTCAGGATTCAGCACAATTTCCACTTCCTGGAAATCATACTAGAATGGTTACTCCATCCTATGTTACTATCTTTTTGACTTGAATTCTTGTATTTTTTTTTTTTTTTGGTGCTATTTATTTTGACATCTATCTATAGACGATCTTTTATTATTGTTTACCTTTTTTTTTAATGTATATAATCTGTTTTCTCAACTGATTTTATGTATTTTAAAGCAGGGACATTGTGTGTCTTTTGTTGACCTTTTAGCACCTATTATAGTGTACAGAGCTTCATAACATTATATAAATTAACACTAGGCTGAAACAAAATTAAGGTTTAAATACTCCTGTTTTTAACCTTAATCATCCTCATTGTGATGGCCTATCTTATTCTCTGTGGTCTAGAGGGATTTTATTGATAAATGTGTATGTTCTATGGAAATATGGGTTTAATAAATAGTTGCTTTGTGTAGCCAAGAAATTTTCTGTTATCTCATGACTCCATGATATCTCAGAACTCCATGGTTTTTATCCTTAAACAACTTTGTCTTTGTAAGAGATAAGGATAATTTAGAGACTTTCCCTGAAAGGCTTAGTAAACTTGGCTAACTCTATATAATCTTCCATAATTTGTGACAATCTGGCAGGAATGGAAATATAGGGTGGTTTATTAGCAGAAATGTTGTCACATGATATAGGTGAGAAGATAACATTTGACGTCCGTCAAAGGAACGGGACAAATTTCACAAATCAAACCCCAGCTTGGCCCAGGTTCCAGTGTCATCACATCATACAGTCACCATTTAACTCATATTTCACCTGTGTTAGTGGTATATTGTCCTCTCTGAACATTTTTGTGTTATCTCTTTAGTTTTGAAGAAAATGAGAAGTTATTTTATAAGGTTTGTTATATTTGAGCACAGCAATTGGGATTTGAGTGAAAATTACACAAAAGTGTTAGAAAATATTTGACAAAATAAGATACGTACAAATAAATAAGGGAAAGGGAAATTATTGTTTGATGGGTACATAGTTTCAGTTTTACAAGATGAAAAGAGATGATCCAAGCTCTCTTAGCCTTGGAATCTGTTTTATACTCTCTCTAGTTTGGGAATCCCTTACTAAACTTCTTAAAGTAGTAGTAATTCCAGACAGATAAACTGGAAAAGAATCTGGGTATTAACTTTTCTGATTCTCTCCTCTCCAGATGAGTCTTTGGTGATTAGATAGCAGACAGTCCCCTGAAATCACCATTGTGAGGTTTCCTCCTGTGTACCATGGGTCATTGTTTTAATCCTACTCTAGTATAAAGACAGTCCCTGCCCTACTCTGGGATGCACTGCAAGATAACAGCTTCATCATGTTCATTTCTTAGGGCCAGGTTAACTCTCAAGCTGGAGTGGATGTTCCCTGGCCAAGGCTAAACTCTTAGCCATAGATATTCAAGCATTTTCAGGCACAGAAAAGCCAAACACACTTTGGTATAGAGCTGACTGCAAAGCCAAATCCCTACCATGATTTATTGGCTGAAATATTCCTTGGAGAGGTGGGGGCTCAGTTGCTATAGAACGGAATATAGCATCTCTTTAGATACCAGAGGAGGCATGCATGCATGTGTGCTGTGTTGCTTCAGTCATGTCTGACTCTTTGCGGCCCTATGAACTATAGCCCGCCAGGTTCCTCAGTCCATAAGATTCTCCAGGCAAGAATTACTGGAGTGCGTTGGCATGCCCTCCTCCACCCAGGGATTGAAGCCACGTCTCCTGCATTGCAGGCAGATTCCTCATTGCTGAGCCACTGGGGAAGCCCAGAGGAGGCTTCAGGGAGTAAATTTGTCATTTCTCATTGTTTTTGACGATTTCAATTCTATTTAAGTTTCTTTTATGCAAAGTTTTGCTGTTGTTCAGTCACTCAGATATGTCCGACTCTCTGTAACGCCACGGACTGCAGCATGCCAGGCTTCCCTGCCCTTCACTACTGACGTATGGTATGAGTGTTGCCTTTGTTCATACAGGTGTCAAGGTGTTGTGTTTACGTTTGGGGTGTGTACAGATCAATATGCACTGTTCCCCACTCGAATGTTGATGGCCACCACTCCATCATCACGTTCAACAATATTCCTTTGCTAACTAGATCCACGTTGTGTATAGGTACATAACATAAACAAACAATATCTCAAAAGGAACTAACATTGGCTGTTTACTAAGTGGTGTTTAGTCCAGTTAGTCCTCATACCAGCCCTCCAAGATTGGTTTTACTGTCCCTTTTTTTTTTTTTTTCTTTTAACCGATGAGGAATCTAAGGCTTAAAGAGTAACCTACCTGAGATCACCCAACTAGTAAATGATAGAGCTGTGTTTCCATGCCTCATACGTCTCGATCCAAAATCAATGACTTTCCTACTTTAGCACACCATTTCAACTAGAGCTTATTTCTGCATCAATAACTCATCCTCTCTTTGGGTACTGGAAAGAATAGTGGACTAACTGTAACTCAACCATGTTGAGGTTCCATTATACCTTATAAATGTTTGATTCAAGCAGCACATACTTAGGAATGAAGGACTGGTCCTAATACTCAAATGGGTCAAAGCGCTGTAGAATGTTTTATGGCTAGGATAGAATATGCTGTTCCAATGTAATGTTCTGCCTGGTCATGAGTGATTCTTATTCAATATTTTGAAGCTTTTCCTCCCTTTCTCTTATCACACTTATCTAATTCTTTAATGAATGAAAAAATGAGTTGTTCTGAAAGTGAGACTGTAAAGTGAGGAGAGAAGTATCCTATTAAGCATAATCCTATAGCTTTTATTTATCTTTAAATATTTGTTTATTTGGCTGTGTCGGGTCTTAGTTGCATTGTGCAACATTGTTGCGGAGCAGACTCTCTAGTTGTGGTGTGTGGGCTCAGTAACTGCGGCTCACAGGCTGAGTTCCCTGACCAGGGGTCAAATCCACATCCCTAGTATTGAGGCGGATTCTTTTTTTTAAGATAAGCTTTTTTTTTTTTCATTGGAGGATAATTGCTTTACAATGTTGTGTTGGTACATCGTGAATCAGCTCTAAGTATACATACATCCCCTCCCTCTTGAACCTCTTTCTCACCCTTCACCCCATCCCACCCCCCTAGGTTGTCACAGAGCTCTGGGTTGAGCTTGTGTTATACAGCAACTTCCCACTAGCTATCTATTTACATATAATAATGTAAATGCATACATTTCAATACTGCTTTCTCATCCCACCCTCTCTGTCCCCAACTGTTTCTTCAAGCCTGTTCTCTTTGTCTGTGTCTCTGTTCTTGTGCAAGGCAGATTCTTAACCACTGCACCTCCAGGGAAGTCCTAGAATCCCATAGCTTTTAAAGTGAAAGTTATCAGGTCACCACTTATCTCATATTTGGAATAAATGCAATAGACTTTGTGTTAGACTGTAATAGATATCTGGTGTAATTTAGTTTTATTTGTCCTTGAAACAAGAAGATTTGCTATATTTTGGAATATTATTAAAATGTGCACTAGTTTGTGTTTATATTACTATCGAATTTCGTTATTGTGTTTTGTTTTTATTCTTAGTACAGGACATGGTGATATGATGATGACATATGCTTGAATTCTATTCTCAAATCAGAGCATGTCAGTTTAGGAAATATTGTTCTACCTTCCTGTTTCCAGAAATAAATTTAAGGTATGAATTTCACTGCTTACAAATGTTCAGATACCTAAAAGCCTTGATTTAAAAGTGGGTACAAAATGGAGTAAATTGGCTTCTAATGAGTCAGTTTGTCTTGTTTTAGAAAGAACTTGAACATTTATCAAGAAAGTATGTTTTTCATTTGTGTACTTTACTTTTTTATCATGAGATGTATGAAAAAATTCTAGAATTTTAAATCTTTTTTTCATTTAAATTAGCAAAACGGTGAGACTTTCCACATACACATTTTCTTCCTTAAGAAGAAGGCTACAGCACAACAAAGCACATAGAAGTTAATTATAGATCTTGGTGAATGAGAACAAGACTTGGTGTTGGAATAGGAATTGAAATTACTCTGTGCCTCTCTTCCCACCTTTTTGTTTTCTTCAAAAGAAGAACCAATAACAGGTAGCATTGACTGAAGGAAAAAAAAATCACAACCTAAAATTTGAGAATTATGTTTTATTCAGGAACCTTCGGAGAAGGCAATGGCACCCCACTCCAGTACTCTTGCCTGGAAAATCCCATGGACGGAGGAGCCTGGAAGGCTGCAGTCCATGGGGTCGCGAAGAGTTGGACACGACTGAGCGACTTCACTTTCACTTTTCATTTTCATGCATTGGAGAAGGAAGTGGCAACCCACTGCAGTGTTCTTGCCTGGAGAATCCCAGGGATGGGGGAGCCCAGTGGGCTGCCGTCTATGGGGTCACACAGAGTTGAACACGACTGAAGCGACTTAGCAGCAGCAGCAGCAGGAACCTTACTGAGAACTACAACCTGGGATAAAGCCTCTCAGATAGCTCTGAGGGACTTTTCCAAACAGGTAAGGGAGGAGCCAGAATATATAGGAGTTTATGCTAGGAAAGAAAAAAAGACGTAGACAAACATTAAAAAATTACTGCTAACCACAAAAAACAAACATCTCAAGTTAATGATTTCAGTGCCTTTCTTTTTTTTTTTTTTTTTTAATTTTATTTTATTTTTAAACTTTACATAACTGTATTAGTTTTGCCAAATATATGTATGGGAAGATGTAAGAGTCTGGACTTTTGAAGTTATTCCTTTGATACTCAAATATCTAGGGCCTGTATCCTCTTTTTCTCTATCTTGAATTCCCCTCCAGGCAAACCATCCAGGAGCTGCTGCAGTGGCATATGGCTTGATAGCAGGCAATGTTTTGTTGTCTATAGTCGTACTTCTAAAGTCACAAAATACTTCTTTCCTAATAACCTTACCAGAAAACTGGCAAAAGTTGTTTTTATGTGATATTGAAATCATGTTTAGTGAGCCATTCTTTCTATGTTTATATCTACTGGCAGTTGCAATTTTCATCTTGTCAGCCCACCAAAGTGAGGGGTTCTCTTTCACTGGGGATAAATCTATGTATTGAATGGACTACCTAGATTATAGCAAACTGCCTTGAAAAAAAAAATCCTTGTAACCATTAGTAATGTCATATCATCATATTTTTCCCTAAGGGAAAGCAATCTGCTACATGACTTTCTTCCACACATTCATGTAGGATTAAAAGTTGATGTTTAGCAGCTTCCCAGGTGGCTCAAGTGGTAAAGAATCCTCTTGCCAATGCAGGAGACACAGGCAGGAGAGGCAGGTTTTGATCTCTGAGTCAGGAAGATCCCTGGGAGAAGGAAATGGCAACCCACTCCAGTATTCTTGCCTGGGAAATCCCATGGACAGAGAAGCCTGGTAGCCTATAGTCCATAAGGTCGCAAAGAGTCAGACATGACTTAGCAACTGAGTACAAAAGTTAAATATTAAACATCCCTTTGATAGCTCTAAGAAAGAAGTATCCTATCTGTTGACATTGGTTCAATTGCAGAGTAGGGGCCTGTTAGGTAGAATTCCATGTCAGAGTCCTCCCCTTGATTTGTTGCTATTGTTATTCTAAGGGAAAAAATGAGGGTTTTCTTTGTTTTAAAAAATTCTATAAGTATTAAGCAAACATGATAAACAAATAGGCTACTTCACAGTTTTAGGACAAGTATCAAACAAGTTAAATGTATTTATTGAGAAATTCCCAGTTATAATAAAAGGGAGAATAAAATAAGTATTTTTAATCTTTTGCTCTATCCAAAGAAGAGAATAGAGAATGTTTCTCTATCCAAAATAGATAATGAATTAGTAGAACTGAACTATTTGGCTATTTAAGTCTGTGCTTTGCTTGTTTGATTTTGGGTACAATTGTTCCTCTTTAGAAATTAGAATAATTCAGTTATTGTTGAGTGTCTGCCATAGACTTTATTAGTTTTCAACTATTGAAAACTAATATTTCAACGATATTGAAAACTTTATTAGTTTTCAACTATTAATACACCTTTAAAAAAAGTATAACAACTATTCATTCTCCACTATCAGTAAAAGATTAAACTCTGGAAGGAAAATAAAGAAAATATTTCCATTTTTACAGTTTCTATTTTCACATCTATCTTTGTGAGTTTATGTGATATTCCTTTAAAAATTGTTTGTAGAACAGAAAAATAAAAAATTTGTGCATCATTAAGGAAAGATTGTAGCCAGAATGGAAAACTTCACAAAATCATGTATTTTAGACTTTTATTTTAGAGAATGATTATAGCTAATAATGTCTAGCCTCCACTGAGTAGTTTGCCCACATAATTACATGGTGTAATTTAACATTACATTTTAGGATGTTAATTAAAACCTTCAATTTAAGTCAGGATAAAATTCTGAGAAATACATGGGATATGGGAGTGGGAGTGGAAGCTGAATAACTGTCTTACTGTATTAAATTAAACATTGATTAAATAGGGAGCAGAGATTGCAAAAAAAAAAAAATACCATCTTGCACAAAGTAAAATGCTAATTTGATATGTTTTAAAGTTCATGTTGACACTATTCAAGTGTGGAATAGTGTGATAAAAATGATCAGAGAATGTATTATTTTACTTCTTGTGTGTCTAGACTTGCATTTTGTGAATTTCTTTTTCTTCATGAATCAAATATACTCTGAACTTTTAATGTGAGGTCATCGGTGCACATTCTGGGCCTCAGGAGAGTGGATTGAAACAGCATGTAGGTTTTATATATCTGTCCCTCAACTTGTATAAACTTACCTTGCTGTTTGTTTGCAATTGTGTGTCAGAGGCCATGAGGAACCATCAGGAGATGCAGAATTTCAAGATGAACTTGAAATCCTAGGGAGACAGAAGTAATCCACGGTGGCTTTAGGGCCCAGGCCCAGGTCCAAGAACAACAGCTGGCCCCATCAAATGCTTAAAATAATTAAGAATATATTATGGTTCTTTACACAAATGTGGAAATAATTTCAGTTTTCAATTTCAGTATCAATGAGTATTTTTTCTTTGTAATTGTGGGATGCCTTATTTCTTAACTATTGGCCTCCAAATAAACATTACTACATACATATTTTGTTAGGGAGAAGTTCAGTATACTTAACTGTATTTCCATGTACTTATTGATTTAACCAAGCCCTGTTTATGCCATAATTTAATCATTGCATCTTAATCATTTATTCATCCATTCAACAAATGTTATTACTATAAATAGGGACTTATTTATTGGTTTTATTGGTCAGATTGTGAAAATAATGAAAAATGAATTTTCATTTAGAAGGACACAATTAATGGAATGATATGATTTTGCTGTGTTAAGCAGAGATCTCTAGATTTAAATTAAACCAAAAAGTTTGTGGTTTGGGGCAGTAAATCTGGCATCGTTAACATTGGTTCCTTATTTTTCTAGCTCCTGATTATTTTTTGAGAAGGGAAGACTTCCTTATTAAAGTTCTTGTTAACAGAGAAAAATTAAACTCCCCACACATCAGTCATTATAATCTGCTCTGCATGTGAAAGGTGTCAAATAAATATCACTGGAATTTTTGAGAAGTCTTTACAGCCTCTCAATAGTGAGCTTAAGTATAAGAATATTTGATTCCTCTTGCACAGCCTTAGAGGGTCTGCAATGTTCACTGCAGATAACTTACTTCATCACCTGAGTGTAATGAATATGAGTAGTGATGAGCTGCACAATGTGCTATTGTTGGATAAAGTAGACATCCATAGATGTCAGTTGTTAAAAGGTGGTTGATGGCACTATTAAATTCAACTACATCCTTACTGATCATTTCTGATAGAGAGGTGTTGGAGTTCCAGTTACCATAGTAGCCTCATCTATTTCTCCTTGTTGTGCTATCAGTTTTTGCCTTGTGTGATTTGATGCTTTTTTGTTAGGTGCCTACACCTGAGGATTGTTATGTCTTCTTAGAATATTTGACCCTTATGATTGTGTAATGCCCCGCCTTGTCCCTGATAACTTTCCTTGCTCTGGAGTCTGCTCTGTCTGAAATTAATATAGGTATTCCAGCTTTCTTTTGAGTAGCATCAACAAGGTATATCTAGACCTAGATCTATTTCTTCATTCACTTACTTTTAAGTGTCTTTTTATTAAAAGTGGGCTTCTTATAGATAACGTACAGTTGAGCCTTGTTTTATAATATGATCATTGGTGTGATTATATCCGGAGAAGGCGATGGCACCCCACTCCAGTGCTCTTGCCTGGAAAATCCCATGGATGGAGGAGCCTGGGAGCTGCAGTCCATGGGGTCGCACAGAGTCAGACACAACTGAAGCGACTTAGCAGCAGCAGCAGCAGTGATTATATCATTGAAATTTAAATTGGGTACTGATATAGCTGGATTCATATCTACCGTATTTATTACTATTTTTTATTTTGTTGCCCTTGTTTTTGTTCTTATTTTTGTCTTCTGTAATTTTTCTGCTCTTTAGGTTTGAATTGAGCTTTTTATATGATTCTATTTTCTGTCCTTTCTTAACATATCAGTTACACTTCTTTTTTCACTTTTCTTTGATGGTCTCCCTAGAGTTCACAATATACATTTACAACTTATCCCCGTCGTCTTCCAAAGAACACTATACCACTTCATGGATAGTGTGAATATCTTATATTTACAAAATAATCTTAATTCCTTTCCTTCGTACCTTGTCTCTTTGTTGTCATTCAATTCAAAGAATTTGTAAATATATATAATGTACATTTGTACATACTTGTACATAATTGAATATATTATTGTCATTATTATTTTAAACAAGCTGTTATCTGCTAGATCAGTTAAGCAGAAGAAAAATAAAAGTTTTTATTTTACCTGCACTCATTCCTTCTCTGATGCCTCCTTTTTTATGTAGATCCCAGTTTCTGAACTACTTCATTTTTCTTTTTTATGTGGAAGTTGTTTTACCATTTCTTGCATGACAAGTCTACTGGCAACAAATTTCCTCAATTTCTTTTTCTAAAATAGTCTTTATTTCTTCATCACTTTCGAAGGATAATTTCACAGAGTATAGAATTCTAGGTTAGTGGTTTCAATTTTAAAGCATAGGTTCAAAGGGTACAGAATTTTCAACACTTAAAGTATTTAGAGTGTTTTTTGAGAAGTTGGATGTAATTCTTATCATTGCTGCTCAATAGGTATGGTGTTTTCCTCACTCTCACCCCTTGACTTTTTCAAGATTAAAAAAAAAATCTGTGATTTTTCTCAAGTTTGAATATGATATGCCTAAGTGTCCTTCCCCCCACCCCCCCACCCCCATTTATAGTTTGATGTTCTCTGAGCTTCCTGGACCTGTGGTTTGATGTCTGACATCAATTTGAGGAAATTCTTAGCCCTTAATGGGCTCCCCAGGTGACACAATGGTAGAGTTCACCTGCCAGTGCAGGAAATGCAAGAGACAGGAGTTCAGTCCCTGGGCAGGAAGATCCCCTGGAGGAGGAAATGGCAACCCGCTCCAGTATTCTTGCCTGGAAAATTCCACGGACAGAGGAGCCTGGTGGTCTACATTCCATGGGGTCGCAAAAGAGTTGCAACCGAGCACAATATTTTAAATATTGCCTCTTTCCTTTTTCTCTTTCTTTTCCTTCTAGTGTTCTCATTAGGCATATGTTACACTTCTTACAATTGTCACATAGTTCTTGGATATTTGGTTCTTTTTTAAAAGTCTTTTCTTGATTTATTTTTTAGTTTTGGAAATTTCGATTGTCCTATTCTTAAATTCAGAGATTTTTTTCCTAGCCATGTCCAATCTACTAATGAGTCAGCCCACCAAAGGCATTCATCATTTCTGTTACAGTGATTTTGATCTCTAGCTTTTCTTTTTGATTCTTTCTTAGAATTTTCACCTCTCTGCCGACATTATCTATATCTGTTCTTGCATGTTGTGTACTTTTCCCATTAACATCTTTAGCATGTTAGTCATAGTTTAAAAAAAGAAAAAACAAAAAAAACCCTGGTCTGATAATGGCAACATCTTTGCCATTTCTGACTCTGGTGCTTGTTTATTGTCTTCAAACTGTATTTTTTTTTCTTTACCTTTTAGTATGTCTTGTAATTTTTTGTTGGAAAATGGACATGATATATTAGAAAAGGCAAGTGTGGTATTTAGGCCTTTAGTAATGTGATAGATGTTGGGAGAGAGGAGATGTCTACAGTTCTATGATTAGATCTCAGTCTTTAGTGAGCCTCTGATCATGGACTGTCAGTTTCAGCAGTGCTTATTGTTTTTTTTCCTCCTCTCAGGTGGGACAGAATGGCTTGAGGGGGTGTTTTCCTTCCTCTGTGTTAGGTTCTGCTATAACCCCAACAGGTTTTGCAGTGGTAAAATTGTTTCCACTGATAAAAGGCCTGAGGGTGGGCCTTTTAAAGAAGAACAGAATACTCTGCCATATTTCAGAATGGTTCCAGAACTTTGAGAGAATTTGTCTTCAGTATTCCTATGAGGACATGTTTGAACTCCTAGAGATAAAACAGAAGTATGTGGGCATCCTTATAATTGAGACCTTGTGGAATTTTTAACTCTCAGACTTGTCCACACTGAGCCTCCAGCAATTCATCAGTGATACTGTACATTTCCCTACCCTGGCACTAGTTCTGCTGGTGGTTTTTGCTTGTGGGTTTCCTCTTTCATGTTGTGAACGCTGTGATTCTCTTTTTCTGCCAGTCTTTCTCTCTAATTTGGGCTTGCTGTGTGCCATGTCACCTAACTTCTCTGAAAGAATGAGTTATTGATTTTTTAGTTGGTTTAAAGCTTTTTTACTTGTTGTTAGGGAAGAATGGTAACTTTTAAGCTTCTTTATCTGTGGGACTGGAAACTTAAAGTTACATGTGTTCCTTGAAAGCACTGATTATGTATAAGTCATCTTTATACATCCCCTTAATGTAATTATCGGAGAAGGCGATGGCACCCCACTGCAGTACTCTTGCCTGGAAAATCCCATGGATGGAGGAGCCTGGTAGGCTGTAGTCCATGGGGTCACACATGAGTTGGACACAACTGAGCGACTTCCCTTTCACTTTTCACTTTCATGCATTGGAGAAGGAAATGGCAACCCACTGCAGTGTTCTTGCCTGGAGAATCCCAGGGATGGGGGAGCCTGGTGGGCTGCCGTCTATGGGGTTGCACAGAGTTGGACACGACTGAAGGGACTTAGCAGCAGCAGCAGCAGCAGTGTAATTGTCATGGTGCTCCTATGTAGTTAGTTCTCAGTCCTCTCAAATGAATGACTAGATATGTGTCTACACTGTCAAAAATTGTTTTGTGATCCCTTTCTACTGTTGAAATTCTGTTTTGTTTTGCTTTTACTCATCTGTCCTAAAGTGTGACATCTCCACTGTTGCAAGTCTGGACAGTGAATCTACAATTGAAATATGTGACTGGAATTTGTCCCAACTTCAATCATATGGTCAAAGGTCACCTTCTCTAAGATACATGTTAAGCAGAGGGGGTTTCGTGTGTACTGTTGAGACATCATCTTGGCAGCAGCTTCTCTAGATCTCATGCTCCTTTCGCAGATCTAAGCACTGCTGGGGCTGCTTCTCACATGGATGCACCAGGAGCTGGAATTCTGGAACTACTGACTCCTTGATGCATCTATTCTACCCTAGCTTCAGGAGAGGGGTTTTGTAAGAAAAGCTACACAGTTCTTTTTATTGCCTAATATCTCACCCTTCTCCCCACTGAAACCCCTGTCACATCTCCACACTCCTTTCTACAGTTTTCATCAACATTACCCAAGGAATGGAAATGGATGATGGAAAGTAGAACAGAAAAAAAATAGATATAAAATCAATGTTATGACTGTCCATCTAGTTCAAATGTAAAAAACTAAGAATATTAAGCCCTGCACACTTCATTTTCTTGGCTTTTGACAGAGTTCTTCATAAACCTACCTTTTGACTTTCTGTTTGCCTGTACCCAGCAGTCCCACCCCATAGACCTTAGTGTCCTTAGGATTTATCTTTCTTCCTACACAAGAAAGTCTTTGAGATCATGAATCCTACAGCAGCTCGCACAGTCTGAAATACTGTTTAGCATGGGAAAAGAAATGCTATGTGAAATGGTAAAACTCCAGCAGAACCATCTGGGTGGGCTTTTCTACTTTAATTCTATATCCTTTTGAAGTCTCCCTGAGCATACAAACTATTGCTCTGCACCTTCATCTTTATGATTGTAGAGTGGCCAACTATTGGATCAAATACACTCATGTGCCCATATACATCTACACACAGACAAATATAAAAGTAATTTTTGTTAAAGAACAGTAGAGATTCATACTAGCTAAATATATTTTCCTAAATATAACCTAACTTGCAGATTCCTGTGCCCATAACCATTCTACTACCATTTCATACTCAGAGGTCAATATTACATAAGGAATAGTCCGTTACCATAAGTAATAGTCCATTACCAGGCTTATGCGTTACCTGCCAATTGATGGCCACTCCCTAGCTGTCTTAACATGGTCTTAAAAGCTATACTTTCCTGTAGCTCATGCCAACTCAAATTCTTAGCTAACATGTCACTTATAATAATCTTTGGACATGGAAAGGAGAAAAATGAAGAGATCCATTTTGTTTCTGTTCGAGCCAATCCCCCAGAAGTCAGGGTCCAGGTATTTCAGTTGCTGCTTAAAATCTACTGGATAATTTTAATGAAAACTTCTGATGTATAATTTTATGATTCTAAACACTACAAAAATGTTACACCTTATTTTGAATTTTATGTAAACATCAGATCTTCCCTGCTGGCTCAGACGGTAAAGCATCTGCCTACAATGTGGGTGAGCTGGGTTCAATCCCTGGGTTGGGAAGATCTCCTGGAGAAGGAAATGGCAACCCACTCCAGTACTCTTGCCTGGAAAATCCCATGGACAGAGGAGCCTGGTAAGCTACAGCCCATTGGGTGGCAAAGAGTTGGATATGACTGAGCAACTTCACTTTAAATAGATCACAAGCCCCAATGTTCATTGCAGCTACAAAATGTTCATTGCATCACTACAAAAATGTTACACCTTATTTTGAATTTTATTTAAACATGGGAATTTGATTTTTGGACTGATGCATTTTGTTTCCATCTTACAAGTATTTCAATGGCTAGCTATATTCACAAATTTTTAATAATTTCTTAGTGTTCTAAGAATTACTGGTCTAGCTGTCTAATTTGATTGAAGTTTGATTCTTGCCTTAACAAATACTCTATTGAAGTTGTTCTTTACTGTCTGGCAGTTTTCTTATGCCTTAAATATATAATCATTCCTTCCTTCAGAAGACCAAAAATTGGGTGGTCTTGAAGATGTAGTACTAACACAATTTAAATGCAAGAGTAATTTCAGCATTCAGATTGCCACTTATATGCTACCAGTGCTATGCATGCCTTGCATAAAGAAAATACCCAATTACCTATCTTTGGCAACCTCACACTCTACTACCTGCCAAAAATGAAATTGCTCTACATCACATTGCTATTCTTTGTAAATGTGTTTGAATCTTATGCTCCAGACTTACTGAAGCGGTTTGAATTCCCAGGATATAGACTATTTTCTTATGTTTTCATGACTTCCACACACTGTTCCCTTAGTTCAGAAGTCACATTCCACCTCTCAGCCCCATTCTCCATCACCTTCTACACCTGCATAACTCCTTATCCTTCAAAACTCAGCTCAGATGTCATATCCTTTGGAAAGCTTTTCAATTCTGCCTTCTCCGTCTGGAGAAGCCTGGATTGAATGTCCACCCTGCAGTTATACTTACACAAAATTATCTGCCTTTACATGTTTATAGCTTTATAAATCTCTCCTAATTGGTAAGCCCAGTGATCTTAGGAACTAATGCCACTTATGTCTGTATTGTCAGCACATAGTAGATGACCAGTTAATATTTAATGAACTGAGGGAAATATTGCTTGTGGGTACTTATCAAAGCATTCATTCTGGTTTTTCTATTGTACCTGGATGATGTATGTGAAGCTCACCAATCCACTAAGTCACCCACATATTCTATAGAGAAGACTTTTTATTTCTTAAAATATTTGGACCTTTTCCTGGAACTATTATCATTATTGTTCTTTGTATGTGTGTGATAGATGGACATTGACAATTACTGATCATCTGTGATTGCTAGATCTGCTAGATTAGTATATTTTCTCATTTAATGCTTGTGATGACCCTTTAAGATTGGTTTTTTATTTTATTCACTTTATAATCAAGGACCTAGACACTAAGAAATGCTAAGTAATTTTTTCAATTTCTTTTTTTTTTTTAATTTTATTTTATTTTTAAACTTTACATAACTGTATTAGTTTTGCCAAATATCAAAATGAATCCGCCACAGGTATACATGTGTTCCCCATCCTGAACCCTTCAATTTCATATCTGCTAAATGGCAGAGCTAGGATCTGGATTCTAAGTCTATCAATTATTTAGAGCTCCTCCTTTTTGCACTATGTATGTTGTATTTATTTTGATGTATAGAAAGTGCTCATGAAAGGTTCCTAGAAGAAGATCCTTATGTATGGAAATAGCATTAAAGGAGTGATTCATAGAATGGTTAGCTCAGTCATCATACCCTTATATTCCCCAACTTATCATAAGTAGCTATTCAGTTTTAAATATATTTGGCCTTAAACATGTCCATTAAACAACCACAGTGAGCATTTTCAGAAACTATGCTGCTATAAAAATAAAGTCCCCTGGACACTTTGAGAATTACAGAAAATTAATAACAACACTTAAACTAAAAGTTACATTTGATATCACACACACAAAAATCCATACATGTTAAGCCGTCAAGATAGAGCTTTGCTTTAGAAAAAAATCTCTTGTGATATTAAGGGATCACTTTGGAATTCTCTAAAAATGTGATATTACGTCTCTGCACAGTGTCCAGGATACAGGATCTGGTTTGCACATTTGTGACAAATCTCTTCCCAGAGCTGCAAAACAATTTGTTTCTGTCATCAGGGGGTTAAAGAGGCAGTTTTCTTCCTGTGCTGTTGAGAGACTTTTTTTTCCCTAGGAGGTCAGGGAAATACATCAGAAGAGAAGATTACTCACATTTGCCCCAGTGCTACTAAAATGGTTGTTTTTTGTCTCTCCTGTGTGGAAGCCTTTCCTGTTGTTCACTTATCAAAGAAATTGAATAAGTGCTCCTATGCCACCTCTGCTGTTTCAGTTCTCTGGTTTCCCCCTTATCAATCAGATTTTAACTTGGTTGTATAGGGAGCTTTAGTTCAAAGCTCAGCTGAATTTGGTGGTCCTTCTTCAAGTCTTTGTGGACATGTGCCAATTTTGTAAAACTACTACAGAGTTCAGCAGACTTTTGCATTCTTGGCAAGATTCCATCTCTAAGAGATCTGGGATAAGAATAGGAATAACACTACATAGAGAATACAAAAACCTTTGTGGGAATGTGATAGAGTAGTTTATATCATGTGCTTCCTCATTTTTCTCTGCTCTGTAATGATATGAATTTTTCAGGCTATATCAAATGTAAAATTTACTTTCTTTGGAACTACTCTAATTTTTATTTATTTTTTGAGAATTTTTAATAAGGAAATATTTGTATATTCACTTTACTTAAAATTTTAATATAGACTGAGAAGAGATATTAGAGAGAGGAAAAAAAAATTGCCTTTTTAATAGATAGCATACCAAAATAGAAATGTTGGATTTTATCATTTATTCACCTATTTAGATAACCTTTGAAGGCATCAGGGAAGAAAAATTCTATGGTTTCTTAATTAAATTCATTAATAGTAACAGTGGCAAAAATAATAATCATTTATTGAGCACTTATTTAATTTTTATAAATAGGAACTTTCATCTGTGTTTTACATATATCATTTTATTTAATTGTCACAAGAATCTTATGAGGATTAATTTACTTATTTGCCTTCTCCAAAACAGGAAAATGAAGTATAGAGAAGTTAAGAAAATTTCCTAAGGACAGACAGTATTTCAGTTAGTATGCTTTTGATGACAAGAAGAGAAAATAAAACAGTAGGGACATTTACTATCTGACCTAACTATCAGTCCAGAGTTAGAGCTACTCCAGGGTTAAGTCAGTGACATCATCAGAGACCTGTTTTCTTCTCATCTTTCTACTTTGCTGTCCTTAGCAAATTGTCTTGTCCAGCTACCATTTATTTATTTATTTATTTTTTAAAATTTTATTTTATTTTTAAACTTTACAATATTGTATTGGTTTTACCAAATATCGAAATGAATCCGCCACAGGCTGCTATATTTTCAGACATCGTAGGCAGAAAACTTTGTCACCAGAGAGAAAGAAAAAGGAAGAAGCGCTTTTCTCAGCTCTCTTTTTAAGAAAGAGGAGTCCCTTCCAGGATATTCTATAGGCAGTCTTGTACTGTCACCTCATTGGCTGGAATCACATTATATGCTCAAGTCTAAACCAATCACCAAGGAAAGGAGACAATTCCCACACAATTGGCCTATCCCAGTAAAGATTCACTCCAGTTCAGTTCAGTCACTCAGTTGTGTCTGACTCTTTGTGACCCCATGAAATGCAGCATGCCAGGCCTTCCTGTCCATCAAACTCCCAGAGTTTCCCCAAACTCATGTCCATTGAGTCGGTGATGCCGTCCAACCATCTCATCCTCTGTCATCCCCTTCTCCTCCTGCCTTCAATCTTTCCCAGCATCAGGGACTTTTCAAATGAGTCAGCTCTTTGCATTGGGTGGCCTAAGTATTGGAGTTTCAGCTTCAACATCAGTCCTTCCAATGACCCAGGACTGATCTCCTTTAGGATGGACTGGTTGGATCTCCTTGCAGTCCAAGGGACTCTCAAGAATCTTCTCCAACACCACAGTTCAAAAGCATCAATTTTTATGCACTCATCTTTCTTTGTAGTCCAAATCTCACATCCATACATGACCACTGGAAAAACCATAGCTTTGAGTAGATGGACCTTTGTTGACAAAGTAATGTCTCTGGTTTTTAATATGCTGTCTAGGTTGGTCATAACTTTCCTTCTAAGTAGTAAGCATCTTTTAATTTCATGACTGCAATCACCATCTGTAGTGATTTTGGAGGCCCCCAAAATAAAGTCAGCCACTGTTTCCCTATTTCCCATGAAGTGATGGGACTGGATGCCATGATCTTCGTTTTCTGAATGTTGAGCTTTAAGCCAACTTTTTCACTCTCCTCATTCACTTTCATCAAGAGGCTTTTTAGTTCTTCTTCACTTTCTGCTATAAGGGTGGTGTCATCTGCATATCTGAGGTTATTGATATTTCTCCCAGCAATCTTGATTCCAGCTTGTGCTTCCTCCAGCCCAGTGTTTCTCATGATGTACTCTGCATATAAGTTAAATAAGCAGGGTGACAATGTACAGCCTTGACGTACTCCTTTTCCTATTTGGAACCAGTCTGGTGTTCCATATCCAGTTCTAACTGTTGCTTCCTGACCTGCATACAGGTTTCTCAAAGGCAGGTCAGATGGTCTGGTATTTCCATCTCTTTCAGAATTTTCCACAGTTTATTGTGATCCACACAGTCAAAGGCTTTGGCATAGTCAATAAAGTAGAAATAAATGTTTTTCTGGAACTCTCTTGCTTTTTCGATGATCCATCACATGTTGGCAATTTGATCTCTGGTTCCTCTGCCTTTTCTAAAACTAGCTTGAACATCTGGAAGTTCACGGTTCACGTATTGCTGAAGCCTGGCTTACAGAATTTTGAGCATTACTTTGCTAGCGTGTGAGATGAGTGCAATTGTGCAGTAGTTTGAGCATTCTTTGGCATTGCCTTTCTTTGGGATTGGAATGAAAACTGACCTTTTCCAGTCCTGTAGCCACTGCTGAGTTTTCTAAATTTGCTGGCATGTTGAGTGCAGCACTTTCACAGCATCATCTTTCAGGATTTGAAATAGCTCACCTGGAATTTCATCACCTCCACTAGCTTTGTTCATAGTGATGCTTTCTAAGGCCCACTTGACTTCACATTCCAGGATGTCTGGCTCTAGGTGAGTGATCACACCATCATGATTATCTGGGTCATGAAGATCTTTTTTGTACAGTTCTTCTGTGTATTCTTGCCACCACTTCTTAATATCTTCTGCTTCTGTTAGGTCCATACAATTTCTGTCCTTTATCGAGCCCATCTTTGCATGAAATGTTCCCTTGGTATCTCTAATTCTCTTGAAGAGATCTCTAGTCTTTCCCATTCTATTCTTTTCCTCTATTTCTTTGCATTGATCGCTGAGGAAGGCTTTCTTAACTCTTCTTGCTATTCTTTGGACTCTGCATTCAAATGGGAATATCTTGCCTTTTCTTCTTTGCTTTTCGCTTCCATTCTTATCACAACTATTTGTAAGGCCTCCTCAGACAGCCATTTTTCTTTTTTGCATTTTTTCCCTTGGGGGTGCTCTTGATCCCTGTCTCCTGTACAATGTCTTGAACCTCCGTCCATAGTTCATCGGGCACTCTGTCTATCAGATCTAGTCCCTTAAATCTATTTTTCACTTTCACTGTATAATCATAAGGGATTTGATTTAGATCATACCTGAATGGTCTAGTGGTTTTCCCTACTTTCTTCAATTTAAGTCTGAATTTGGCAATAAGGAGTTCATGATCTGAACCACAGTCAGCTCCCGGTCTTGTTTTTGCTGAATGTATAGAGCTTCTCCATCTTTGGCTGCCTAGAATATAATCAGTCTGATTTTGGTATTGACCATCTGGTGATGTCCATGTGTAGAGTCTTCTCTTGTGTTGTTGGAAGAGAGTGTTTGCTATGACCAGTGCATTCTCTTGGCAAAACTCTATTAGCCTTTGCCCTGCTTCATTCTGTACTCCAAGGCTAAATTTGCCTGTTACTCCAGGTGTTTCTTGACTTCCTACTTTTGCATTCCAGTCCCCTATAATGAAAAGGACATCTTTTTTGCATTCCAGTCCCCTATAATGAAAAAGACATCTAAAAGGTCTTGTAGGTCTTCATAGAACCGTTCAACTTCAGCTTCTTCAGCGTTACTGGTTGGGGCATAGACTTGGATTACCGTGATATTGAATGGTTTGCCTTGGAAATGAATAGAGATCACTCTGTCATTTTTGAGATTGCATCCAAGTACTGCATTTCGGACTCTAGTTGACTGTGATGGCTACTCCATTTCTTCTAAGGGATTCCTGCCAGCAGTAGTAGATATAATGGTCATCTGAGTTAAATTCACCCATTCCAGTCCATTTTAGTTCGCTGATTCCTAGAATGTCTATGTTCACTTTTACCATCTCCTGTTTGACCACTTCCAATTTGCCTTGATTCATGGACCTAACATTCCAGGTTCCTATGCAATATTGGTCTTACAGCATCGGACCTTGCCTCTATCACCAGTGACATCCATAACTGGGTGTTGTTTTTGCTTTGACTCCATCCTTTCCTTCTTTCTGGAGTTATTTCTCCACTGATCTCCAGTAGCATATTGGGCACCTACTGACCTGGGGAGTTCATCTTTCAGTGTCCTCTCTTTTTGCCTTTTTACCTTTGTTTTCTATTTCTCCTCCAAATAGACCCTCAGAGAAAAGTGAACAAAATGGGGCTTTGTTAGCAAGGAAGATTAGTGGGCAGGGGACTATGGCTGCTGGAGAGGTGGCCAACAACATCTCATATATACTAACAAGTTGTAGCCTGAAGTCCAGACCCAAGCAGGTTGCTGCTTCTTAGCCTGTGCTCTTAACCACAGGCTATGAAAAGTTTAATACTAGATTCTCAAGCAGTTTTCTCTAATCTTTTGCAACAATCACATATTCTAAAAAGTAAAGTTGAGCAAAGTGTGATGTTGGAGAAAACTCTTGAGAGTCCCTTGGACTGCAAGGAGATCCATCCAGTTCATCCTAAAGGAAACCAGTCCTGAATATTCATTGGAAGGACTGATGCTGAAGCTGAAACTCCAATACTTTGGCCACCTGATGCGAAGAACTGACTCGTTAGAAAAGAGTCTGATGCTGGGAAAGATTGAAGACAGGAGGATAAGGGGGCGACAGAGGATGAGATTGTTGGACGGCATCACCAACGCAATAGACATGAGTCTGGGTAAACTCCGGGAGTTGGTGATGAACAGGGAAGCCTGGCATGCTGCAGTCCATGGGACCGCAAAGAGGTGGACTTGACTGAGCGACTGAACTGAAAGAGCAAAGAAGCATATTTTTCAAACAGGAATTTGGGGTGAAGGAGATTTCTAACCCACAATTCACCACATTTACTATGGACAGATAAGCTTTAACCTGTAAAGGATATATGTATCTTAAAAGGACATATGTATAATACCTTAATGTTTCTTAAGAAGAGTAGACAGTCATTATCATTAATCACATCTACTTCCCATGAGAAGAAATAAATCACTACAGAATGAGGAGGAGCCTCAGACTTAATTTAAATATCTAGAGGATCTTCTAAAACATCCAACAGTTATTGCCCATGTTTATTTATAAGAAAATGGAAATATAATGATATGATTTCATTTGTACTACTAAATTAATCCATTTATTTACCATTTCTTTACTCAGTAAATATTTATTTAGTGCAAATAAAAAAAAAAGATTACATTAAAGGCAGTAGGATAGAAATAGACAAACAGAAACTAGAGAGAATAAACAGAAATCTGAGGAAACCATAATCTCAGTCTCAAAGACTAAATATGAGATTCTTCCAGTGTATTAAAGTGTGCATTTCTTTAGTTTTAGGGTAATATTCACTGTAGAAAAATGACATTGAAAAATAAACTTTTTTAAATCATTATGTGTTAAGCATTAAACATCTACTATATTCCTGACATTATTTGGTATTGTTGATTTAAAATAAATACTATATTCTTCCTTTAAAGAGCTGATAAACTAATGAAGGAGAAAAGTAAGCACTTGGCTACAACATTACGAAAGCTGTGTAATGGAATGTATTTAAAGTCCAAGAAGATCAGGGATGGAAGATCAGGGATAGCTTCACAAAGGAGTATAATGTTTGGGCTGAGGCTTAAAGAATAAAAAGAATTTTCCAGGTGGTCTAGCCATTACCCAACTGGCCGAGGCCAAATCTAGTCCGGAAGCACTGGACTGTACCCACCAGTGTCCATCAGGGAAGTTCCAGGGGTAGGGTTCCAAAGCCAAGACAGGGCACTCTACTGGCTTGCTACTGAGCCAGAAAGCATAAACATATAGCAGTTAATTCCTGCTGGATGCAGAGAAGAGGAAGGAAAGACATTCCACATAGAATGAATAGTATTTGCAAAAATATACCACAGTACACTGAGGAAACACAACTATGGCTGAATAAGGATCCTATGTGTAGATGTACAAGGAGAAGCTGAGTGAAAATATGAAGCAGTGACTAGGGAAAGATTCTGAAGGGCCTAGTGTGCCATGTAGAAGTTTTGAACTGATCCTATCCATGAGGAATTCTTGAAGGATAAATGTTATCTGCTTAAAATCTTAGAAAGATCACTCTGGAGCTGACTTGGAAATACCTTTCAGGGAAATGGGATTGTAATTGTAGTCACGGAGACCAGGTAGGATGCAGTTGCAATTGCAGACAAGAGCAGACGAAGGGCCAAGCTGAACCCGTGGTAGTAGGTATGGAAAGGGAGAAGGGAAACGTATATATGTTATCCAGTCTCTATAGATTTTGAAAACCTATTAGATGCGGTGACACTAAGAGTCCAGGATAATGGACTTTTATCCACTGTCCACTGTCTCCAATTTCTTGGTGGACAGTGGTGCCATTACTCTTGATTGAAATTAGAGAATGAATAGGAACAGGATAAACTGAGGGCTTGTAAAGCATGAGTTTGAGGCTAGGAATGGGGAAGAGTGAAGGAATAACCTGAAAAATTCAGTTTTGTGCAAATTGTAAACGAGGCATTTGGAGACTTTGCCCATGTGAAACTGGTGACATTTACCTAGAGATTAGGAGTGATATGTGACTTAAAGCTACGGATTTGAGAGGCATAAATATTTAGGTTGAGCCATGCTGCTGCTGCTGCTAAGTTGCTTCAGTTGTGTCTGACTCTGTGCGACCCCGTAGACGGTAGCCCACCAGGCTCCCCTGTCCCTGGGATTCTCCAGGCAAGAATACTGGAGTGGGTTGCCATTTCCTTCTCCAATGCATGAAAGTGAAAAGTGAAAGTGAAGTCGCTTAGTCATGTCTGACTCCTCGTGACCCCATGGACTGCAGCCTACCAGGCTTCTCCATCCATGGGATTTTCCAGGCAAGAGTACTGGAGTGGCTTGCCATTGCCTTCTCCGAGGTTGAGCCATAGAGGTAGGTAAACTCCTACAAGAAAAAGAGCTAACAGAGAAGAGAGTAAAGGATATGAATTTTGGAAAGCATTAACATTCCAGGGACAGTGAGAAAAAGTGGAGTGAGTCTGTAAATCACAAAATGGAATTATGGAAAACAAAAGTAAAGAAATTTCAAAGTGACTGCTAAAACATAAACATGATAAACATGATAGAGAATTTATCCAGGAAGTAATAAGGCTTCCTGAATAAATACCAGCTGAATATCAACCCTAGGGGACAGATTTCAAATCAGTGATGTAGTCCCTTTTTAGATGTACCTGGTTTCCTCCAGCCTTGTGATTCAAGACTGTTTTAGGAAACATGGCCATTAGGTAATATCAGAAGAAATGACAATGAAAGCTCTTTTAATGTTTTACTTGACATCATCTTAGTGGAGGATAGAGGACTGCTGCTGCTAAGTCGCTTCAGTCGTGTCCAACTCTGTGCGACCCCATAGATGGCAGTCCACCAGGCTTCCCCATCCCTGGGATTCTCCAGGCAAGAACACTGGAGTGGGTTGCCATTTCCTTCTCCAATGCATGAAAGTGAAAAGTGAAAGTGAAGTCGCTCAGTCGTGTCCGACTCTTAGCGACCCCATGGACTACAGCGCACCAGGCTCCTCCGTCCATGGGATTTTCCAGGCAAGAGTACTGGAGTGGGGTGCCAATGGGGAGTTATTTATAATATAGTAGAAAGGTCCAAAGTAGGATGGTACTAATAGTTTTTGGTCAATAGACAGTAAGTAACAAATAGCTATAGGTTGGCGAGAATAGAGAAGGGGAAAAATGGAGTGGGTGCTCACTCAAATCTCTGAGTGCTCCTGGAACAGCGTTTGCAGCCCCCTTGTCCTTTGTGGTGGGTGTCCTGAGCATTCTCAGTAGCACTCGCTCACCACTGAATGACAGGACCAGGAATTTCCTTAAATTTGTACCTTATAACAGCCGTCCACAACAACCTTTTTGTACAAGGGACTGGTTTCATGGAAGACAGTTCTGTGGATGGGGGAGGGGCAAGGGGGATAGTTTGGGGATGATTCAAGAGCATTACATTTATTGTGCACTTTATTTCTATTATTGTTACATTGTGATATATAATGAAATAATTATACAGCTCACCATAATACAGAATCAGTGGGAGCCCGGAACTTGTTTTCCTGAGCTCAGGTGGTAATGTGAGGGATGGGGAGCGACTGTAAATACAGATGAAGCTTTGCTTGCTTACCACTCACCTTGTGCTGTGCGGCCCAGTTCCTAACAGGCCACAGACGGGGAGAGGTCTGTGGCCTGGGGGTTGGGGACCCCTGCCTTAAGGGAGACAATGTGGTGTGGCCTGAAGGGAAAGAAATACAGAAGACGTGAGTAGATGGTGATCTTGGACATTTCTGGTGATCCATGGCTACTACTTTCTTCTACCCTGAGTGATGAGGAGTTAATGCAGAACTTTAAAAGAAAAGCTCTTCCCAGCAATTATTTGTTCTTTGACTCTATAGCACACACTCAGTCTCTCTGAATCTTCTCATGTTATTCAAGGTGTATCTACATTAGAAATAAAATTATTTGAATTTTTAAATACTCTATTTATATATTTGGCTTCCTTGGTAGCTTAGCTGGTAAAGAATATGCCTGCCATGCAGGAGACCCTGATTCGATTCCTAGGTTGGGAAGATCCCCTGGAGAAGGGATAGGCTCCCCACTCTGGTATTCTTGGGCTTCCCTGGTGGCTCAGCTGGTAAAGAATCCACCTGCAATGCGGGAGACCTGGGTTTGATCCTTGGGTTGGGAAGATCCCTGGAGAAGGGAACAGCTACCCACTCCAGTATTCTGGCCTGGAGAATTTCATGGTCTGTATAGTCCATGGGGTTGCAAAGAGTTGGATGTGACTGAGTGACTTTCACTTTCACATGCATATATTTTAATGTTTCTATAATGTATGCATATGTATATATTTTGTGTTTCAGAGTCTGCACAGAAATAAATATAAACTAAACACAATATTTTATTTCTATGTCCAAGGAAAAAAGTAGGCATTTTTTTAACCTAAAGGGTAAAATTTTAAAAAACGTTTCCTACCAAATGCTCTAAACAATTGGCTGTATTTTCACACAAGATATAGATTTCATGTAACTTGGACATGTACATAAATAGGTTTATAAGGTATGTTGAACATTTTATGCTGATACTTTTTAGATTTGTATTTTAAAAACAAAAGGATGGGAAGAGTTGATCACATGGAATTCAAAGTTAAAGGAATTTAAAGAAAAAATGTTGTTATACATCGATCCCTTTCTCTACTCAAAGGTACGCTATGTACCCATGAGACACAGACAATGAGAAAAAGAACAAAGAGTTTGGATTTATTTTAAAGTATGTCTTTGTTTTGAGAAGTCATTAGTAGTCATACTGGTGACCCGGTTTTGGGGAAAGCCCATCCGTTTCTGATACTTGTTCCTGTGACTTTAGAGATGTCAGCATTATTCTCTGTACAGGGGATGGTATTGCTCTCTGTTCATTTTAGGTGAAGTTGCATGATGAAAGGGGAGGGATAACTCACTTTAATCTCCTCTGTTTTCCTCTCCCCACCCCAGACATTTCCATGTTTCTCTTGTCAACAGTAAAAAGTGTTATCTTGCTATATGACAATTGGTTAGTTTCTTCTCGTGATAGAAATAGATGAAAAATTTTATATTAGTTCAAGGGGAACTGTAATACATATTACCCACTTCTGAACTGTTATGTTGAGGTCTAAACATTAAAATGTCTAGTCATCTTTGAGGATGACATGGGGGTGAAATCTGTAAATAATAGATTTTGTGGAAAATACCTCTTGGAGATCTCATGAAGGTAAGAAACCTAGAAAAAAATGTTTCCTTGGGAATTTCATGGAGGTGGGGAAAAGTGTTTTTAGAAACAGCCTCATTTTCTTTAATATCACTTTTTGTCTAAATTGTTTCATTGGGACTTATGGTAAGTACTGTATCTATTATTAGGTTTTACACTAAACTAAGTTAAGAAACCTTTTATTGGAGCACTTATTACATTCTGAAAGAATATTGAGAATTATACATGCATGGAATTATACATGCAAAATGAAATATTGCTCCGTTTGGATGAGAACTTTAATTTCTGTTCTTTAATATATTCTGTCCATTGTTGATAAGACATAGAGACAAATGCTTTTATTTGTATTCTTCCTATGTAGCAATTTTATTTATTTATTCTCTATGGCTTCTGAAATAGCTGAATGCTTCTTCAAGGTATTCATGTGTCATGAATAATACTATAAAGTAGCTGTGATGAAAAAGCATGTCAGTCTTTATGGCCAGCCTCTCATAAAATATATAGTTTCAGAATTTCGTAGATCTCCCTTTTGGGGAGGGCAAATTTTAAGGTAAAGAAAACACCCTTGCACTCACAAAATAAATATAAATGTCAATGTTTTAAGTAGGTGTAGTTTGTGCGAAGGAGAAGGCAATGGCACCCCACTCCAGTACTCTAGCCTGGAAAATCCCATGGACAGAGGAGCCTGGTAGGCTGCAGTCCATGGGGTAGCTAAGAGTCAGGCAGACTGAGTGACTTCACTTTCACTTTTCACTTTCATGCATTGGAAAAGGAAATGGCAACCCACTCTAGTGTTCTTGCCTGGAGAATCCCAGGGATGGCGGAGCCTGGTGGGCTTCCGTCTATGGGGTCACACAGAGTTGGACACGACTGAAGTGACTTAGCAGCAGCAGCAGTTTGTGCAAAAGATGAGGCATGACCAATTGAAGTAGAAAATCACTGCTCATCTTTCTCAAGATTTAAAAAATATGTCATAGGTCACTGTAACAATAATCTGTAACAGGATATTCTGGGATGGAACTGGGGAGACAGAGAAGAAAGATAATTGTGTTAAAAATTTGTTTTCTTTTAGTAAAGAGATTAAGAATGTCCCTTTCCCTGTGTTCTCATCTTGATTGTATGAGCGGTAGCTCTCACACTAAAATGTAGAAGACCCCAACAGTTTGTCATTAAATGCATTCGGGGATCATGTTTGACATCCTAGAAAATAATATGTTGCTGCTGCTGCTAAGTCACTTCAGTCGTGTCCGACTCTGTGCGACCCCACTGATGGCAGCCCACCAGGCTCCTCCGTCCCTGGGATTCTCCAGGCAGGAACACTGGAGTGGGTTGCCATTTCCTTCTCCAATGCATGCATGTGACCCCATAGACGTCAGCCCACCAGGTTCCTCTGTCCCTGGGGTTTTCTAGGCAAGAATACTGGAGTGGGTTGCCATTTTCCTTCTCCAAGAAAATAATATATTCCTGAATAAAAGTGGTACTTAGGATTGTTATAGAGTAAGGTCGTTTTGACAGGAAATTTTTTCTAGAAGTTTCTTCTAGAATGAACCATATTCAATAAATGGAAATATAATTGATAGATTTTATGGGGGAGACTGAAGTGTATTTAAAACGAAAAGCTGCTGCTTGGTACAGTAAAGTTTGCTGAAGAAGTTTTGGGGTTTTATTTAATATCTTTACTGTCTGTTTCCTTGAGAAAAGCAGTCTTAAGGACAAGTACCAGAACTCTTCCTAGGATGTTTTGCACTCTTTAAAAGAAGGAAAATGGCCTATTTCCAAGTAGTTGGAGACATTTTCATAGTTCTTGATTTTACCTTTTCATATCTCTCCATTTTCTTTTTGTTATGCAGTATGAGATTATCAAATATAAAATTATTTATATTTCTCCAATTTCTTTGTCATTTAGTTTGAATAAAACGACCAGAGTTTTTTAATATAATTTTTTGTCATAGATAATTACAAACAAATGCAAAAGCATAGAGACTAGCTTAATGAAATTAATTTTTCCTCAACCAGCCTGAACAATGATCCATATACAGCCTGTATTCCTACCTTCTTTCTCCCAATGCTAAGATTATTTTGAAAAGTTTCAAAATAAAATATTCTTTTATATGCAGATATTTCATTATTTATCTCTAAGAGTTTAGGACTCTGTTGTAATCACAATCCTGTTATCATACATAATACTTAGCAATAATTGCTGAATATCACCAAAGATTCACAAGTATTTTCATTTCCTTGATTTTATATAAACTTAGTGTTTCTCTTGTTTGAATCAGAATCCAAGCTTTTCAAAATTGGTTGATATGTCTCATACATATTTTTCATCTGTAGGTTGCCTCTCTCATTCATTACTGTTGGTGAAGAAGTTAGGTAATTGTCCTATAGTTTCCTACAGTCTGGACTTTATTATTGCATTCCCAAAGGTGTCTTTTAATGTGTCCCTCTGTTCCCAGTATTTCCTTCAAATTGGTAGTTAGAGTTTGAGGCTTAATCAGCTTTAAGTTCATGTTTTGGCAAAACTGTACCACAATGGGAATTTGGGGCTTCTGCTGGGAGGAAAATAATATCTGATTTTTGCTCTCTCTAATCTGACTTAGATGAACACTCATTGGAACTGTCAATGCATTAAGGATTGCAAAAAAAAAGTGATTTTTCTAATTTAGTATTCCTTTTTCACTTATTAGTTGAAATATTTTTGAAAGAGGAACTTCTTATCATCATCTATTCGAATTACTCTGAGCTACAATTTCTATAGAAAAGGAAGGAGCCATACCTAATTCTTTCCCTTCATTTATCACTGTTCAGAATAATGAATTGGTTTCCTAGCATCTGCCCAAATTGATCAATGTCTGTCTGTGTTTTTAATATCATTAAAAACTCATGAATTTAATGTGTCAATACTTTGTAGTTATTATCTTTATTAGTACTTAAATTGCCCCATGTTTTATCCAAACTGGCTTCTGAGCCCTTTCACAAAACTCTGGTTGTCTTGATAACTTCCTTTTTACATAGTTTGACAAAAAACTGCAGGTTCCTCTTGATTATTTCCTATCCCAGACCTGAACTTAGACATTTCTCCAAGGAATTCTAGTTTCTTTCCATGGCAAGTGGTATTTTAATGTCAACATTCTGGGTTTTTTGGTTTCTGGAAGAACTGTTACTTTGAAATTTGTTTGCTACTTTATGAAAGTAGATACATGGCTACAGATACAAATAAAATATTAGTGCTTTGTAGGCTTGATCGCATGACTTTAGACATGATCCTAAAACATAGGTGATAAATTAATTTTTATTTTAATAATGGAACTGTTGACTAGCACAGACTTTGAGTGCATAATGTAAGGCAGAAAATGAAAGTATTTGGTAACGCTTACTCCTTAGATGGAAAGTTATGACCAACCTAGATAGCATATTCAAAAGCAGAGACATTACTTTGCCAACAAAGGTTCGTCTAGTCAAGGCTATGGTTTTTACAGTGGTCATGTATGGATGTGAGAGTTGGACTGTAAAGAAAGCTGAGTGCCGAAGAATTGATGCTTTTGAACTGTGGTGTTGGAGAAGACTCTTGAGAGTCCCTTGGACTGCAAGGAGATCCAACCAGTCCATTCTAAAGGAGATCAGTCCTGGGTGTTCTTTGGAAGGAATGATGCTAAAGCTGTAACTCCAGTACTTTGGCCACCTCATGCGAAGAGATGACTCATTGGAAAAGACTCTGATGCTGGGAGGGATTGGGGGCGGGAGGAGGAGGGGACGACAGAGGATGAGATGGCTGGATGGCATCACCGACTCGATGGATGTGAGTTTGGGTGAACTCCGGGAGTTGGTGATGGACAGGGAGGCCTGGCGTGCTGCAATTCATGGGGTCGCAAAGAGTTGGACATGACTGAGCGACTGAACTGAACTGAACTGAATGCTGCCTAAAGGAATGTAGTTTGAATGTCCTGCTGAATTTGTCTATAGAGTTAACAATTTGACATGCAAATTTGATTGTGAAACCATCACTTAAAAAGTATGATTGGGTGCTAAGAAATAGAATGAGTTTACTATGAAAACAAATAATTTGATAATGGTCTCTTATGTATTTAACATAGTTGATTGAAGTTAATGAAATTAGATTTCTTTGTAGCACTCTCTGGGGACAAGAATGAAAGTTTCAGAACATTAGTTTGTGTCTGTGACTCTTAAAGTTCTTTGTGTTAAGGAATCTTTTTTTTTCTTGAGTGGTAGTGCTATTATCAAGCCACTGTGAGAGTTCAGTGTTTATGTGACCTGTAAGTATTTACTTAGCAAAAGGGTAGATTTTAAAACTAAGCACAATGATAATTACATTAAGTATAAATGGTCTAAACACGTCCCCAATTAAAAGGCAGATAGTATTATTTTGGATAAATTGCAAGACTCAACCATATATATATTCAGAAATTAAAGAAAGCTGGAGTGGCTATTTTAATATTAGACAAAATAGATTTTTTTAAATGATGTACGGTTGATTTACAACTTGTGTTCGTTTCTGGTGCACAGCAAAGTGATTCAGTAATATATATATTCTTTTTCATATTCTTTTCCATTATGGTTTATTATAGGCTATTGATTATACCATAATCAATTATACCTAAGCTATACCATAGAAACTTATTGTTTATCTATTTTATATTTAGTAGTTTGTATCTGCTAATCCCAAACTCCTATTTGTTCCTCTCCCTCTCCCTTTCCCCTTTGGCAACCGTAAGTTTGTTTTCTATGTCTGTACAAAGTTTAAGAAAAAAAAAAATCACAAGATTATCAAATACATGTTTATCCACCTGTGTAAGTGATTTTTATACATTTATGGTTTTATATGTTACATTTACATATAAATATATGTGCATGCATACATTTAAAGTTAGAAGTTTCATACTTCTTTGAAATAAATGGAGTTAGAATAATTAAATGTAACTGATAGATTTCTATAGGGCAAGCATGATAATCATGCTGCAACTCTGTATAATGGAAAATGCTTCTTATAAAGAAGTTAATTCCCAAAGGGAGCAAAATATCACAAAAATAGAAATACAGAGCATTTAATGTTACTCTTTAAGCTTTTTTATAAAAATAATAGCCTGGACATGTGTAATGGGTTATTTATTTATAGAATGAAGTTCACTGAACTTTTGGTTGTGAGTTGTGAGTTTTCACAGGGGATGAGGAAGAACATTTCAGCAGTAGCTCAATCAGTTCAGAGTGTGTGAAAGGGAAACCTAAGAAGAGCATTGAAAGGGTCTCAGCTTTGTGAAAGAGCCAGATGTCAGCCTGAAGGGTAGCCTTGTCTGCTTTCCATGATGGGGAGAGTATGTCATGAGCGAGATGATAAATGTATGGAATAAATTACTGGGAAAGGCAGTTGGAGGAGAGCTTAGGTGAATTTAAGAAACACTTAGACTTGTTTTTGGAGAAAACAGATTGATGAGTCTAGGAAAGCAGGAGAGTTGTATTAGCTTCTGCAAACAAAGTGACTGATGGTTACCTTGAGAAAGATTTTTTTTTCCTTTGTATACTTTTTACATTTTTATGTATCTTCAATCTCTGTTTTAAAGCTTCTTACCGCCCCCCCACCCCTGAATCACACTATTCTTTTGCAAACAATTTGTTTTCAACTTTATCTTTCAAGAGGTCAGTTTAACTTAGGTTTGGAGCATCAAAAACTATTTACTTTAGCTTTTTTAGCAAACTTCACTGCTTACTGCATTTTTATTCACTTTGTAATCATTGCGAGTTCGGCTTTACCTGTCCATTCCTCCTCAGCCTCTACCTTTCATGTTTATGGCTAAGACTCATAGGGTTTGACAAAATATGTTGAATATTTATGGTTTTTCCGACTGTTTGAATTCTACTTTGAAGTATTTTCAAATTGTCCAGAGGTATTTCATGATGTAAACAACATAGTCTCATCATACTTTAAAAAGGAAATTATGAATTGTCTCCCAGTCCCCTTATCGTCCACTTAGATTTTCATTTAAAGCTCCTCTGAAGTAGTCACTTAAATTTTCCTGCAATGCTGATTCTAGAATTCTGAGACCAGAAATAGCTATACAGGATATAGCATGTGACATCCTTTTTCAATGTCACATCTGAAACTGTGCACCCTCTGAAACACACCTTCTCAGAGTTATTTGTGTGGAAATTTATGATTAGCTTTAATTATTAGAGGTTAACTTTTTCTCTGGAAAGATAAACTTGATGGTAAAGGTATTAAGAAGGAGATTATTTAATAAAAATTTTCATTCTTTCGGTTTAGAAATGCTAGAGGGGCAATAAGCAGGCATCCTCAACTTGCAATACTGTTTTAACGTTTCCTAATCAACTTTAAGGTGCCTGCACATAATTTAAATCTAGTTTAACCTTAAATTTTGTCGTAAATAGTCTTGGCCCTCATAAATGTGCTTATATATTCTGTATTTCTGCACCCCTCTCTAAAGATCTTTATTATCTTGCATGTTTCTTTTATGTTCTCATAGTTTCTTGAATTTTTCTCAACATTTGTTTGCAACATTATATATAAATATTCTATTCCTAATATAGCCAAAGCATCACTTTCATGGAAGTTAAACAGAACATTTGGTAAAAATAGAATGCTATATTTTTGCCATATATTCTCTTTTCTATAAAAAAAAAAGCTACATATAACATTAAATATGTTTTCCTCTTATCTAGAAATTCAAATACTTCAGATGGATATCAGATTAATTTTGGCTTTTCCAAGTCAGTTTAACACAATCTTTATGTTAACATAGATTTCTATTAATAGTTCCATATTTATTGTTAAATCTTTCTTTCCCAAAAAAAGCAATATTCTGACTCTGTATAAAATTCTGCAAAAGATTCAGTTTAGAAGTTTTGACTTGACTATATTTTTATTACTGTACATAAAATCTCTTAAAGGAAAGCATCTTTTAAAGATATATAGATCAATAGAAAATTGTGTGAAATAATAACAGTTAACATTCCTCCTGCATGTGTTGTGAGTCCTGTATACCCTGAATACTTTACAAGGACCACATGCTTTGAAGTAGTTTATGTTAAAATACCCATTTTACAGATAAGGAGACTGAGTTTTCACAGGTTGAGTAACCTATCCAGTATCACAAAACTAATAAGTACTAGAGCCAGTAACAACTCAAGACAGTATGATTCCAAAATCCATAGAATCAGTAGAGTTAATATGACCTCTACATTATTTCATTTGGTTTTCTAGTCTCTCAAATTTTATGATTAACAGTGATTATATAAATGTCCTATTCTTGAAGTGGTTTGGAAAGTATGGGTCCTTTTGTTTTTTATCTTCTTGATGAGTTATATTTCTTGTTTTCAGTTGAAATTACCTGGCACAGACAGTACAGATATTTAAATTAGTAAAGAAAACAAATGTAAATAAAGAAGAGATCAAAGTTTTGTTTTTTCTTTGAGAATAAGAGTTTTTAATTATTACTCAGAAAGTGAAAATGGTTCATAATATCAAAGATGTTTGAATTATACTTAAATTGCCTCTACCACACAGAAAAACATTTACTTACCTAAATAGGACAGTTTCCTTGATCATCTAATTAAAAAATGTTATATCTGCACATGGATTATGGGGCTTCTCACTTGAAGCAAGTGCTGGTATCACAGCAGAAACACGCACTTGTCCAGAGATATGTTCTCTTCGTCCCCAGTCTCCCTGTATTTTAGAGCATCTTTGCTCAACCACCAGGTTCTGCATCAGATTACCTGGGGCCTTCCTCTGGCTCATGGTTGCTTATCTGCAGGACAGCTTGGGTCTTAGAAACTAGGTATCACCTTAAGCAACTTAACACTTCCTTTTCTGTTTAAAGAAACATAGCACACCATAGCATCCCATAAATCGAGAATTTTCAGGAAGTATATGATACAGATAAAGGCGCTCAAAATGCTGTCTAGAACAATGGAAAGGCCTCCATGTATGTGCGTTCAGAGAGCAATGGAAACAGTTTACTGAAGCAGAGACTTCTACGAAATTGATATGCTTTCTGTGCCTGGTAAATGTTATTCTTCCATCATCCAAATGAGTGTTATTTACATTTTAAAAGGTGACATTTGTTGTTTATGTGAGATAATATACTTGCAGTGATCGTGGTTCACCAGTCAGCCTCTTCTGCCACAATCAGACAGTGGAAAGAGCTCTTGGCTGGGAGCTGTGCTGTTGAGTGACATTCTGTGACAGGCATGCTCTGGTTGGTGTGTTTATATAAAATTAAAAATAGGAGTAGCTAAACTTGGTTAACTAGTTGGCAAATGGAATTATAAATATATAGAACTTAATAATCAGAGAAGGCAATGGCACCCCACTCCAGTACTCTTGCCTGGAAAATCCCATGGACGGAGGAGCCTGGTGCGCTGCAGTCCATGGGGTCACTAAGAGTCGGACACGACTGAGTGACCTCACTTTCACTTTTCACTTTCATGCATTGGAGAAGGAAATGGCAACCCGCTCCAGTGTTCTTGCCTGGAGAATCCCAGGGGAGGGGGAGCTTGCCAGGCTGCCATCTATGGGGTCCCACAGAGTCGGACACGACTGAAGCGACTTAGTAGCAGCAGCAGAACTTAATAATAACAATAATAAAGCAGGAGTCTTAGAAGTGCGCTTGAAGAACAAACTATTCTCTGCTGAGGAAATAATACGGCAAAATTTTTTAATACTCTATTTTGCTGTGCATGACAAAAATAAGCATTAAATGTCACATGATAATGACAATGTCTATTTGCTCTCATGTCACCAATCAACTATTTTCTATAGCTGTCTAACTCTTCATTCCAATTCCAAACACTTTTACTCCATTTTAATTCCCTAAATCTTTGCTCAGTTAATGGATTCCTATTCAACTTCTGGGTAAATGTAAATCTTTGGGTATACAAAGAACTACGCTTCTCTGGTGGCTCAGTGGTAAAGCATTTGGTTGCAGTGCAAGAGCTACAGGTTCTGTCCCTGGGTTGGGAAGGTCCCCTGGAGAAGGAAATGGAAACTCACTCCACTATTCTTGCCTGGGAAATCCCACAGATAGAGGAGCCTGGTGGACTACAGTCCATGGGGTCACAAAAGAGTCAGACACGACTTAGTGACTAAACAGTAACAGCAAGGCAAAGAGCTAATGCCTACTTTTTTCTATTGCTGTCTTTATGTGATTAGTTCTGTGCATGTGGACATGCCCATCAGGGGTTGCCAAGAATAATATGATAACTTGATCTCCTTTCGCATTTTCTAGATAAAAGCCTTAGGTAAGTATGAGGGTCACCTTATTAAGTCCAGCTAGGCCTTGTTTTACAAATACCCTGGCCTCCAACCCCATCTTGGTTCATTTTACCGTTGTCTTATTCAGAAACATACTTCAAAGGCTTTTCAGAAGAGCAGCTGATTTTCACAGTCTGGGGAGCTTTGGCTTAGGATCCTTCAAGCTTCCCCAAGAGAAGCATGAGCTGCTCATGCGTTGTCTCTGTATGATCTCTTGGTATGAAGCCTTTGGGCCTGGACATATTGGCTGCACATGTGCTGCAGTCCAGTTGTGTGCTCTTGAGAAGATAAGTCAGAGAATCCACAGTCTATATCTGTTTCCTGGCATTTTGGTCTTGCATTGTTATGCCCCATTCTAACGAAGAATAATGGGAGGAGTTTCTTTTGTTTCAGAAAGCACGATTCGGCCCCCAGTTTTCACACTTTCTGGGTTTTAAAAAAACCCACTAGTGTATTTTTTTTTTTTTTAATGCATCATTCATCTGTTTTGTTTTAATGGAAGCTGAGTCTTTAGTTGTTCAATCACTAAATCATGTCTGACTCTTCGCCACCCTGTGGACTGCTGCGTTGAGGTCTTTTTGCCAATGAGTTAGCTCTTTGTATCAGGTGGCCAAAGCATTGGAGCTTCAGCATTAGTCTTTCCAATGAATATTCTAGGTTGACTTCCTTTAGACTGGTTTGATCTCCTTGCTGTCCAAGGGACTCTCAAGAATCTTCTCCAGCACCACAGTTCGAAAGCATCAATTCTTCCGTCTCAGTCTTCATTATGGTCCAACTCACACCTATACTTGACTACTGGAAAAGCCATAGTTTTGACTATATGGATGTTTGTCGGCAAAGTGATGTCTCTACTTTTTAATATGCTGTCTAGATCTGTCATAGTTTTCCTTCCAAGGAGCAAGAGTCTTAATTTCAGGGCTGCGGTCACCATCTGCAGTGATTTGGGAACCCAGGAAAATAAAATCTGTCACTGTTTCCACTTTTTCCCCTTCTATTTTCCATGAAGTGATGGGACTGGATGTCGCTATCTTAGTTTTGTTATGTGGAGTTTTAAGCCAGATTTTTCACTCTCCCCTTTTTCCCTCCTCAAGAGGCTCTTTAGTTCCTCTTCACTTTCTGCCATTAGAGTGGTATCATCTGCATATTTGAGGTTGTTGTTATTTTTTCCGGCAATCTTGATTCCAGCTTGTGATTCACCTAGCCCAGCTTTTTGCCTGATGTGCTCCGCATATAAGTTAAATAAGCAGGGTGACAATATACAGCCTTGTTGTATCGATTATTCATTTATTTTCTTCTAATGGATGCTGAATCTTTAGAAAGTACATAGTTGGCATTTTGATAGTCATGAAATGGAAGGAATTATCAGTGCATGTTGCCGTTTAGTCACTAAGTTATATCCGACCCCATGGACTGTAGCCCGCCAAGCTTCTCTGTCCATGGGATTTCTCAGGCAAGAGTACTGGAGTGGTTTGCCATTTCCTTCTCTAGGGAATTTTTCCAACCCAGGGATTGAACCCAGGTCTCCTGCATTGGCAGATGGATTCTTTACCACTGAGCCACGGAGTCATTTCTGAGGAGAAGGCAATGACACCCGACTCCAGTACTCTTGCCTGGAGAATCCCATGGACGGAGGACCCTGGTAGGCTCCAGTCCATGGGGTCGCTAAGAGTCGGACACGACTGAGCGACTTCACTTTCACTTTTCACTTCCATGCATTGGAGAAGGAAATGGCAACCCACTCCAGTATTCTTGCCTGGAGAATCCCAGGGACGGGGGAGCCTGGTGGGCTGCCGTCTATGGGGTCGCACAGAGTCAGACACGACTGAAGCAACGCAGCAGCAGCAGCAGTGTTAGTATATATCTATTCACTATCATTTAAAGAATTAGGATTTGCAGAGTATCAGAAATTTTAATTCATCACTTTGAATGTTTGAATAACCTTTTGTTGCAGCTACTTGAAATTTCCAGGTGTTGCAAAAATATTCAAGCTAAAAACTTTTATTTGGGACAATGTTTTTCCATATGAACTTCAAGTGATGGCTGATTATATGGGCTGAGAATAAAGCAAATGATTTTCTTTTAAAAATCTGGACAAAATAGACAAGAAAGGTGAGCTGATCATTCAAAGGCAAGACTGGCACATATTTAAGCTACTTGTTCTTGACTAATCGTGAGAAAGTCTCTGCTTTACCTTCTGTGGTTGTTGAAAAACCTGTTTTCAAATGTAGTCTTTGTTATTCATCAGATGACTTAAAAGAAGGCTTATTTTGACTTCCAAAGAGGGAGGATTTTCAAACTAATCATCAACAGTCCACATTTCCACTGATGAATGTCTGAAATCCTAAAGTTTTCAGACATGTGGCATGAAGTGTAGTGCCAAAATGCAGTATCTTAATGCTGTGTGATGTAAATGATTTGATTAAGTTGACAGTCAACTACCAAACATAAGAACCTTATGTCAAGTACTAGGTATGAATATGAATCAAACTAAGTCCAAAAGAAAGTCACAGCGACAAGTAAAAGAATCGAAGATTCCTAACTTAATAAATATAAAGCCACACATTATTTTTGAGGAATCATTTTTAAAACTTTTTTTTAAAAAAGGAAGGAAAGTTAAAAAAAAATCATGGCACAAAGTGAACTTGAATATTCAAGAGGATTATGGTGATGTATTTAATGGTTCTCTTCTGATGGAGTTCCAGTGTCTGTGCCAAGCAAATGTAATGGAAATGAGGAAAATTAAATTCAAGAGTTTGCTTTATGAAACCTCAGTTCTTCTGGCAGGATCTGAATGAGGACTTGTTTGACTAGTCAACCCTAGATATTATCTCTTATCCAACATGTGCCTGTGGCTTGGATGGACTTCCTTTGTATTTTTATGCAATTGTCAATGAAGAAAGGAAAAGCTCACTGACCCCCACTAGAAGGATATTATACATAAGGAGAAAGATTTAGAAAACCCTGCAAGGCAAATTATTTCTTTCATTTATCTTTTCATTTATTCAACAAACATTTATTGAAGCACTTCAAAGCAGTGTGCTGAATTTGAATAAACACATAATATTAAAGAACCGACCTTTAAAAATTATGGCTTCTTTGATTTGTCATGGATGTTTTCCAACTCAACTCCCTTAAAAAGTTAAAAACACTTTTGCAGTGAGAAATACTGAAAGAAATCAGTTAAAATTTACAATGGACTCAGAAAAAGCTAAAGTCTTTTGATGATAATTTTGAAGTAACCAAAATATTATCATCCAGATTACATGACTAATTGATGCAAAAACATGCTATTAAAATTTTTGGTCCCAATATGCTTTGCCTCAGATATTATTTAACAAGTTATTAGTTCTGGCAATTTTTCTTAGAACGTGACTCTTAGGAAACAACTATATGTTTGTGTATGTGCATGTTTGGCTGTGTGTACTTTTTAAGAAGAGGGATTAAATTAGTTAATAGGTCAGAGGATTTTTAGTTGTAATCCTAAAAAGGGCTGGAAAGTCCATTTTACACTAATGGAGGAAATGGGGGTGTGATTTTTAGTTTCAGTTTGTCTTTTTCAAAACGTTATTAAAGTTGTGTCCAATAGTCCTCTTTTAATTTAAAATCCATGCTCTGTATGTGCTTAGAAGATCAGCTGCGTCCAAGATTTCCTGCTTTGTTCAGACCCAGAGCAGTAAATTTGACCAGTGTTTGGTGTAACTTTCACCAGTAAAGACAAAAAAGTGACTGTGGTTTTATATTAGTTTGTAAAGTGGTAGTCAGAGTTAAAATTTTTTCTATTAATGTGTTTTAATTTAACCTTCAACTTTCTGAACCTCTTGAGATCGCAGTTGATTGTTATCTCTGTTCTGTAGATAAGCAGTCTGGGGTTCATACAGATGGAGTTGCTCAAGGTCCTCCAACTTCAGTTGGACAGAGACTCAAACTAAATCTTCTCATGCCAAGATATATGCTCTTTCATTACAACTTAGGAACCTCCAAGAAATCTTGGGGATTCGTAAAAAAAATGCTATGCATGTAGGAGGAACTAGCATTGTTTTGTAAACATTGTTATTTACCTAAAATGAAAAGTGTTAGTCACTAAAGTGTTAGTCACTCACTTGTGTCCAACTCTTTTCGACCTCAAGGACTGTCAGGTTCTTCCATCCATGGAATTCTCCAGGCAAGAATACTGGAGTGGGTTTCCTTTTCCTTCTCCTGGAGATCTGCCCTACCCAAGGATCAAACCCAGGTCTGCCGCATTGTAGGCAGATTCTTTACCATCTAAGCCTCCAGGGAAGCCATTATTTACCTATGAAGTTAGAAATTCATATATATATATATATATATATATATATATATATTTTTTTTTTTTTTTTTAACTTGGCATTCCCTGGTGTCTCAGATGGTAAAGAGTCTGCCTGCAATGCAGGAGACCCGGGTTTGATCCCAGGGTCAGGAAGATCTCCTGGAGAAGGAAATGGCAACCCACTCCAGTATTCTTGCCTGGAGAATCCCATGGACAGAGGAGCCTGGTGGGCTAAAGGTCATGGGGTAGCAAAATAAATGAGTGAGTAACATTTTCACTTTCAATGGAAACAAGTTTTTGAAGTTTCATTTTGCCCATAATTTAATACCTTAAAATTCAAGGTAACTTCTAAAAGAGTAAGAGGGTAAGGGAATAAATCTTGTGCGTGTGCGCTGGGTTATGTCTGACTCAATGACCCTATGAACTGTAGCCTGCTAGGCTCCTCTGTCTGTGGGATTCTCCAGGCAGGAATACTGGAGTCGGTTGCCGTGCCCTCCTCCAGGGGATTTCCTGATCCAGGGGTTAAACCAGAGTCTCCTGCCTTGGCAGGTGGATTCTTTACCACTGAACTGCCTGGGAAGCCCCTGTTCTTTGCTGAAAGCAATATTTATTCCCCTGGGTGTGTGTGGGGGTATGTGTTTGCAAGAATACGTGCATTTATATGTTTTAACTTCTCGTCGGTCTGCATGCCTTGGTCTCAGATCTCACTGTGGACCAGTGGTCGTGGCCCCTGTCTTATGGTCACTTTCCCTGGGTCACAAATAGCTTTCTTTATTGCTTTAGAGGGCTATAAATTTTTCGTGATCCCAAGCTGAGTTTTAACCAGTCACCTCAAGGTGAAAAGCTCAGTATCACGTTACTGTTTCCTTGGGCTGTCATCCATTGCCTCTGACCAACATGTCATAAATGTTTTAAGACTCTGCAGCTCTTTCAGCGTGGTTCTAATCTGAGGTCTACAGCTCGGGCTCACATCTCAATGAATCTTGGAAAACTTGCTCTTGCATTTGTGTGTTCATGCAGAGCAGGCAGACTCTTCAAAATAAGTGGTGATATGTCCTGGCCTATTTCAGATTAAAATGGATTCCCTGTGAGTCTAGTGTTAAGGACAACAGTATTGCACAGGGCTTTTTTTCACCCAAAGAGTTATTAGTCAGACATATGAGCCATTATGCAGGAAAGGGAAGAATTGTCCTGGAAATGCTTTGGCTGACTTCTAAAAGAGCTCTCAGGAAGTGATATATGCTCTTGAGCACTCTACTGTGAACTCTGTTAAGTGTTGTGGATATGTTTTAAAGTACAGGATGGACACACACACAAAGACAATTCAAATTAAAATAACTTTTAAGCAAAAATATTGGACAACTCAGAAACGCATGAGAATTGTATAGATAATGGCTCTAAAGTTTTGAGGGCAGAGAAGTACTTGGCACTGAGGAAGACTTCCTTAGTGAAATAAGTTTGAGTTGTATTTTAAAGAGTGATGGGATTTGAAGGGACAAAAAGGAGAGTATTCATGAGCAAAATAATAGAAAAAGTGAAAGCCTTTTAGGAGAGTAGGGAAATGAGTCTAACTGTAGTTAAGAGTTTACAGGAAGGAGAATCGAAGCAAACAAAGTAGAAATTAAGACTGTGGTCCAGGTTCTTCCTTGGTGGTCCAGTGGCTAAGACTCCAGGCTCCCAATTCAGGGACTTGGGTTCAATCCTAGTAGGAAAACTAGATCCCACATGCCACCGTTAAGAGCTCCCATGAAACAATTACAGATGTTGCAAGGAAGATGGACGATCCCTCGAGTGACCATCAAGACCTGGTACAGCCTAGTAAATAAATAAATACTAAAAACAAGCAGAAAGACTGTAGGCCAGATTACAGAAGCCCTTAAATGGACCCAGCTTTACCCTGAAGCGCTGCAAAAAAAGCTTTCACCAACTTCCTATTCAGCTATTTATACAACACTTTGTCTTCTAGGGGCTGTTGCCAAATTTGTATTAATATTTTGCCCTTTGCTGCTGCTAAGTCACTTCAGTCGTGTCCGACTCTGTGCGACCCCATAGACAGCAGCCCACCAGGCTCCCCCGTCCCTGGGGTTCTCCAGGCAAGAACACTGGAGTGGGTTGCCATTTCTTTCTCCAAAAGAAAAGAAACTGAGCAAATTTAGAATCTATTCCTGTACATAAAAAATATAGGCTTTGCTGAAGAGAAGACTTTCCCCAGATCTTTTTCACAAAAATTACCTCTGTGTTCAATCCCGGCTGTAATTATTAGCAACCTTGACTTCAGTTTGGTGATATGCATTCATCTTTTAAAAATGCCAGCCCCTAGGCTGAGTCCAAAAGACAGTTTCCTTCATTGTTATATCATGTCATGTGATTCAGTACAGTTCTCAATGATGTTAATTCAGAAAATAAACTTTCAAGTGGAATTTAAAACTGATATGTTCTTCTTGGCATTCTGACCAAGAGTAAGTACTAATATATGAAACCTAAGGAGTAAAGAATGTTTTGTTTTTTAAAAAATAGCACTTACTTATATTATCTTTAATAAGACATTTAGACATAACATAACTACATTTCAGCACTTGCAAGCAATTTGTTTAGTTCTGGTTGCTATAAATTCTAGAACTATATATTTTTAATTTACTTTCTGAAAACACATTCAGGATTTCCTAACAGCTTCTTGAATTTTTGATAAATGTAATGAAATTACTGATGAAAGATATCTTCCTCTGTGTTTAAGATGCAAAGTCATTTGCCAAAGGGAAAAAATTATTATGTGAAGATAGAGTGTAGAAGAAAAATAAAGAAACCTGTTAACAAGGAAACAGTAGAAGATAAAGACTCAGATTAGACTTTCATAGATAAAAAATATCAAAGGCTTGTTACAAGAAGGGATTATGTAGAATAATCAGCTCCTTATACTTTTGTAACTCAAAGGTACTAATCTGAACTTAAACTCTATGTAGAGAAAATGAAATTTGCTTAAAGAGTAACTTTATTCTGAAATAGAAGCATTTTATATTTATATATAATGAATTTTGTAAACTGAAACCATGCAGAATATAGTGCTTCATATTTTTGTCAGTTCAATTGAATCTATAGAAAATATTACCTATTCAGCAATTATAATTGTAAAATATATTCAAATAAGTCACATAGTAGATGTAACTGCACTAAACGTCTCAAGCAGATCTGACCTCATTGTTTATGATCACTCATATAAGAATGGAGGTGAAGTTTACCTTTGCATTTTTAATGAAAGAACAGAGTAATCAAATCGGTACAGTTACATATGAGAAATTACTTCTCAGCACTTTTGAATTCTCCACTTTGTAGAAAGGAAGAAAACCTAAGGTTTATTAATAATAGGTGATGCCATGCACCTTCCCTACATTCTGTGAGGTAGGCATTCTAATGAATAAATTGATGATCAGAAATAAAACTGACCTGCTCAAAATGGGTTGCAGTTGTTTCATTGGAAGAACACTTATTTCCTGGGTTTTTATAGGCATGACTCTGTTATCTTTTATTATTGAGTTTTCTCATGGGGAAGGTGGGGGTCAGTTTGATTTTTTCTCTCTCTTAGTAATGACCGGATCTTTCTGTCAGGATGATTAAATGACCCTTTGTTTGTAAATTTTATGTCTCCAGTTTGATTACCCTGTGTTCGTTTTCCTGGAAGTAGTTTATATCTTCCTTTGTTTTGGATTTCTTGAGCTACTCTTTCCGAGTTTCCCATTGTGCTTGTCCAGCTGTCTTCTTCGGGTGTAAGGCACAGCTCCCTTTTAAGTCCTCTCAAACTTTTTATTGATAAAGAATTGTTAAGTTTCATGAAAGTGAAAAGTGAAAGTGAATTCGATCAGTCGTGTCCAACTCTTTGCGAACCCATGGACTATAGCCTACCAGGCTCCTCCCTCCATGGGATTCTCCAGGCAAGAGTACTGGAGTGGATTGCCATTTCCTTCTCCAAGGGATCTTCCCGACCCAGAGATCAAACGCGAGTCTCCCGCGTTCCAGGCAGATGCTTTAACCTCTGAGCCACCAGGGAAGCCCCAAGTTTCCTGAGACCAAGTTGAATGGAAGAAAGTCCCTGATGTCTAGAAGTTTACAGATTTATGGGGAGACAGACAGATTAAACCAACCAGTTTAGTACATTCATGATGCGTATGGTAATAGTGGTACCCAGTAAGTTCACTGAAAGAACAAATATCTCAGATCTATTCCTTGAATATTCTGAGAACTTAAAAAAAAAAAATCCTGTTAAAAGTCACTGCTGTATTTCAGGCTTCCCTGGTGACGCTACTGGTAAAGAACCCATCCGCAGATGCGAGAGTCTTGAGAAATACTGGTTCGATCCCTGGGTCAGGAAGATCCCCTGAAGGAGGGCATGGCAACCCACTCCAGTGTTCTTGCCTGGAGAATCCCATGGACAAAGCAGCCTGGTGGGCTACAGTCCATAGGGTCGCAAAGAGTTGGACACAAAGTGACTTAACATGCACGCATGCACAGTTTTTATAGTAGATTTAATTTTAATGTCTTTAGTGCAATTTAGATAATAAACTGGATTCTAGTCCTGGATCCGATCTTAAGTTCTACTAGGGAATTTATCTAGCAGTGGGAAAAGATACTTGGTCCTAATTTGTGGGATTATGGCAAAATTAAAATAAGATACTTTAAAAATTGAATAATTCTCTTAAAATGTACCTTAAGACTTTATCATTGGATTCATCTTTACTTCTGTTTCTAGTGGGTAGCGAAGACTGAATTGGCATACATTTTGTAACCTTTGTAGATAATGAGCATGGAACTTAGCATAGTACCTGGAACATTACAAACAATAAATATAAGCTATTAAAAAATTTACTAAAGATACTGGTGTTTTCATGAAACGGCAAAATTATTTACCATTGATGACTTTCATCTTGATCCTCCCAACAGAACTTGACAATGCAAAGTTTTCTCATTTATGTAGTTTGAATGTTGTATTTTTTGGATCAGTAAAATTGGAAAAGTAAACTTTGATCTTGTTTAATAATTTCTCCATTATGAACATATTCATGGTGAAATATTTATTAGCAGGCTAGGAATTTTATTTATGGATTGAAAACAACTTAGTCCTCTTACTACTAGAAAGTTTTAAGAATTTATGGTTTCAGGCGAACTTTTTACTTTTGAACTGGTTTTTGCAACTTGTGTGTGGCCGAGATCTCAGAATCACTGACTTGAACCTCAGTTCTATTTGGCTACAGTTGGCACCAGAACCTTAAATTGTGCCATTATGCCTGTCCCTCATTGTAAAGCCACAATTACTCCAGTTCTTAAATTCAGAATTATTTTTGTCATCTACTGATATTAGATATTAGAAATGTAGACTCAGGAAGCTGAGAAAGTCTTCAGTTTACTTTTGTTTACATTTCACTATCATTTGTGACCTTAAACTTAACTTTGTATGTCATGAGATTAGAGAAGAAATATTTTTAATGTTGCATACCTATTGCTTGTTTTTGCAACTTAGAGAATGATGAGGTTACAGAATCTATAAAACAGAATCACAGGTATTAGCACTAACTTTGATAATTGTGGATTACATAAAATACCTCTGATATTTTACCTAAATTGCATGATATATCTCATTGTCCCCTTTTCCTTTTTAATAGGTATTTTAATGATTAGTATAGTATCTAAGATTAAAAGGTTTTTTTGATGATTTTTTCTCTGGTTTATAAATCATCTTCTCTTTGTATCTGCAGAATAATGTTTTGGTGAACACTTGTGCAGAACACTGTGTAAGATACTTTTCAAAAATTAGACTCAGCTGAGACAGGCCTTGAGCTGTGTAAGCTAACATCCTCAAGTATCAGGCAAAATTGGTAAGATTAAAATTTGCAAAGCACTTACCTAATACTAAGATGCAGCATAAACTATGCCTTTTCATGTGTGTTGATTATTTTTTTAATATTATTTCAAATTTAAATAAGTTTCTTATAAAAGCATTTTCAATTAAAAAAAAGAAACTTAGAGTCTATTCATTACCTCCCAGAAACTTCAGGGTATTAAATAACTCCTGTACTAACTTTTTGGATGCCAGTCAAGTTGTATGTTATTTTTAAAACATAATGATATGAATAGTATATAGAATAAGGCTTAAATAATAATCAGAGAACAGTGTATATCTGAGTACACTGCAGCTATTGACCCAATATATAACTATTATGGGAATTCTAATTATTCAAGAAAAAATACAGGTAAGACATAGTATGAAGAAGGCAATAAATTTTTGAGGAATATAAATTCTAATGTTCATGATTGAGTATCAGTATTTAATAAGAGAGCTTTTTAGAATAAAGAAGGCAGAATAAAAGTAACATATATTCCTAGAGGTGTAGCAACCAGGTCAGTCAGTAATAGATTAAATGATCTTAAACCTGAAGTGGTCAGAAAGAGCAGGGAGCCACCCAATGTGAAACAGGGACCTTGCATGTTGGAGAAGAGTCTATTTCGTGTGTGCAGATGAGTTAGAGTCCACTTACATCTACAGGAAAGTGTGCTGCATGGATCACTTGAGAGAAGGTTGTGAGACTTCAAGGAATAGGTTAGGTGGTTTTGTTGCCATTTTGGTGTTAGGAGGGAAGGGTAGGGGATGAGGAGTATGTTTGTATTTATGTTATGGGTGCTGAGCCTCTTATTTGCTCTGTCCAGTTGAAAGACTTTATGAAACCTAGGGTATTTGCTGTCTACGTAATTGACGACTGTTGATGTTGACCTTAGTCATCCTATATATGCTGTTTCTCTCAAAGAGTTTTGGGTTTTCTTTTTTACTAAAATAAAAAATGATGCCAAAGCATGAGTACTAACAGTAGCATTACTAAAGGCTAGGATTAAGCCATGGCTCTGGGAGTACTTGAAAGTTTTGTCTTCACTAGCTCCCTGGAACATCCTGCCCACCCACTGAGTGATTGTTAGGCAGGTCCGTCATCATCCCTCATCATACTCACAGTCACATTTCCACACCAGCTAGGTGATAGCAGGTGTCCTGTTGTTCACTATCTGCCAGACCCTTTCCTTGCCCTGCCCCCCCACCACCTCTCCCAGCTGAACCATGTCATACAGCCCCCCTGTGTCAAAGGTCCGATCAGTGAACTTAGTGTGATATTTTAAAATTAATAGGGTTTTTTTCTTGGAATGAATATTTTTAGAATGATTTTAGATTTACAAACAATTAACAAATAGTTCAGAGAGTTTCCATACACCCCATCACTGCTTCACAGCCTTCTCTATTAGTAACATCTTACATTAGCATGGCTCATTTGTTACAATTAATGAACTACATTGATAGCAGTAATATAAACTGAAGTCCATGTATTATTCACATTTCTTCTTACCTAATGTCATTTTCCTATTGCAGATCTCATCTATGATACCACATCACATTCAGTCATCATACTCTCTCTTTGGACTCCTTTTGAGTTTGACAGTTTCTCAGACTTTCCTTGTTTTTAATGACCTTGACTGTTTTGAAGATTACTTACTCATCAGCTATTTTGTAGACTGTCCTTCAGTTGGGATATTTCAGATGTTTTTAATAATTAGATTGGGGCTATGGATTTTGGGGAGGAAGACCACAGAGATAAAGTACCCTTTTCATCACATCATATCAAAAGTAGTTATTCTCTACAGGATTTATGACTGTTGTTGACTTTAATCATATGGCTAAATCACTGATTGGATTCTCCATATTTGCGGTACTTTGGTTTAGACGGTAAGCCAACATGGGAAACCTGGGTTGGGAAGATCCCCTGGAGTGGGAAAGGGCAACCCACTCCAGTATTCTTGCCTGGGGAATCCCCATAGAGGAGCCTGGCAGGCTAAAGTCCATGTGGTTGCAAAGAGCTGAACAGGACTGAGCAACTAAGCACAATAATTCTTTGGGTACTTTCAAGAGACTTTCAACTAACACCTTTAACTAAGGGATTCTGATATTTTGAAAATGCAATTTTCCTAGATTCCTATGAGTTAGAGGGGACACATCTTAGAAGAGTTAACTAAAATAGTCAGGTGTGGGTGATGAATAATTATTAATAGTCCAGAAATAATTCCAATGGTCAAGCATAGGGCAAGATATAACAGTGCTTTCTTATTGAGAAATATTAAGAGCTCTATATTTTAAAATAAAGACAGAATCAAGATTGTTAATTAATTAGAGAAGAGCCCACACAGCTCCTCTATTTATTTTTTAATAATTTCAATGTTATATAGTTCCAATCCTATTACAAAGATTCCATCACAAAACATATCTCAAAGCATAGATAGGAGAGATGTTACCTGGAGTATAGTCACTTAAAGGCTAATTTCCCTCCCCCACCTCATTCTTCAACTTTATCATTATTAGGCAAATTGGCATCTATTCCTTCAGTTTTATGGATGTTGAGAGTCAAACATACAACATATGTTTTAATTTACCAAGTAAAATTCTTTATTTTCCTTTTGGTACCCAAATGTTTCTGAGTTGAACATTCAGCATCCTTCGGCTCGTATGTTAATTATGCATTCTGCTGCTGCTGCTGCTAAGTCACTTCAGTCGTGTCCGACTCTGTGTGACCCCATAGATGGCAGCCCACCAGGCTCCCCTGTCCCTGGGATTCTCCAGGCAAGAACACTGGAGTGGGTTGCCATTTCCTTCTCCAATGCATGAAAGTGAAAAGGGAAAGTGAAGTCGCTCAGTCATGTCTGACTCTTCTCGACCCCATGGACTGTAGCCTACCAGGCTCCTCCATCCATGGGATTTTCCAGGCAAGAGTACTGGAGTGGGGTGCCATTGCCGTCTCCGTAATTATGCATTACTCATAGTGAAAGGTTCACATTTGTTATGCTGCAACTGTTCAGTCCTTGACAGATGACTCTGATAGGTCACACCCATTTTTAAGTAAATAAAGAACAGCAAAAGCAGAATTTCTTCTTTTAAAAAAATGTGTAGTACTGGGAGCTTCTTTGGCAAGTTACCACTTGCCCTTTTACTTTAAGTCTAGAAACCTCATGTGCTTTCCAGCAGAGTTAATAATATTTTTAGGGCAGGGTCCTCCTGGAGCTTCCTTAGAGCTTCCACATCTATTACCCCTTTGGCTTACTCTACTCTCTGCATTTAACAAACATTGTGGTAGCTTCTACTTTATCCTTTTAAAATATACTGGGACTACTTTTAGGGTTGGAAACTCTTATGTGTTCTCATTTATTTTCTTAACAATTTTTTATTGAGCGTTTTTATGTGCTAGGCAATGTCCCTGGTGCTAGCTGTGCCTAGAGGAACATAACATATTCACTTGGAGCACGCACAAAGAAGAATTACTAAGTCGGTTCTGCTGAGATGCTGAATACCTGGAGGGAACAGAGGAAGATGAGATTGGAAAAGTGGTAGATAGTGCAGAGAATTCTGAATGCTAGACTAAAGTTTTTACATTCTATCCCTTGATGGCACTTTGTGCAGTGGAAGTATGTAGTCAGAGATGTCCGTAAGGAAGATTAAGGGCAATATGTTTATTATGTTGGAGGGGGGAGCTAGGATTGCACTTAGAATTTTTTTTTCATTTTTTTTTCACTTAGAATTTTATAATTATCTGGGTAGATGGAATTGAAGACCTAAATTGAGGCAAAATAAGTGGAATCAGAAGAAATAATTGGTGTAAGATATATTGCAGAATGGGCAAGAAAGAAAGCAAGTAGTCAAAGTTTGTAAGGTTAGAACCTGAAGGAAAGTATAACACTTAAGAGAAATGAAACCCAAGGGGTACATATGAGGGCAAGATAAGTTATGTTTTGAAAATTTTGTATTGGAGAAATTGGAAAGTTCTCTGTGTAGACATATAAGACTATTAGGAGTGCAGGCTTGTATCTTGTATGCGTCCTAGGGCTGGCTCTTTAAACAAGGGGACGGAGCCCAGGATACAGAAAATGAGACAATGTACAGGGAAGTCAGTGAGACAAGGAAGAACCGAAATGTGGAGAACAGGCACACAGATATTAAGGGTGACTGAAAAGCAAAGGTCAGAAGTGGGATGAGAACTGAATAACTGACGCCCCAGAAGCCAGAGGAGAATTATCAAATGCTTCAAATGCTGCTGTGAAGTCTAAGGACAGGACTTAGAAAAAAGAAAAAGGTCATTCCATTTGGAAAGTTATTGGTGAATATTGAGAGAGCTCTTTTGGAATTGTAGGATAAAAATCAAAATGCAAGAAAGAATAGACATATATAGAAATGTTAATTAGGATCACTGTTTGAGAAAACAGAGGAGCACTAAGCATATGTCCCAGAAAACAAAACGGAATGAAATAAAACAATCTAGACACCAACTAATAGTGCAAACCACTGATTTATACAAAGTGAGAGATTGGTATTGCATCATAAATAAGTCATACTGGGCCCACAGGACATAGTGGAACATGAGCTTGAACCCTGGGCATAAAATCTGGTATGTGGTTCTTGATATGGTGTTGCTTATATAGTATCATACCAGAATAAATTCTCAAGAAATTCAATTTAATGTAAAAAGTAGTTTAGGCTCCCCTGTAGTGTTAGAGAGATTAAGTATGTGATGTGAAAATAAACATGTTTCAACAATCTCAGTTACCAAAAATGATCATATCTTGAGAATTTTCAGTGGAAAATAGATTTTTTGATACTTTGTATTGCTGATTTTTTAAGAGGTAATTTTAAGTAGTTTCCTTCATTACAGTTTTGGTTTTTACATTTCAACTCTGCAAGAAAAATATTAATACTGTGGCCTTAATTAGGGAAAAGCATCTGTTCAGTTCAGTTAAATCACTCAGTCCTGTCTGACTCTTTGCGACCCCATGGACTGCAGCACGCCAGGCCTCCCTGTCCATCACCAACTCCCGGAGTTCACTAAAACTCATGTCCATAGAGTCGGTGATGCCATCCAACCCTCTCATTCTCTGTCGTCCCCTTCTCCTCCTGCCCTCAATCTTTCCCAGAATCAGTGTCTTTTCAAATGAGTCAGTTCCTCACATCAGGTGGCTAAAGTATTAGAGTTTCAGCTTCAGCATCAGTCCTTCCAATGAATATTCAGGACTGATTTCCATTAGGATGGACTGGTTGGATCTCTTTGCTGTCCAAGGGACTCTCAAGAGTCTTCTCCAACACCACAGTTCAAAAGCATCAATTCTTTGGCACTCAGCCTTCTTTATAGTCCAACTCTCACATCCATACATGACCACTGGAAAAACCATAGCTTTGACTAGACGGACCTTTGTTGGCAAAGTAATGTCTCTGCTTTTTAATATGCTGTCTAGGTTGGTCATAATTTTTCTTTCAAAGAGCAAGCGTCTTTTAATTTCATGGCTGCAGTCACCATCTGCAGTGATTTTGGAGCCCAAAAAAATAAAGTCTGTCACTGTTTCCATTGTTTCCCCATCTGTTTGCCATGAAGTGATGGGACCGGTTGCCATGATCTTAGTTTTCTGAATGTTGAGCTTTAAGCCAACTTTTTCACTCCTCTCACTTTCATCAAGAGGCTCTTCAGTGCTTCCCTTTCTGCCAAAGTGTGGTGTCATCTGCATACCTGAGGTTATTGATATTTCTCCCAGCAATCCTGATTCCAGCTTGTGCTTCATCCAGTCCAGCATTTCTCATGACTTACTCTGAATATAAATTAAAGAAACAGGTGACAATATATAGTCTTAACATACTCCTTTCCCTATTTGGAACCAGTCTGTTGTTCCATGTCCAGTTCTAACTGTTGCTTCTTGACCTGCATACAGATTTCTTAGGAGGCAGGTCAGGTGGTCAGGTATTCCCATCTCTTGAAGAATTTTCCAGTTTGTTGTGATCTACGCAGTCAAGGGCTTTGGCATAGTCAATAAAGCAGAAGTAGATTGTTTTTCTGGAATACTCTTGCTTTTTCTATGATCCAATGGATGTTGGCAATTTGATCTCTGGTTCCTCTGCCTTTTCTAAATCCAGCTTGAACATCTGTAAATTTGTGGTTCACATACTGTTGAAGCCTGGCTTGGAGAATTTTGAGCATTACTTTACCAGTGTATGAGATGAGTGCAATTGTGCAGTAGTTTGAGCATTCTTTGGCTTTGCCTTTCTTTGGGATTAGAATGAAAACTGACCATTTCCAGTCCTGTGGCCATTGCTGAGTTTTCTAAATTTGCTTGGATATTGAGTGTAGCACTTTCACAGCATCATCTTTCAGGATTTGAAATAGCTCAACTGGAATTCCATTACCTCCAGTAGCTTTGTCCATAAGGATGCTCCCTAAGGCCCACTTGACTTTGCATTCCAGGATGTCTGGTTCTAGGTGAGTGATCACACTATCATGGTCATCTGGGTTGTGAAGATCTATTTTGTGCAGTTCTTCGTGTATTGTTGCTACTTCTTCTTAATATCTTCTGCTTCTGTTAGGTCCATACCATTTCTGTCCTTTATTGTGCCCACTTGCATGAAGTGTTCCTTAGTATCTCTAATTTCCTTGAAGAAATCTCTAGTCTTTCTCATTCTATTGTTTTCCTCTATGTCTTTGTACTGATCACTGAGGAAGGCTTTCTTATGTCTCCTTGCTATTCTTTGAGCTCTGTATTCTGTATTCCTTTTTTTCGTTCACATCTTTTATTCTTTCAACAAATATTAGTTAATTAAGTCCTTTCCAAAATCTGTACCAGGTGCCAAGGAATCAAAGATGAAGAAAATGTGTCCTTTACCCTCAAGGAACTTCTAGCCCTGTAGTGGAAACAGATGAAACAAATGAATGCAGTAATGTGTTGTGGCCTCTAAGACAATATACATGATTTCAGAGGATACAAAACAAGAGAACTCTGTTCTACTTGTGGGCAGAGTCATTAGGAACAAGCTTTGGAAAGTTTGTGACACTGAAGTCTTGAAATATGGGTAGATGGATTGTTCTTTCCTCTTACAAAAGAGTACATGTAATCTTTCTCCCTTCAATTTAAGTTGTCTTTCTATTGCTGAATTTAAAAGAATAGATGAGAGGGAAAAGAGAAAAGATGGAAGGGAAGCCGACTTGAAAAACTAGGGAGATGAAAGGTTAGGTTTTGGGGTTTTTTGTCCCCTTATTCTGTATCTTTCTGGAAGCTAATTACAGAAACCTGCCTACTCTTTGTGAAAGTACTGCATAAAGCTATTTTAATTTAGCATAATTATTGGCATTACTATGTTTTGATTATAATGAATATGTAGTTAAGAAATAGAGCAGTCTGGAATATATGGAGTAATGCAAATTGTTATACTTTCCTTGAGAAGTTGTTTTTCACTTTTTAGCTTGTCACAATCACTTTTTTTGGCTTTCAGAAGCAGTAATTAATCTAATGTATATCGGGAAGCCAAATTAATATATTTTTTATTTTACAGTTAGCAATATCAGAAAATTTAGGCTAGATTTCTTAGGCAAATACTTGGATTTGTTTCTCAAAAAATCCTGAAACAGATGAATGCTTCTTTGTTTTGAAGTCCTATTAAATTTTCATTACAATATCAGATTTTTAAGCCACATGTTTCCTCTAGAAAGTTTTGTTTTAGAAAATGGCTGTTTTATAAAACTTGTTTTATATACTACCATTTTCATACATTTCCTTCTCTCATCGTATTGTATTTCTCATCCAATAATATTCTGGGAGGGATTCTTTTCTTAAGGAAACAATATTGTTTTGTTTAAAATATCAATCCTGAAAATACAGTACACATAGATATTTTTGGGTTAATCACTAATGCTTATTAAAATTTTTAACAGTGAAAAATTGAAAAAAAATGGAATTAATTTCTATCTTTCAGATCTAAAGACATTTACTCAAGATTTTCCTTTCTTTTTTCTGAAGAGATGATCCAAGCATAGTTACTTGATATGAAGCAAAAAATTCCAGTGGGTGATAGAGTATTGAAAGCTAAATTGTTACGGAATAGTAGACTGAAAGAGCTTTGTACATTTTTCCTGTTATGCATCAAGCAGGTCTTAATCAATTCATATGTGTGAGGCAGAGGAGTTGCCCATAAAATAGGGTGGAATCTTGGGGAAAATGCGAAACATAAGCAAAATGGTCTTGAATTCTCCCAGGTGTATCGCTCACCCGTAGTGCAACCTTGGGCAAGTGACTGAATCTCTGAAACTTTTCCTTTCCTGTTCAGTGTGGATACTACTCCTCTGCTCAGAACTTTTATGAGGAACAAATGAGATGAATATACTATGCTTCTATCACAATAAATAGCATATAATAAGAACTCAGTAATTTAAGGGGGTTTATTTCAATAATTCACGTGAGAGATAAAAGCTAAAAAGAGGACACTTTCATTGAGAATGAGAAGGGAGGGATATAGTTAGGAAATATTCATAAAATTTGAGCGATTTAATTTAATAGTACAGTTGTGAAAAAATAGTAATAAATATGAGGGAGTTTGAGTCTGAGATGTCCAAAGAACATAAAGCATGTAGGAATCCCATCTGCTACTCATTGGAGCTCTGGGTTTAACATCTTTTGATAGTTACATGAAAAATATGGCTGCTCATCACTGTCCTTAAGGTAAGCTTAATGAATAACATATTTAAAATTAATTTCCCAAATTGTGTTTAATTAGGTGAGAAATATAAAGGAACTTTCACACATTGGAGAAGGAAATGGCAACCTACTCCAGTGTTCTTGCCTGGAGAATCCCAGGGACGGGGGAGCCTGGTGGCCTTCCGTCTATGGGGTCGCACAGAGTTGGATACGACTGAAGTGACTTAGCAGCAGCAGCAGCAGCTACTTACTAAGTGGTTAAGAAGATACTTAACTTCCCTATGCCTCCATTTTCTTATCTGTAAAATGGGGATAATAGTATCTATCATATAAAGTTAAGTGAAGATTAAGTGAATTAATGTTTGTAATAGCACAGTGCCTGGCAGAGTGGCTTGTGCTGTATATGTGTTGGTTGTTATTAATATGGTAGTGGTGATGAAACACAATTTTGTGATGATTACATGCAAATAGAACCTGGCACAGTCCAGTTTTCTTGAGTAAAACAGGCAGGCACCTTCTGTGAGTATAAACAGCTTTATACTGGCTGGAAAGCAAGTCGTTTGAGTCACTTCCCATTTCTATCCCTTTCGTGGTCTGAGTTTGAATTCCATATCATTGATTCCTATTCCACATTGCTACTGTCAACTTTAGTTATTTCAGTAGATTTGAAGTGATTTCAAAACTACTAGCTTTGACTCACTTCAACTCTTGGAAATGTAAAATAAAACTTTTTCAGGAAGACTGGAAGCATCTGACACAAAAATTGGTGTGTCAGCTCCAAAATGAGGAAACCTGCTCTGAATAAATAAAAATCTTTGTCTTCTTATTTTTTGCAGTGGAAAGACAGACTTTTCTCAGCCACTGCCACAATAAGACAGAATTAACTTCTTTTGTTGTGGAAAAATTTTAGCTCTCTGAACTTGAATTTTTATGGTTTGTGAAAGTGAAAGTCACTCAGTCGTGTCTGACTCTTTGCAACCCCAAGAACTATACAGTCCATGGAATTCTCCAGGAAGAATACTGGAGTGGGTAGCCATTCCCTTCTCCAGGGGATCTTCCCAACCCAGGGATAGAACCCGGATTCTGCATTGCAGGCGGATTCTTTACCAGCTGAGCCACCAGGGAAGATTTATGGCTTTTATCATAATTTTATGGTATTAATTATTTGTGTGTCTCCCCTTATATACTGGTATCCTCCTGTGGATAAGAGAATGTGTTATTTTTCAGCTTTTCACCCCCTACCGGTTTAGCACAGTTTCTAGCCCAGAAAGCACCAACATTTTTGCTGTTGTTGAATGAATGTATGAGTCAATTCAAAAGGATTGCTCAAGTTATTCTAAAGTTAGTGTATATTAAATACAATCCTATACAGTTCAAGTGGATTAATAGTGAATAATGGGGAATATTCCCCAATAGAACAATGAGAGCATTCAACTGACTAGCAGGAGAATCTGTCTAGACATCAAGAAAAAATGAAAATCTTAGGTAGAAGAAAATCCATCTAAGAGATTGTGAGGTTTTGCTTTAGTTCAGTCTGAGGCTCAAGATTATTATGAAACTATATTTCAGAGTGATCTGTCTTACTTAACACCATTCTTTCATTCTCCTCCTGGAAAAAAAAAAAAAGGCACAGTAACCTAGATCATCAATCTGTTTCCAAGAACATCAGCAGAAATTGTAAGATCCCTCTGACCACGAGGCTCTGTAAGCTTGCCAGTGAAAACATGCATGTTTTTCTTTTTGCCTTTTGCATTTGGTGCACCATGCAGTGGGAGAAACAAAAATCAAGTTTCACAAGTTCTGTGGGCTGAGTTTCTGCCAACACTCACCTTCAGAACCATCCTTGGGAGCCAGCTGCAGCTGTTGGACACACCAGGGAGGTGCCGGACTTTAAGACAAGGGCCCACAGGAAGAACACCCCCCAGGATTTCAGCATGGGCTTCCACACAAGGTGGCCCGTGATGCTGAGTTGCAGACACTCTGCAGTGTTCCTGCTCTCACACAACATAGTCCACACTACGCTCCTGCCTTGTGATTCTGCTAGTTAAGTTTTTCCCTCTATAAATTTTAGCATTTCACCTAGAAATAACTCTTCTACATGTTATAAGCCCTACTTACACATTTGAATGGGGTTATGATTAAATGGTGCCTTTTTTTTTTTTGCCATAATCCACTTGAATCTTGATCTGTTTCAATAAATGTATATTTTTAATCTGATGCTAGAAAGCACTGAAAAGCAGCTTTATGATAAATACTTTTTAAAAGCATTATTAGTTTTTTGGGTTTTTGACAAAAGCCTGCTTGGCAGTTCTGATGATGCAAATGCTTCATGTCTTTCATTTTATTCAGCTAAAGAAAAATACAGATTTGAGAGTGTCTGGCAATATATGAGAAGTAGATAATCTCAAAAATTACTTAAATTATGCTTAAATGCCTCAAAGTAGTACAATTAATTTAATTAGACTATAATAACCCTCCAAAGGAGAATCATAAATATCAAGGTACTTTTAAATAGTACTACAGCCATTGATTCTTATTTTAAAGTTAAAACAAAAACTTCCAGCATGTTCTAGGAAATGAATCATGTGTGATATTATTCCAATGTTTCTTTGCGTTCTGGAGGGTTTAGAAAAATTAATTTAACCAAGAAACTCAAACATAGCAAAAAGCTTCTTAGGAAACAGACTAGTCAAGAGGCTCTCGGGATGGACCCTGGAAATGGTGATATTCCAGGATCAGCCAAGAGCAAAGACAAGAAAACACCTCACCACCATGGGCTACAACCAAATCACACCCGTCCTCTATGGGTGATCCGGAATTACCCTCGGTGGGTGATAGCCAAAGAGTCGAGTGTATATCTGCCAGACTACTCTAAATGTGAAGATTTCAGTCACCTACCACAATGTTGGGGAGACTACCCTCATCAGAGTAACAAATGACTTCCTTACAGGGCAGACTTTGCTTTCTCCTCCAGTCTTATCCTTCCACACTTGATCTCAGTACAGCCTTCAACACCATCGATGATGATCTAGTTTGAAAATGCTTGAGGGAGTTTGCCTTTTTGTTGGTTTCTGTTTTGAAATGGCTTTATTCTTACCCTTCAGACAGTTGACATCATGTGTCAATGGCTGCTCATTGTTCTGGGGCTGAAGTGCTTGAGGCTGGTGTTCAGTGGGGTCTAATACTGATATGGGCCCACAGGCTGCCTTTAGGCCCTGTGACTGCCAGATGCAGTAGCAGTGTTAACTGAGCTGTTTAAAGGTGTTGCTACCTTTTTCCCCCTGGTGGCTGGTGGGGAAGAAGGAAGAAGTGGGAGGCTGGCTTTGTTTTTAATGGAATTATGAAATTATAAATCTGGAAAGAAATTGCACAGACTTACAGTCTGTCCTGTGTTCTCTGGAGCGGCGACTTGGCCTTGTGCTGAAACATTGTTGTATATAGCTATCCCACCATCTTTTGCTCTCTACTACATTTCTGTTCTAAAAATTTATTGGCTTAAATTTTCTCCTTTACATGATTTTAATGCTACCTGATTTTGGTTTTCCATTTTCATTTAGCCCTTGTTCACTTATCAAACTGTTCACTTCGTATGTGGCAATTAGCTTACCTCATGATTTACTTTAAACAGAGCATTAGCATCATTGCAGGATCCTCTGACTCTACTTATTGTTGTTGTTTAGTCGCTCAGTTGTGTCTAACTATTTTGCGACCCCCATGGACTATAGCCCATCAAGTTTCTCTGTCTATAGGGTTTCCCAGGCAAGAATACTGGAGTAGGTTGCCATTTCCTTCGCCAGGGGATCTTCCCAACCCAGATGCCTCTCCTACATTGGCAGGTAGATTCTTTACCACTGACCCACCAGGGAACCTCAGGTCTACTTATTAACGTAATAGGTATTCCTATTAGGAATGATATGCAAATTTTTTGGTCACTTTCTCAATTAGGAGTCTCTGAACACCAGGGTTAGGCACATAATAAGCACTCAATAAATGGTCATTGATTAATAAATGAACAATTACCTAAGGTCAATAAAGGTGGATAGTGAGTGGGACAAGAGAATAAGTTCTACTTAAAGAGAAAGTTATAATTTTACTGTGAAGTATAAAGCAGGTCGGAGAAGGCGATGGCACCCCACTCCAGTACTCTTGCCTGGAAAATCCCATGGACGGAGGAGCCTGGTAGGCTGCAGTCCATGGGGTCGCGAAGAGTCAGACACGACTGAGCGACTTCACTTTCCCTTTTCACTTTCATGCATTGGAGAAGGAAATGGCAACCCACTCCAGTGTTCTTGCCTGGAGAATCCCAGGGACAGGGGAGCCTGTTGGGCTGCCGTCTATGGGGTCGCACAGAGTCGGACACGACTGAAGCAACTTAGCAGCAGCAGCAGCAGCATAAAGCAGGTATTACTTACATGGTTTAAAACACCTGAAAAATCATGTATATGTGACTCTTCCATTTAGGAAATTCTGCTAAATGCTAAGAATATAGACATATTTATTGTGAATGTTTAAACCTTCAGGTTTTACATTGTCAGTCAGAACCCCAGGAAGCACATGATTTGTACATTTATATGAACGTTGAAGTGAACACATAAATTATACAGATTGGTGATTTGACTGAATCTAAATGGATTAGGTGGAAGGAAAATATACACAGAAAATGTAAACAGATTAAAAATGTAAACATTAAAATTCTTAATATATTTTTATTATAGATTGTGTTAACTGTTTTTCCTTTGGGCTATATATATTTTTAGTGTTAATAAAATATATATATATATATTTACTTTTCAATGTTAATGACAATTTTTGAGGGAAAATATAAAATATAAAAGTATGTATACTCTCCCACAATTTTATGGAGAAAATCTAACACATACAAAATGAGATTTTTTTTTGTCAATTTTTTCATTCTTTTTCAGATTACAAAATATTAGCTCTTATGACTGTTTTCCCCTTCAAACATGATTCTGGTCATGTCTTGACTGTACTCCAAAATTTATAGAATAACTTAAAATTTCTTCTTTATTTGTTAGTATGTACACCTAACTATATGCGCATCTAGGATGTACATCTAAAATATTTCCCATTTTAATGTATATATAGATGACTAATCTAGTAATTCAGTATTTAATAACAATAGGATAGAAAGTGTTTATAAACCACTTGAAAATTAAGTTTCAAAGATCAAAATAATAAGACTAATAATGATACTCTGTCCTGGTTATTAGGACCACCATCATAGATACTAAAATTCAGTAAATGTTGGTGTTTTCTGGGTTTTGAATTGATATCTGACAATTATTTTCCCATCATAAAACTGTGAGATGATGTTGCCATATGAGCAATGTTACCAGCCTTTAGAGGATCTGTCTGTATCTGTTACTGAGAAAATCTATCACTGTTTGGGTGGGAAATTACATTTTCCTTGACTTTTTGCCTTTTTTGTTTTTTTGCTAGGGTTACATATAATAAAAGGCTCACCTTACTTGAGTATTTTCTAAGGGGAACTATTGTGGGTAGAAAACTTTTTTGGGTAGATACATAAGAGTTGGGATCACCAGTGTTTTAGCCGTGTGCATACCCCTTTCAGTCTTATTAAGAAAGAACTTTGTATTTTACTAGGGCCTGAGTAGTGTCAATGGCACTCTAGTAATTTTATAAAAATTTATAAAAATAAAACAAACACGGTTTTCTTAAATGAAAGATCTGTGATTTTCTTGAACTATAATATTCTACTGAACGCCTAAATGAAGGCACTATTGTGGTATAAATCATTTAATCATACCCTCATAATTAATGAGAATAATACACAGAGCTCCCTTTGAATCTTATGTTAATTTCATTACTCTCATAAGTCACATCATCAGGAATCCATCTGCCTGTAAATTAGGTTTGGATGCAGTTTAACTAGCTGGAGAGAACACTTTGAATTTTATACACTAGCTAACCCAGTTTAATATTTTGTATCATTTGGTATATTCATGTTGTATGTTTTGCTCTATGATAGCAATAGAAAATTTCAAGAGTAGTTATTTATTTCTCCTTTGAAGCAAAAAAGCCAGTAATACTGTGTGTGTGAAGCAGGGATATGGGGTGTGGTGGCTAGAGTTGGTCATAGTCTCTGGATCCCTTTTGATTCATTTTTCGACTGATTCAAACTGCTATGTAAATCTGACTGTTGACCCCGATTGAATAATTTATTACATCTTTTTATGTGAGTCAAATGATTAGTGTCTCAGCAGAAGGGCATTGTTTTGGTTTTTCTTTTTGTATATTAACCACTGTTCTTAATTGTGGCTATTGTGTCATGGAAACAACAGTAAAAAAAAAAATTAGTAGGATCCAAGGGTAAACAGCAAAATAAAAGAGGCTTGAAGCTATGATCTATTAGAGGATATTGAAGAATTGAGTGTTTTCAGCCTTGATGGAAAAAACCAAGAAAGATATGACTGCATCTTAAATTATATAAAGTAAAGTAATGCTAGAATAAATAAAAGAAAGTTAATTTTCAGTAGGCCACAGAAACAGGTAAAGCTGCAATATTTTGTCGTGATGCATAGCTAAACCATAAGTAGCTAGCATTACCAGTGAAATGCTATGTTTTGAAGCTAAAATTCCAAGGAATACTTCCTAAAGAAGATCTGCTGCAACTGTGTTATTCTTTTAGAACAAATACACCCTAGGTGAAGGAGCCTGCCCAAAGGATGAAAATGGGTTTTGTCATTATGCAATCTTTGGTCTAATAGGTCTCAATAGTCTCATGGAGGTTATCTCTAGGATCATTTTCAAACCCTAGAGAGTTGTTAATAGAAGATGATTTACAGCAACACGGATGGACCTCGAGATTGTCATCCTGAGTGAGATGAGTCAAAGACAAATATTGTATGATATGACTTATATGTGAAATCTAAAAAGAAATTATACAAACGAACTTATTTACAAAACAAACTCACAGAGTTAGAGAACGAACTTATGGTTAGCAAGGGGAAGGATGGTGGGGAGGAATAGATTGGGAGTTTGGGATTGGCAGGTACATGCTGTTATATTTAAAATGGATAACCAATACAGGACCTGCTGTTTAACATGGGGAACTCTGCTCAATATTATTTGACAACCTACATGGGAAAAGAATTTGAAAAAGAATAGATGTATGTTTGTGTATAACAGAATTACTTTGCCATACACCTGAAAATAACACAACATTGTTCACTCCAATATTTTTTTAAAAAGTTAAAAACAAAGAAAATTGACAGCAGAAATTATGTTCTGGAGTTTAAATAGTATATAAAGAGTTTGTTTATTCTGAGGTGAGTTGTCCAGGTCTTGGTTTCTCATTCTAAAGCACTCCCCAATTTCTTCCATCTACCTGACACCCACCCACACACATGCACACACACACACGGAATTTATCAGAGATTCTCTGAGATAGCCCAGATTGTGTGTATAACAGTAGAGTGATCCCATCTGGAAACACCAGGAATAATGGTAAATCTGTCCTCAGAGAAAAGCCCCAACCTGATAAAACCAGATTACAGGTCTCGGCCTCAGCCCAGAACACAGTTGAGAAGGAGAATAAACCATTAAACCCTACACTGTGTAAGTTGGGGCAGCTCTTGTTGGGAGCTTGAGTGGGGTGGTGAGGAGGAATGTAAACTTTTTTGTGGGCCCCCTATAGAGTCATGTAACTGATTTAGCACATCTGGGCAAGGAATAGCTTGGCAACTGTAATGCTGATTGCAACACTTACTGTTGAGAAATAAGACATCTTGGTGAGGTTGGGAGCCTGCAGTGGTCATGGTGCATGTCATTTCAGAGTAATCAGAAGGCTTTGGAAAGAAGACAGAAAATTTGCAGAGGGGTTTGCAAGCTGAGAATGTGGGTGAATCTGTACTACAGACTTCAGGAAGGAAAGAAATGATAAAATCACTATCAGCCACTAGATACGAGAGACCCATATTGATCTTATAATTGCAGGAAGAACAAAGTTCCAAAATCTGGGATCCTTGTAATATGAGTTATGCTTTAGACTGGAAAAAATACTTTAGTGATAATAATGACCTCAAATACCTATTTTGAAAATAACACAAAGGATTCTCATTGTTTCATTCTCTTTCCAAATTCACCCATACAAAAGCTGTAAACTGAGTTTATAAATGAGATTCAGTTCTGTTCAGTTCAGTCATTCAGTCGTGTCCGACTCTTAGCGACCCCATCAATTGCAGCACGCCAGGCCTCCCTGTCCATCACCAACTCCCGGAGTTCACCCAAACTCTTGTCCATCGAGTCGGTGATGCCATCCAGCCATCTCATCCTCTGTCGTCCCCTTCTCCTCCTGCCCCCAATCTCTCCCAGCATCAGAGTCTTTTCCAATGAGTCAACTCTTCGCATGAGGTGGCCGAAGTTTTGGAGTTTCAGCTTTAGCATCAGTCCTTCCAAAGAACACCCAGGACTGATCTCCTTTAGAATGGACTGGTTGGATCTCCTTGCAGTTCAAGGGCCTCTCAAGAGTCTTCTCCAACACCACAGTTCAAAAGCATCAATTCTTCGGCACTCAGCCTTCTTCACAGTCCAACTTTCACATCTGTACATGACCATTGGAAAAACCATAGCCTTGACTAGACAGACCTTTGTTGGCAAAGTAATGTCTCTGCTTTTGAATATGCTATCTAGGTTGGTCAGAACTTTCCTTCCAAGGAGTAAGTGTCTTTTAATTTCATGGTTGCAGTCACCATCTGCAGTGATTTTGGAGCCCAGAAAAATAAAGTCTGACACTGTTTCCACTGTTCCCCCATCTATTTCCCATGAAGTGATGGAACCAGACGCCATGATCTTAGTTTTCTGAATGTTGAGCTTTAAGCCAACTTTTTCACTCTCCTCTTTCACTTTCATCAAGACGCTTTTGAGTTCCTCTTCACCTTCTGCCATAAGGGTGGTGTCATCTGCATATCTGAGGTTAAACAACTAGTAAATAAAAAATGTTTACTCCAATTAGTAAAGAAAGAAATGTTAGTTAATTCTAAATAGCATCTTTCATCTATTAACTTAGAAATTTCAAGATTAATGGCATTATATAGTGCTGGCGCAGAAGTGAAGACCTCAAGTATCATATGTTTCTAGTCAATTTCCACAAGAAGGATCTTTGACTTCTTAGCTCAGTGGTTGTATTTCTGAGATTACTTCCCAAGGAAATAATTTCTATTAAGGAAAAAAAAACAACAACAGCTTGTCGTAGTCTATCCAGGTTGCTGTAACAGAACACCATAGATTGAGTAGCTTATAAACAACTGAAATTTATCTTTCACAATTATGGAGACTGGCAGTCCAAGGACACAGCAGTAGCATTGGTGGGTTCTGGCAAAGGCCCTCTTTCTGACTGCAGACTGCCAATGTCTTGCCATCCCCACAGGGTGAAAGGGGTAAGGGGTCCCTCTGGAGCCTCTTTTATAAAGGCACTAGTCCTATTCATGGAGGCACCACCTCCCCAAATACCATCACCTTGCAAGTTAGGATTTCAACATATGAATTTTTAGGACACAAACATTCAAATCATCACTAACCATATGCACAAATAGGTTCATCATGATTTGTTGTTAACAATAGACCAGATGTGTGGGCAACCAAAATGTTCGACAGGATCAAACATTACTGTAAAAGGAAAACTTTACCTAACAAACATGATTATAGATAATGATTATGAACACTGATAAAATATGGGAAATGCTTATTATGTGAGATTAAGTTTAAAAAGGAAAAAATTAAAGAATTAAAAATTCTGTGTATGTGAAACAAGCATATCAAATATATAGTCATGAAAATATACTGTAGTAAAACAGTAGTTCTGTTAGGGACTTGAGAGTTATTTTAAATTGTTTTTTAAAACTTTCTAAACTGGGGACTTCCCTGGAGGTTTGGTGATTAAGACTCTGCTTCTAGTGCAGGGGGTGTGGATTTGATCCTTGCTTGGGGAGCTAAGATCCTCTGTGCCTCGTGGCATGGCCAATAACAAACAATTTTTTTAAAAAATGAAAAATTTCGAAATTGCCTGTTATATAGTTATCTTGCTTTTTCATTTTTTAAAAATTGCATCTTTAAAAAAATTAGCTATTTAAGGTAAGCAACATTATGCCTATTTTATAAATGAATAAATACAATGAGTTTTCAAATTGTTAGATGCCAGAGGCTTCCGTGTCTCCTAGGCAACTCCAGTTCTCTTGTTTCTCTCCCAGAAAATTGAGCCAGAGATAGATATGAGTATTTCATGTTTCATAGAACCCTTAAAGTGCACGTGTTGTGATTTGCACTGAGTTCTCTCTTCCTTCCTCCTCCTTTCCTCCCTCCCTCCCTTTTGGTCTGTCAAAGAGGATAAATCTGTTGCATGGTCACTAGGCCCTTAGACCAAATATCCTGTTTACCCATTGCCAGTGTTTCTTCATAGAATTCATCTTTTCATTCAAGTATAATGATATAAACGCTGTGTTGAGTGTGGGGAGCCTTTAATGTGCCATTAGGAAGACCTTGATAAAAGAAAAGGGCAGGTGTCTCACCTGTGAAAAAGCAATAATAGAGGGGATTAGCTTCCCAAGTCCAGCACAGGCTTACTGTACTGGCCAGTATCCAAGCCACTGAAGATATGTGCAGCTGGCCTTGGAGGAGCCTCTGAAAGCCATGGCACGTGCCGCAGGAGGCTTCTGGGTATTTTGTAGAGTAGGACCTACACTTAAAAGACAGGCTTTCAGTTTTAGGTTATTGCTGGCCTCTGACATTCCTTTGGTGCATCAGGCTAAAGAACACACGGTAGTGTTTGCTTGATGAAGAATTATCCCAGTGTCTTGATTTTATTTGCAATCAGACTCTCCTCTCAGTGTCCTAAGGCATTCTTTAATTACACAGAAGTAGACTGGGACATTTTTTTCACCTCTCTAATCCCTTGTCTTCTGTCTTCTCCTTCTATTCATTTTTGCTTCTTTCTGCCTGAAATCATTACCATAATTTTGGCCTCAAAAAATCAGCATAAGCCAAAGGCAGTCTCATGAGGGATATATTACTTTCATGTGTGGCCTAAACATAGCACATAAACTACTCCCTGGAAAAGAAAACAAAAAGCGTTCAGCAGGAGCTATAGAATATATTCTTTATAAAGAGATTTTTTTCCCCACTGCGTGCCCTGATAGTCTAAATGTTCCCCAATGTGATGAAACAAAATGTGGGTTCTCATCTGGCACCAAAGCATTAAAAACATTCTGTGACTTGTGTTTTAAAGTGTTGTAGAGGTAAAAAAATGTTTCAGTACTTTCCCCCTGAAGGTCAAAGAGTTACACTGTATTTAGATGATGAGCCTACCCATTCAAGCAGGGGAAGGGGGTGCTGAGGGCATGATGGAGTCACTCAGGAATCAAAAAGTATGGATATCTGAAGAATGCGAGTTCTAAAAATGATTTCTATAGTGAGTCAGATAAAAGCGGTTTTTAAATTTTTTCTCATATTTTTTTATTTATTGGATATCTCTTATAAACCTTATCATACCTCCTGGAAAGTAGCAGGAATAACATAAAAAGCACAATTAACTCAAAAGGCTTTTCTCTTGGGATTTTCAGTTCATTATTGTTACCTCTCTACATAAAAGTCAAAGAAAATTTGAAGGTTATAGTGTCTAAAGGAAAATCCTTGCAAGCAATCACAAATACTGTGTAAGTATGAGAATACTTTATCTATAAATGTTAAACTCTCAAAGTGACACAATGAAATATGGTGTGTTTTTTTTGGTAGCTTGTTTGTTCATAGATTCACCAGACATCTATTAATACTGAATCATTCTCTTAGGCACTAAGGCTCAAAGATGAATTAGACTGATTCCTTGTCCTCAAGTACTTGAGAATGGTAGATGCAACTTTTACAGGAATAATCACAGTACAACTTTAATAGGTGCTATAAAGGTGATGGAGGTGGGCAAGATGATATTCAAAATATCAATCAAACAGTGTGGTTCAGGGACCATGAATCAGAATAGTTGTTGTTGTGTTATTGTTCAGTTGCTAAGTTGTGTCTGATTCTTTGAGACCCCATAGACTGTAGCACACCAGGCTCCCCTTTCCTCCACTGTCTCCCAGAGTTTGCTCAGATTCATGTCCATTGAGTCGGTGATGCTATCTAACCATCTCATCCTCTGCTGTCCCCTTCTCATTTTGCCATCTATCTTTGAATCAGAATAGATACCAGCATTCATTCTGGAACAGAGTTTGAGAGATATCCTGCTGGCTAGGTCATTTTTTTTTTTTTTTTTGCATGGAGATCCTGGAGGCTTCCAACAAGGAACCATCATGGCCAGGGTTATTAAGAGGAGAGGTATTTGGCAGGGAGTTGATGGGTGGGGGGTGCCTTCAAAACTGGCTAACTAACAACCAATGAGGTAGGGCTTATGTATACCAGCTGCAAAACAGCTCTGGATTTGGAATGTTGCAATTCATTTAAATATGAATGTCCAGATAGTGCCAGGACGATTATTCTAGATTGCTGTCTATTTTAGATTCATTGAGTACATTTCTGCAGCTGTCACTAAGCTTTGTTTCAAATGATGTATGTATCACCCTAGGGCAGGTGGGCCATGTAAATACTTTGATGGGATTCTGCTCAGCTTGAGGTTCTGGATTTAAATGACTGATTGCATGTGTGCGTTCACCAAAGATATTACTATTACAAAAGGGTAGCTCTGTTACTACCTTTAATCTGACCATATTGCATTTCATCGTTGGTTGCTGCAGTGAAATGAAAAACCTTGCCATACAGTGAATACTTTAATCTGTCATCATAAAGAAGGCTTTGTCAATGTTGGCTCAAGAAATCTAGGCTAATGACCAAACTGGTGCTAGTCTTTAAGTAAAAATATAGGTTATTCCGTAGTTATCTTTGTATGTGTTCTTCTAAATTAATATTTTTCGTCTTCATCCAATAGAAAAAAGTAAAGAAAGTTGAAAAGAAACTTATTCTTTAAACACACATACTCGCATCTATAAAACACAAAAAGAGGTATTTACAAGTCTTTTGGCATTATTTGGGTTACTGCGTCAATGTTTTACATCACAGCCAAGTGTTTCTGTCAGGTAACTGCAGAAGATGGGTCTCTACTTTATTCTGGAATGTAGAACTCATCTGGTTAGATTGCAATTCACAAAGCTGAACAAAGACTGGCCATTGATTTATTACAACTTGTGATCCAATTGAATGGACATGGTCTTACTTCCGAATATTTCTTTTGAGGGAGCCAGAGTGTGTAGCAAGATCAAACAACTGTGCTTCATGATTGTGGGTACTCAGGCAGAATGACTAGGACTCCAGGGGGATTTGTGTGCCTGCATCATGCCCTGGGCACTTCCCCTCCACAATCCCTGTGGAATTTCTCAGCTGCAGCCATCAGTCCTAAGGGTTAGATGAGCCTGAAAGAAACAGACCACGTTGCTCTCATTCATTACCACTGCCTTGTTCTTGCCACAGTTCTGAAGAACCAAAGAATTGGGGGCCCTGGCTGACCTCCTTGCGTTTCATTTGATACAGCTTCAATCTCTACCTTCCACCTCCTCAAGGCAGAAAAAGATGGCAGCTGTTATGATACCTGCTTAATGATATGCCTGCCTATTTGATGTAGAATCAGTTGACTGACATTCTTGTCTTTACTTTGGTGGACCTAGAGTTGCCACTTTTGAGAGTGGGTATTAGGAAATAAATCATTTTGTTTCCTAGAGAAGCATGTTGCCGAAAGGTGCTTTAGTACAATCTTTTGGTGTTAGACATAAAAAGTCTAAGATTCTGCAAAACTCCATGACAACAGAGCATAAGTGGTCTCTGGTTCTCAAGCCACTTATCCTGCTACATCCTTATTTCAGGGATAATGCAAATCAATAATTGCTGATGGAAATCCTGAATTCATTCACTTTATGTGAGTAGAAATATTGGAAATGGTTTCACAGATTCTAAATGAAAGCAATGCTGCTGCTGCCGCTGCTGCTAAGTCACTTCAGTCGTGTCCAACTCTGTGCGACCCCATAGACGGCAGCCCACGAGGTTCCCCCGTCCCTGGGATTCTCCAGGCAAGAACACTGGAGTGGCCTGCCGTTTCCTTCTCCAATGCATGAAAGTGAAAAGTGAAAGTGAAGTCGCTCAGGCGTGTTCGACTCTAGCAACCCCATGGACTGCAGCCTACCAGCCTCCTCTGTACATGGGATTTTCTAGGCAAAAGTACTGGAGTGGGGTGCCATTGCCTTCTCCAATGAAACCAATAGAAAGATACAAATAACCCTAATAGGTTTGGCCTCAGTTTTGTGACTTGTTGCAGATTATGTAATATCATCATCAAATAATTACTTATTTTGCTTGGGTGGAATTTTGTCTTTGTAATTTGTAATTTGTAATTATGTCTCTGAAAGTGACCTTGAATGCTATCAATGTCTAAATACAAGAGCAAGGTTTTCCTAGTTTGAGGGCTTGCACCTTCAATTGTAAAGGCATGTGTGTTACATCTTGAAAGAAAAAAAAATACAGACTCTGCAGAGAATCTCATTCATATTAACATGTCAGAATTCTGATACCATGTCTAAGGCACAAGATTGACATTTGATTACTGTGTTAATAATAAAAGGACATTTTGTTTTATCTACCCAACATATGTAAATAGTACCATCAGGTTTTTATTCTATAAGGCTTAGATCCTAAGAGCCAGTTTTGACTTTCAATCTTCCCTACTCATGCTTGGTATCTAGTTAAGTCTCCATGTTTGATTTTTCTTATCAAATTACTTTTAGTATCTTATTTTTGTCCCTATTGCCACTATATAACTTTATGCCACAGCTTTTATGAGAGATTCAAAATTGGCTTTGATAACTCCTGCCGCATTAGTTTCCCCGAAGTATGTACCACTTTCTTCCTGTCATTATCTTGTTACTCAGTCTATAACGGCTTCCTATTATCTGTTGGAGAATTTCCTAACTTCTTCTCTGGTCATTTGAGGGTTTCCATATTCTAGACTCACCTTACTTATCCAACCTCATTTCAACCAAAAATTCATATTCCTATGAAGGTGGGCTCATGGTTAGCTGCAGTGCACATGGTTAGCTGTATTTATTCATGTCTTGCTCTAATATTCTGCCTTGTCCTTTTTTTGAGTACTCTTTTAAATCAAGCTAGAGTTTCACCTCTTTGAAAAGCATCTCTTGATTCTCTTCTCTGAGCTTTTGTGTTATAACCAATGCCATGTACAGTACAACACAGTGTTATATGCTGGCTAATATTACTCCTTCATGCTTATTGTCTTGTTTTTGTTTTAGGCCTGTATGTCTAACAAGATCACAAGATCTTTTCAGGAAGAATCCATACATACATGCTGCTAATAACATGAGGCATTCTTGCCTATTCTTTGAGTTAAAGTATTTTAAAAGTCAACAACTTTTTTAGGTATGCCCACTTTTATCTCAGCAGGAGATATTCAGAGAACAATCAAACTCAATCAAGTATCTAAGGGATTTATTTTATTTATAGGGTTCCTTTTACACCTTGAATATTAACAACTAACTTCAAAGCCTCCTGGTAGAACTTACGAATTCCTTAATGATCATTGTGTAATAAGGAGGCTGAATATGGAGAATGATGTACGACCTGATCAAGTCATACATTTTCACAAATATGCATGCTGATGGAATATAAATGACAAAATTGATTAAAATCCTAATATCCTCATCTTGTTCACATCTAAATATAGATATGGAGAATCACTATAAATGAAAAATTATCCTATTGAAGATTTTACATAAAGCTCTTTGTGTAAGAAATTCATTTTAATCATAGTGTACAGTTGTCTTATTCAGGATATCTTCTTTTGTGTTTTGAAAGACAACTAATGAGCTCATTTACTGGCACACTAAAAATATGAGTCATTTTACTAAAGAGCATAAAATAGGTTTTATAGTACCAATTCCATTCTGAGCATCATGGTTCCTTCTATATTCACTACAGTCAATCTTTTCCCTGAAGGTTTCCCCTCTAATGTTACCTGGTATCATTATAAAATGCCATATTTTAAAATTGTTCTATTTTATGAAAAACTCTCGTGAGAGCAAGTTGCAAAATAAAAGAACTCAAATTTTATTTTGAAATTACCCTCTTCCTTATAACCTAAAGTTGTAACTCTTGAACTTTCACCCTTGATAGTTAGTTCCTGAGTTCCTGGTCTACTTTATCAGGGCTCTTTCATACGTCTGTTAAGGATAACTGGCATTTGAGGTTGGTCTTAAACATATTACTTACTGGCCTCTGACATGCATCCAAACCTTGGTGTGCCTTGAGGCTTCCATCTTGATTAGAACAAAGGACGTCAGGTAGAAAGCCAATACAATTTTGGTATATGTTTTCTTTGTTACTTAAGGCTGTAAGAGTGTGTGTCTACCAAGATAAACGACTTGCTATTTTTAAAAAAAAAACCTCTGTGTTGGTTCATGTACTGCATAGAAAAGAAACTCAGCTTTCCCAAGTTAAAATCGTATGTCTTGGACTGGCCCTTCCACAGTCGCATTGGAAAATGTTTGCTTGCCATGTGATGGAAATAGCAGCAGTGAGGTGCCAGAATTATTATGGAATCATATGGGGAAACGTTTTATACATAATAATCTGTTCATAATGTTTTTGTATTCTAGGGAATTTGCCTGTCAGGATGAATCTGAGATTTAACTGTAAGGAAACAACTCTGTTTATTTTGAAGGAGGCAATGAAACTCTGTGGAGTGGTTGGGAGATTTCAAGTATCTTTTTAATGGCCAAGTGGGACTTGATTTTCTGGTGAAGATCACCTATATTAGCATTTCTATGAGAGGCCAATCATTATCCTAACCTGCACCGCATTTTGTTCTCAGTTAGTTTAACAAGATAATTTGACATTCTGTAGAGTACGTTTCATATGCATGACATTTCAAATACCTCATAGCATTGAGTAAATTAATTCCTTGTATAGGCAAATGGTAGTTCCTGCTTAAACTATGGTATGAAGGATGAAATGCCATTCCTATTGTTATTTAGGAAACCCAGAATAATGATAAAAGAATTGTGTGTTTTTACTTAACAACTCTGTTAAAATGATTATGATAGTGATGTTGTAAGAAGACAGAATTTATATCACAACAGAATAAATTCATGAGTATGCCTAGGGGGCCTATTCTAAAGAATTCACCTGTCAGTGCAAGAGACACAAGAGACATGAGTTCTATCCTGAAGAAGGAAATGGCAACCCACTCCAGTACTCTTGCCTGGAAAATTCCATGGACAGAGGAGCATGGTGGGCTACAGTTCACGGTGTGATGACCACCTGAGCAGCATATTGGGAGAAAGGTTGGAGGAGAACAATGGGCCAACAGAAATATATGATAGGGGAAAAAAGTTTAAGTAAGAAGATAACAGGAATGATGAAAAACCAGGATCTAGGCAAAAGAGACTCTTATGTAGGGTGGAGACTTGGGGTTGAGTAATAGTGGGGTTAGGTGTTCCCAGTGTTACCAAACAGAAACCTGAATTTGCTCACTCACCACACAGCAAAGCTGCTCTACCGATGCTGGGTTGCAGTGAAGGAAAGTATAGCATTTATTGCAGACTGCCAAGCAAGGAGAATGGGCAGTTCATGCTCAAAAGACCTAGACTCTGGACTTTTTCTCTTTTTTATGTTTGAATATAATCTCAAAGTGTTTTCTTTTCCTCCTCCTCTTTTTTCTTTTTTTTTTTTTTTTAAAAATTTAATTGGAGGATAATTGCTTTACAATAGTGTGTTGGTTTCTGCCATATAGCAACATGAATCGCCCATAGGTATACCCTTAGGGAAGGTTTTGAAGAACATTTTGCATGAGAGCTGCAGCTTGTGGACTTTCTTCTGGTGGGTTGGTGGTGAGGTATGAGGTGATGCTTTGGGCGTCTTTATCATCAGCTTGGTTCCAGCCAGTCTGGGGTCTAGTGCATGTGCTGTCACCATCTTCCATGGGGAGGGGGGTCTTGGTTTCTACAGAGCAACTCAAAGATACCTGTCAGATTGCCATGGATATCCCTTGAGAAGGCACTCAAGGCTGTTTTATCACTGAACTGTTTGCTCTTCCTGTTTTTCTTCATTCCCTTACTTCCCTAATTACTAACTGGGTCCGTTCTTTGGAACTCAGGAAAGGGCTAGGAGACTAAAGTCTTTTTTCTGCAAATGAGAAGTGTGGACCACAGAAGGGCTTTTGTACCCAGGAAGGCCCTGCAGGGTCTTGCTCAGTTTCACTGGTGGGAAAACCTTATCTTTTGGGCCAGTATATTTTCCTCCATATATATGGAAGCTTATTGATCCGGAGAATTGCACAGTGAAAATGTATTAAAATAATCACCCCAGTACTTATATGCAGATGGATTTGAGAGAGATCAATAAGCATTCAGAGCTGAAGAGTAAAAACCCAAAACATCTGAGGTAGATATTCTCTATGTTTTGTAGATAAAGAAGCAGGTTGTAAAAGGTTAATCTGTCTACAGTCACACAACTTGTATGTGGCAGAGTCAAGTTCAAACATATGTCTCTGTGGCTTGTTAACAAAATCCAACCTAGTACATTTCAAAGAGCTTTACTGGCTTTATTCAACAATTTGTAAATTGGGGAACATCTCATCTAGTAGCTAGAAAGGGGCTTGAGGAACTGCACAAAATGGAAACTATTATAGGCAAAAGGGAGAAGGAACAAGTGAGTTCTACTAGCCAAAAGGTGGTTTGGTTTTGCAGGCTTACTTTCCTTTAGGAAATGACAAGGGTGTATCAGGCAGATTACCTAACTGGTGCTAATCAAGCTATTCCTGACTGACTGGTTAAAGAATCCATTTCTGGGAGAGACCAAAACTGTAATCAAGTCTTGATTCAGTGATGTAAGGTCTAGCATAAGTAACTCCACTTTGGGCCTGTTGTTTTATTTATAACAGGCTTATTTTTTTTAATTGTATTGTGCTGTTTTTAACCAGAAGAAATGTTACAAAAATGCTATTGTTATTTCATCTTTTAAAAAACACAGTCATCCATTTAACTAACATATCCAGGTTCTGAGAACAAAATAGTGAACAAGACAGACACTATCCCTTAGTTTTATCTTTTTTTTTTTTTAATAATTTTATTTTATTTTTAAACTTACATAATTGTATTAGTTTTGCCAAATATCAAAATGAATCCGCCACAGGTATACATGTGTTCCCCATCCTGAACCCTCCTCCCTCCTCCCTCCCCATTCCATCCCTCTGGGTCGTCCCAGTGCACCAGCCCCAAGCATCCAGTATCGTGCATCGAACCTGGACTGTCAACTCGTTTCATACATGATATTTTACATGTTTCAATGCCATTCTCCCAATATTTTTAAAAGATCAATATTTTTCTTATTTATCTCATTCTAAATACTTACATGTAAAAGATTTGTTAAAACTGGTGTGCATGCTGTAGTTAACAACACTGTATGATACATTTAAAATTTTGTTTAAAAGATGGGTTTCATGCTAAGTGTTCTTACCATCAATAAAAATTTTTAAAAATTGCATGCATTGTGTAAGGGTATATTAACTGAGCTTCTACATAAATATGTACTATCACACCCCAATAGGTTAACTATAAATGTTTTCAGTGTATGGAGAGAGAACAGTTCCTTTCTACTTTTATAAAATAAAGTTTATCAGTTTTTGTCCAGTGATTTCTCATGATTATTTTACATTTAAAATAAGAAGCCAAAAAATAAGCCTATAAACTGAAATTGTAAACACAGACTTGCAGAAATACTCTTGAACCTGTTCTTTCTGAGTTTATTTAAAGCTCCTATTTTCCTTAATGGCAGGTCTCAGTGTTTGTATCAGAAAATAGTGATCCATATTGTGCTTGGTAAACGAGCCCATCTTTTAGTTTTAGAATTCACGATTTGGGAATCAGACTCTCTGGGTATAAATTCCTAACCCACCACTTATTAGATATGTGATGTTGAGCAGTTGACTTAGTCTCTCCGTATCCTGACTTTCCAAACTTGCATTGTGATCATACAATTAGTATGAATAAATGGAACAATGCTTGGTCAGTCAGTGCCAGAGGGGTGATGAACACTCATGAATATTAACCACCATCATTCCCCTTTGTGTCATGTTCAGGTATTTTGTGGATTTCTTTTCCCAGGGCACGTGTGGTCATCGTGTTTGCTGGCTTCCAGGGCCAGCCTCCTATTCTCTCTTTCCTGTTCTCATTGCTCTACTGCACTGGGGCTTGATGCTTGTTTCATCAGGTCCAGACCTCCACGTTGCCCTTTTCCTCTGCTGTGCTCCTCTTCCTGCCTTGGTGGCTTCATCTTGACTTTTGTTTACTCATTCTCTATGACTAATTATCAGAGTTAAGCCAGTGCTGTTATGATTACTTTTCCTATTATGACTAATTTTGGCAAAGGCATGAATAATTAATTTAGCGTCAGCTTAAAGGCTTGTGGGCCATTTACATGTGTGTATTGGTGTATTGCTGCTCCTATATTCATCATCCATCGCTATTTGGCAAAAGTTTATAGCATTGCAAAGTCATCAGTGAAAACAAGTCCCGGTTTCCATTAGCCCACTTTCCTTTTTCCATTTCCCATAAGGAAGATTGTTTCAATCTTCGATAAGTTAAGAATTAGTATTATTTAATTCATTGAGTGTATGACAAACTACATTCAACCCTTGATCTCTTAATCTTTAAAAGATCTGTTTACCACCCCACATTCCATCAAAACATGGAATCTAGAGACCTTATTTAAACCTTTTTGCAAGCTTGGGAACTGAACTTTTTTTCGTGTTAATATGTGACATTGTATAGGTAACGATCATTCATTATGTAGCATATAATCTCACAAAGAAACACATCTTTCCCATTTCCCAACCCCTATTCTCTGACATCTTGCGGCCCCTCTCCCCTGCAAGTAGAGATTTTTTAAAAAGCTGTCATGACAAATCCCCTGTAGGATCACAGGGTAAAACATTCTAGTACCATAATAATGAAACACTTTATGTGTGGGAGAATGATAGAAATAACAACTGTGCCACATCAGCCCTCATTAAAGTCAATGAACTGCAACACCGGTTATTTGTAGTCTTGAACAGTTTCTATTCAATATTCTACTATATTTATTATTTAACTATTGAAAACAGCAATAGGGATAGCTCCTCATTTGCGAGAATTCCGCTTCTGAAAGCAAAGCATCTGCACAAAGCTCAGAAAACATTTCATTGCACTAGATTTAGAAATCCCTTTATGTGCAGTACTTTTCTAGTATATTCTTGTGAGAGTTTCCATTTATCTCATAAATATGCTCATTTCTCCTTATAAAATGTATAAATATCAGTTAATTCTTGGGTAAACATGAAATGCTTCATTTAAGCCTAGTCTAGGCAAGAACTGAACTTACAGTGAGATAACTGGGAACAAAAAGTTTCAGAAGGCCATTGGCCTATCTCCACAAGGAGTAGAAACTCAGCCACTTTAAAAACAATCCTAATGATCAAGTAATGTCAAGAATTAGATTCACCACAATTCTGATGTAAGTTGTATTGATTTGTTTAAAGTAAATAATTAAGTTAATTTAAGTTAAATTTATTTTATTTGTAATTAAATTTATTTAATTACAATTGTTTTTTTTAAATTTTTTTTGTTTGTTTGTTTTAATTTTATTTTATTTTTAAACTTTACATAATTGTATTAGTTTTGCCAAATATCAAAATGAATCCACCACAGGTGTACATGTGTTCCCCACCCTGAAATTTTCCTTTATTTAAAATTGGAAAAATATAGAACTAGATAAGACAAAAGTCCTGCTCTCAGTGTATTTCATGAGAAAGTAAAAACGTACTCTGCCAGAAAGGTATAGCTTACTGCTTAAGGGCTCCTCTAGTGAGCAGTGTATTCTGTAATAACTAGCCCATTTTCTTCTACTGCTGCTGCTGCTAAGTCGCTTCAGTCTTGTCCGACTCTGTGCGACCCCATAGATGGCAACCCACCGGGCTCCCCTGTCCCTGGGATTCTCCAGGCAAGAACACTGGAGTGGGTTGCCATTTCCTTCTCCAATGCATGAAAGTGAAGTCGCTCAGTCGTGTCCGACTCTTTGCAACACCATGGACTGCAGCCCACCAGGCTCCTCCGTCCATGGGATTTTCCAGGCAAGAGTACTGGAGTGGGGTGCCATTGCCTTCTCCGATTTTCTTCTAAACTAGTGGCTATTCACAATTTTGGCTACTACCCCAAAGAAGTACAGGCGTATCACAGAGATATTATAGCTTCAGTCCCAGACCACCAGAATAAAGCGAATATCACACAAAGCCAGTCACACAAATTTGTTGGCTTCCCAGTGCATATAAGAGTAGTGTTTATACCATACTGTAGTCTATTAAGTGTGCAATAGCATTATGCTTTTAAAAAGTATATAGTTTAGTTTTAAAATATTTTATTACTAAAAACTGATAACCATTTTCTGAGCCTTCAAAAAATGAGTCACAGTAGTAACATCAAAAATCACTGACCACAGAGCACCATAGCAAACATAATAACGATGATGAAAAAGTATGACTGTTGCAAGAATTGCCAAAATGTGACACAGAGACAGGAAGTGAGCAAATGTTTTTTGAAAAGAAATAACACTGATAGACTTCCTGGACTCAGGGTTGCCAAAAACCTTTAATCTGTAAAATCAAAACAAAAAACATAGTATTTGTAAAGAACAAAATGAAGCACAATAAAACAAGGTATGCACCTGCTGCATTTTACATTTAAACCAGGGCACCCATACCTATTCACCCACTTGTCTTTAGGTGGCCTAATGTGTACACTATTAATGTACTCAAACTTACTGGCCATTTTTCTCTTTTTGTACCTTCCATGTGTCCTACAGTTTTATCCTCATTAATTGGAGACATTTTTGGTGTATATTTTCTGTTTCATAAGTTTTACTTGGAATTGTCAAAAAGTTCTTGGTATGAAAGCTTTATAATAAGCATGTTTATGAAAGGAATATTCACAAAATTACTTTAAAGATTTGGTGTTTTTATTCGATTTGTTTAAATCCCCTATAGATTTTGGCAAAACAACCTTAATTATTAATCTTAGGGTGCTAGTACATTTTAGATATTCATAGTCCATTAAAGGGCTTCCCAGGTGGCACAGTGATTAAAAAATCTGCCTGCCAAGTAGGAGACTCCGGTTCTATCCCTGAGTCAGGAAGATATCCTGGAGAAGGAAATGGCAACCCACTCCAGTTTTCTTGCCTGGGAAATCCCATGGACAGAAGAGTCTGGTGGGCTACAGTCCATGGGGATCTCAAAGAGTTGGCTACGACTTAGTGACTAAACCACCACCACAGTCTATTAAAATTGTGATTTGGCCTGGTAAGGGTATGAAATTAAAATTTTGCAACTTCTTGCTTAGTGCTTATAACTAAAATACTAATGAACTATTTGTGCTAAGAAACTATTCATTTTTTTATTACTCTGATAACTTATAAGAATAGAATCCCTGAAACATTTGATAGTATGTCTCCTGTGTTGTTTAAAAACAGGAAATACTTTTACAGCTTTTCAATTAAATTCATTGCTTTTAAAATAAATACTGTATATCTGGAAAATTCTCTGTAGTGAGAGTTATGGAGCTTGGTTATTGTAAACTTAAATTATTACCTATTATTTATTATGATTAACTTTCTTTTATAAGCTGACATTCCACGGAGATAAGAAACTTGAGGAAATTTGTAATAAAAACACACATAAAATATATTTAAAATGAACAAGCCTGTGTTATGTACAGTGAAGTACAGGTTGATTTAAAATACTTTGGGAAGTAAATCTCCTGAATAAGAAAAATTATCTCTTTGAAAAATTAATGTGGTGTGAAATAGCATTGGCATGCATCAAGTAGCCCTTGGGCTGAATTTCTTTAAAGGTTTGTCAAGGAATAAGTGTTGTGCCAGTTGCTGTAGATGTAAGGATGTAAGGGAATCCCAACCCTCAAGAGCTCATAGTCTCGTGAGGCAGTAACAAGTAATAACACATCTGCCTAAGTAGCCCTGTTATAAGAATAGGAAGTAGGCTCTTGATCAAATGGGTGTCTTCCCTGGTAGCTCAAATGGTTAAGAATCAGCCTGCAATACAGAAGAACTAGGTTTGATCTGGGTCAGACATATCCTCTGGAGAAGGGCATGGTGATCCACTCTGGTATTGTTGCCTAGAGAATTCCATGAACAGAGGAGCCTGGCGGGTTACAGTCCATGGGGTCGCAAAGAGTCCGACACGACTAAGCGACTAACACTTTCATTGGTCAAATGAAGCAGTTTGGAACGTTTGCCCTGGCTGTGTCCAGTCTCTCTGGAATTCGAATGCAGTGCGAGTTCAAAATGGAGAGACAACGCGGTGAGTCAAAGAGCGCTGAGTCTGCCATTAGGGAGCTGTGAGGGACCTTCTGCAGCTTGTTTTCACCCACTGCTCCTGGCCTTCATTTTTGTTTGCAGGATTCTGATTTATAAACCCATTTAGCCAACAAACTTTCACTGCAAATGGTTGCAGTTCAGTATGCAAATTGGAGCTACTCTGGTAGTCAGTACGAAGCACAGGGTGAAAACTTTTAGGCTGAATCACCTCCTGGGGTTGTTAAAGGACAGACATTCTACGAGTATGGAGAAAACACATTTTAGCTAATATTCGACTTCTACTAGGCATTTCCTGTTTAAGCCTTTACTTCTAATTGTGGAATGCAGAGCTTTGGTCTGTGTTGAAAGAATCTCAGGCATTAGACAAGTGAGCAGGTGAGAGGACTTTGGGGAAGTCCTGAAATTCAACTGTGCCTCCTTGTGAGGCTAATCCGGAAGATCTGAAGGTAAACCTGGTTTAGACTTCTGAAAGTAGCTGGATGATGGGGGAGGATGGACCATCCAGAAAGGATGATCCGCCGTCTCTTCTGTGTCTGGACAGGTTCCTCCCTCCCTGGGGGCATTTGCAGCTGTTGGAGGCCAGTTCCTGGGACTGATTGAGATGGAGGGGCATCCTAACTTTGCACTCGTTTCTTCTCTAGGCCTCCTTACCCCAGCATTTATCTGCCCGTAGGGCTTCTCCATCTGCTAATTGCTTCTTACTCAATCGTTCCCTGCTTACCCACAAGCCCTGGTGCTTGCTATTTCCTTTGCCTTACATTTCTATTTTTCTGTCTTCAGAATTAGGATAAGGGTACAGTTGGCCCTTTGTATCTGTGGGTTCTGTGGATTCGACCAACTGTGGATGGAAAAGATGAGGAAAAAAATTTCTAGAAAGTTCCCCAAAGCAGAACTTGAAGTTATTGCACACTACTGACTATTTACATAGCATTTAATTGTATTTATTATGTACTGAAAGTGATCTAGAGATGATTTACATTATGCAGGAGAACATGCACGGGTTGTATGCAAACGCTACACTGTTTCATATAGGAAATTGAGCATTCGAAGATTTTAGTATCTGAAGGGGGTCCTGGAACTGATTCCCCTGTGGATATCAAGGAACAGCCATGAAGTACTTTATGGTACTTTCTTTGATGTCCTTAAAGAGTCTCCATGTTTCTAGAGATGAAATTCTTCTAAGTTTTATCTTTTTATTAAATAGGTAGAATTGTTTAGAAGTCTTGCTATTTTTATAGACAGTGTGACAGTAATATTAGCATAGAAATAGCTTATAAGTTTTACTGCAATAATGAAAAATAAAGGAGACAGTTAATATAGAAAGCCGTTTAGTTTTCACCCTCAAGATAATCATATAAACGTAGTGAAGTTAAGGCCATTTACCAGATTTTTTTGGCACACCAAAATCAAAGAGGTTAATTGGAAGTTAGCTCAATTTACGCATTACTGAAAACCTATGTCTTTTAACTCTCTGTGTCGTATTCTTTTTATTATACTAAATTGCCACTTTGACAATATATCTACCATATATGGAAGGTAATGTTAATATGTCACAGTTTCATTCACACATATAATCGGTGTTTTTTATCAAATACTCAAATATATTATGATCGCTTTATGACTAAATATACAAAGAGAATATAAATAAAGCAAAAGAGGGAGCTAGTATTTATTGAGCCATTAGTTTGTGCATGTATTACCCACCTTCATGGAAATTCAGTCAAGAATTAATTCCCTGATGACTCAAGCCTTTAGTGACCATTAGCAGACCTAAGCACAGTCACTAAAAGCATGAGCCTTTGCTTCGTTTCTTTTTTTAAAAAAAGAACTTTTGTTGAAGTATGAGTGACACGTAAAAAGCTGTACCTATAATGTGAAGAAGCCGATGAGCTTGGAATAAGTATCCGTCTATGAAACCATGACCATCATAAAGGCATAGACAATCCATCATCTCTCCTTCACCATTCTTATTATTGTTCTGTGGTAAGAACGTAACATAAGATATACCCTCTTAGCAAATTTTAGCAATGAATTATTAGCTATAGGCACTATGTTGTATGGTAGATCTCCAGAATTTATTTATCTGGCATAATTAAAACTGTGTACTCCTTAACCATAATCTCTCCTTTTCTCTATCCCCTGGCAACAACCACTACTCTCTGCTTCTGTGAATTTGACTGTTTTTGATTCTACACATAAATGAGATTGTACAGTGTTTGTTTTTCTGTTTCTGGCTTATTTCATTTAGCATAGTATACTTCAGATCTATCCATGTTGCTGCAAATGCCAGAATTTCCTTCTTTAATTTTCCATTGCATATATATATATGTATATATGATATATACCACACGTTTTCTTTATCCATCATTCATCTGTCAATAGACATTTGTTTCCATATCTCAGCCGTTGTGGAAAGTGTTGCAATGGGTGTGGGAGTACAGGTATCTCTTTGAGATTCTGATTTCAATTTCTTTGGATAAATACCCACAAATGGGACTTCTGGATCATATGGTAGTTCTAGTTTTAATTTTTTGAGAAATCTCCATACTGTTTTCTGTAGCGGCTGCGTCGCTTTACATTCCCATCAGTAGTGTAGCAGGGCTCTCTTCTCTGTGCTCTTCTCTCCAACACTTTTTTTTCCCCTTGACTAATAGCCATCTTAACAGGTGTGAGGTAATACTTCCTTGTGGTTTCAATTTGCATTTATCTGATAATTAGTGATGTTGAGCATCCTTTCAAATCTATGTTGGCCATTTGTCTGTCTTCTTTGCAAAAATGTCTATTCAGGTCCTTTGCCCATTTTTTTAAATTGGATAATTTGGCTTTTTGCTATTGACTTGTAGGAGTTCATTACATATTTTGGATATTAACCCCTTATCATATCCATGACTTGAGAATATTTTCTTCCATTCTGTAGTTGAGATTTTTTAGTTTGGTAATCCTGGTTTTATTTATTTATTTATTTTTGCTTTTGTTGCTTGTACTTTTGGTGTCATATCCAAAAAATCAGTGCAAGGCCAATGTCAAGAAACTTTTCCACTGTATTTTCTACTAGGAGTTTTACAGTTTCAGCTTTTATGTTTAAGTCTTTAATCCATTTTAGTCGATTTCTTCCCTTTGTTTCTATCCACCTTTTCTTCTCCCTGAAAAGCACACACAGCAGAAATGTGTGTTGAAATAGAAAGCCAGAGGTTAAGACAAAATATCCAGCCAATTATGAATCCTGAAACTTTTCTTGAATGCTTCCTGTGTATTTAATTGCAAATGCTTATTAGCAGTAAAAATATTTTTTAATACAAAGAGAATTCCAGTTAAAAAAAATCTTTCCTCAAAGTATCTGTCTGTTTCAGTTCAGCTAGTAGGAGTGCAAGGAGATCCAACCAGTCCATTCTAAATGAGATCAGTCCTGGGTGTTCTTTGGAAGGACTGATGCTAGAGCTGAAACTCCAATACTTTGGCCACCTCATGCGAAGAGTTGACTCATTGGAAAAGACTCTGATGCTGGGAGGGATTGGGGGCAGGAGGAGAAGGGGACGACAGAGGATGAGATGGCTGAATGGCATCACTGACTCAATGGACGTGAGTCTGAGTGAACTCCAGGAGTTGGTGATGGGCAGGGAGGCCTGGCGTGCTGCGATTCATGGGGTCACAAAGAGTCAGACACGACTGAGTGACTGAACTGAACTGAACTAGGAGTGGAGAAGAGAAGACAACCCAAGTCATAAGAGAATTGACAGGATTTGTTAATTTATCTGATAAACCAGAAAAGGGTATTTTAGACACCTGTAATAACTACCCACCCTGAAGACCATTGGAAGACCCATATACAGGCATATGTTTATTTCTAGATACATCTCTAACCTTAGAGAATAGCCTAATCACAGGTAGATACATCATTACTAAGGAGTAGAGGGCTCCAACAATATTAGTTGTGAGCCAAAAGAACTGGGTTGGCTTAAGACACCTTGCTGTGATGTGATTTGATGACCTTGATCTGTCTGCAGTTGAAGTTGTCAACACTGGTCTGTACAACATTGCCATTATGGCTCATTTTTACTAATTTCTGTCTCAGAATGACAGCCTTTGTACCATCTTTGAAGCAAAAACTCTTTCTGAAGCGTGAACAGTATCAGTTGCCATGAATTTTCTTATTTTGAAGAGCAGTCTGGTTTTATCACCTCCCTCTGTTTTCTATAATTTATTCTTTATTTCATGAATTGTCTATTTGTAGGTTTTTACTTCCTCTGTTGCTGATAGCTTCTGCTTTTCCTCTTCTCATTCATGTTCTTGAACCAGTTTCTTTTGTAGAGTCATGTTTTTCTGCTGAGAAAATTCACTCAGAATTTATGCTGCAAGGATCTGGCCAAATTCAGTGAATAAGAATCAGGTTCCAGCTTCTATATTTGTTCTTACAGCTCATGCCTGGCTGACGCTTCATCACTCAGTTTGGAATAGGAATGGTCATTATCTTTTTCAACTAATGTTAACTATTGTTAACATCGGTCTGGTCTGGGAAGCATCTATCATTTGTCTTTTCTAATTTTTTCACTCTGGTGCTCTGCCAGCTGTCCATTGTCAAATTCATTCCATGCATATCATTTTAAATTAATTTTGCTTTAAATTCAAAAGTAATATCAAATGATCTGCATGGTAGACTTCTTAAAAGCTTCTGTTTATTTTCTTTGTATGCAAGATCTCTATGTGTCACGTGTGTTTTGTATAATTTATTAGTTCACAAGATCAGTCTAGTGCTCATTCCAGTCTTCTGTTTCTTACAGCGATTATAACATGCTCTTCTCAAATCTAGTATTTTCTTTGTAAATCCAACAGGGCTTAGATTCTCATTTCCCATAACTTAGTTTAGCTTCATTTTTTCTCTCAAATATTATGAAACTCTTTGGAAAACCTTGTCATAGTCAATAGGTATCTGTCTTACCAAATATCTTCTCAGTTTCCTTAGACTTTATTTTTTTCTCAACTCTCAAAATAATAAGCAACTTTCCCACAGTATTTGGTTCATTTCTGTAAGTCTTCAAATTAAGTATTTAAGGTAAACATGTTCTTTTTTTTCCTGACATGGATTGTGGTATCTTAGTTCTCCAACCAGGATAGAACCCAGGCCCACGACTATGGAAGCACTGAGTCCTAACGACTGGACTGCCAAGGAGTCCCCTTAACTTTGTTGCTTGATTTCTTCAAATATATTGCTTATTTGATCATTCTTTTATAATCTGATATTTTAAAAATATTTTTTAAAGTTCGTTTCAAATTATTATTAGACATTTATATAATTATTGTTTTTACTTGATAAATTCTATTAACATTTAAAAGAAATATTTAAATAAAGAAAGTGATAAAGTAATTCCAATAAACAGATATAATTATAGGCTCCAAAACTTTTCATAAAAATCAGGTCTGGACCCTTCTGGCACCTTTGTTATGGATAAGACAGCAATCAATTTAAGTGTCTCCCATGGTAATCTTCTCTCTGGTAGTTCTTAACATTTTTTTCTTTATCCTAGAATATTTCTAAGTTTCTCCTTCTTTGTGTTTGTGTGATTTATTTTTACTTGCCACTTGAGTATAAGTTCTATCTTAGATCTCCCGTTTTCAATTCTGGCATAGTCTCAAATATTATCTCTTAAACAAAGGCTTCCCTATCACTTCTTTTGAGTTCTCTTATAAGTAAAATTTTTCCTCTTAGGCTGGATAGATGAGACTTCCCTGGTGACTAAATGGTAAAGGACCTGCCTGCCAATGTAGGAGACACAGGTTTGATCCCTGGATCAGGAAGATTCCCCTGGAGAAGGAAATGGCAACCCACTCCAGTATTCTTGCCTGGGAAATCCCATGGACAGAGGAGCCTGGCAGGCTACAGTCCATGGGGTCATGAAAGAGTCAGACAAGACTTAGTGACTAAACAACAGCAACAACAATAGATGGATGGATGAATGGATGGATAGATAGGTAAGTAGATAGCTAGATAGATGACAGAGTCTTATTCTGTTTGGGCTACTATAATAAAATACCACAGATGGGTAGCTTATAAACAACAGAAATTTATTTCTCATGTTTTGGAGGCTGGGACGTCTAAGATCAAGGTGCCAGCACGGTCACCTTCAGATGAGGGCCCTTTTCCTGATTCATAGCTGGCGACTTTTCACTGTGTCCTCACATAGTGGAAGGGACTAGGAATCTCTATGGGATCTTTTTATAAGTTCCATTCTTGAGGGCTCCAGCTTCATGATTTAAACACCTCCAAAAGACCTCACTCCTAATATCACCATCTTTGGGGGTTAGAATCTCAACCTGTGAATTTGCATGATACCCTTACATTCAGACCACAGTGGATAGTTAGATACATCGATAGATACTGGATCTGTTTCTCTCAGCTGCATTCTACATCTTCCAAATCTATTCCTTCTTCAACCATATCCAGGTTAGCATTTATAGATTTATCTTTTTATTTAAATTTCAGTGGCCATTTTCAAGGTTTCTAAAGGATTTTCTTTCAAATCCACTTGTTCCTTTTTTCCTTGTTTATATTTAAAATCCCTTGGTCTATAATGGATGTTATTTAATTTATCTCTTAAAGCACAATTAACATACTAATCTTTGTCTGATGCTTTCTTAAAATTAATTAATTTTACCTGAAACAAATCCGTGATCTGATTATTGAGTGCTACCTTTCTTAGCATTAGATTTCTTCATGTGTTTTGGAACTTTGATTTCTAACTCTTTGTAAGTTGGAGGTTTTGAGTGTATCTGTGGGTGTACAGTGTTCTCTGTGTGTGTGTCTGCCTTTCTTTTCTCTGTATTCACCCCTTCTTACCTAATCATTTTGTTTGTCTTTACCTGACTTCCCAGCTTTCTAGAGCAGATTTGTTTTAAAATGGCATTTCAGGACTCCTGTCCCAGATTTATGTTGGAAATATCACAGAATTAGGTATCAAACCAACAGAGGCTTACTTCATTTTCCAGTTGAGAAATTATATTCCAGAGATCTAGGTTCTTTTCAGCTTCTCTTCAGCATTTATAAGCCCCCAGCTTCAAAAAGTGAGTCTGGCTCTGATGAGAGAAGTTTTGAGCATTTATTCTTCAGGGATAGAAACCATGGGCACCATTTCTACCCCTAGAACTAGAGCCAGGCAGGTTCATGCTTTATCTCTGCTCTCCACTTTGCATTTCTCGTCTGTTTCTGGCCTGCAGACATGCCCGTCTTTTTCAAATACAAATACTTCTAAATGTTTTTTGCTTTTTATAATTGACTATGTTTAGAGTAGAAGGAACAAATCAGAGCATAAACTCATGTGCCATGAGTTTACAACATACTACTAATGGATTTTTCATGCATGTTATTTTAATCTTTTCAACTTCTTTGCTTCTTCAGAGCAGATATACATCTAATACATGAGGACCTATAGTCCTAACTATGCAGATCACAGACAACATAAGTATCTAGTAGTTGCTAAACACTTCTTGTTTTATTTTGTAATATAAAAATTCTGATTCCTAATCCAAAGGACATTGTATATTATATATCAGAATGTCAATATATATATGAATATGTATGTTTTTGAATGTGTATATAAATGCATATTTTTCATACCTATTAGAATTCCCTGGGTTTATTTACCTATTTTTATGTTTCTCCTTATGCTCCCCATCTGGCCAAAGATACCTTGAGTCTGATGAAAATCTCTCTTTATTCCAGAATACAGAAAGAAGTCTGAAATTTCAAATGCCAGTTCAAATTTGAACTCTGCTTCAAAAATGCTTCTCCTAATATTTTCATTTGATCTTATTGTTTGATTGGTTTTTAAACCTCTTAGAAAACACAGATGGCCAGACTTACTCTGTCTAAGGGCCTGCTGGGAAACTGATCTGGCCACTGATGTCTTCATTTCCTGTGATGGTGTCTCCATGTGGAAGTCAGTGGCTCAAGATTACAGTTAAGAGTCACCTGGGTGCAAGGCCTGTGCTTCTGTGCCTTGAACTTAGAGTTCAGAAGTCTTCGATCTGCCTTTGCAACTTGTTCTTCAAAACCAGGCAGTTCTGTATTTTCCTTGGCTTCTTTCTCTCAGCAAATATAATAAGATCTCAATTCTCATTGTCAGCTGATTATTCTCTTCTAACATGATTATAACGGGATCATAATTCAGTGGGAGCTGTTCCTAACCAAGGAAATGAGGGCAGAAATTATATAATTGAGAGTAATGGCTTGAAATCCATGAATATCTAGAAACATGTACAAGTCTGACACATACTAGCTTGGTGGTCTTCATAGGCAACTCACTGAAGAAAAAGAGTTTTTTTCTCCACTTTAAAAATGAGATCATCATAAAGACCAAACACTTATTGAATGACAATAATGAGCTAGCCCTTTAGAAAAATGAGACCAATAGTTACTCCCTAAATGCTTTCCAATTAAAAGCGTTCTGATTTTAAGTCAGTGTGTTATTAGAGAAATTCCAATATATAAAAATTCACATTTAATAATAAAATAAAATAATAATGTTTAATAAAATAGAAATATTTGTAAAATTATCTACATTACTAGTACATATATTTAACTAACTGCCAACTAAATATTTTCAAAAGAAGTTTGATGAATGTGACTGAAGAGAAGCTGTAATCATTTTTACTTAGTGCTTTTAATTATTAATATACTGAAATCTTCAGAAAAGAAATTTTCCTAAGAGACATGAAATCTCAACACCACCAATTTTCTTATAAACCCTTTCTTACTGATGATATCTAGGCAGGATGGACAAAAATTCTGAATCTTTAGTGTTTCTAGTAACACATCATTGGTTAGAGATCTAGGACAGCTTTTATAATTAAATGCAGCTAAATAGTTATGCTGGAATACCAGAGACAAAGTTAGCCTTTACAAATCTCTGGTCCTTTTCATGTTAGTCAAAACAGTGATAAAATATATAGAAATCATTTACTAGCCATTTTGGAATAAAAAAATTCCAAAAATTGTTCTTTGTCTTTCAGGTCCTCCAGGGAAACGAGGTAAGAGGGGCCGAAGAGGAGAATCTGGTAAGTCTCTCTTTCAGCTGTCCTGTGTCATTCATATCCTGGTTAGGTTCCCACATCTGTTCCTCCTAATTAGTGATTGCATTGTTTTTTTGGGTAGTGTGTCTATGCGTGTGTGTGTGATGTTTAAATCTTCTCTGCTACATCTAGAATTTTTTAAAAAATCTTATTTCCATCAAGCTGTAGGAAGGAGAAGTTTGCAAAATGTTATTAATTACAATTTAATAACCCCTGGCCCCCTATTTTGGCTTGTTTAGGTGAAATCTGCCCTTTCAGTGTACAGTGGAGAATTTCTTAGCCACACACAGTGTGACAACATCACCTGCTTTCCATCTACATATAGGTGGTCAGTCAGGGCAGGCAGATTCTCTGCAGAAACATCCGCCTTGGGACACCAGGGCATATGTCTTGGAAAGATTATTATTATTTTATCCAACTGGTAAAATTTTGTCATGCTTCTACTCTCATTCTTTTCAAAACTTGAGAATTTTTATTCTTCTTGTATAGCCATAGCATTTTAGTGATGACAGGAGCCTTAGTAATCAGTCCAGAGTTTTCATTTTCTAGTTCAGGAAATGGTGGCCCAGAGCGATCAGGTGGTTAGCAAAGCTCGTGCAGTTTTTTTTATGAGCAGAACTTGAAGCACAACCAATTGTCCTGATACCCATTTCAGTGTTTTTCTCTTTCTTTTTTTTTTTGGTTTCAGGCCAAATCACTATATGCAAAGTCAAATAAAAACTATTTTTTGAAACCAAGATATTCAAATCAGTATGTTCAGTTACAGTATTATTAATACTTTTATAAAGTCTAAGACTCCAAGAATGTAAATGTAAATGTGAAGTCTTAACAGGGTATCAGTTCTTTCTTCAAAGATAAGAGGAAGGTAATTAAAAGTCTGATTTTAGTAAGAAATATTATTTTTCAATATTTTCTACCTACAAGTATTTATTAGCATTAAAAACAATCCACTAAGGGTTAAAACAGTGGAAATACTAACACAACAAAAAAGATAAGACAGCAGATTGGGTTTTTGTCTCATCTGCTCCCTCTTGGAAAAATTATGTCAAAGTAAAAAGGCTTTATGAAAAAGTATCTGCTTAATTCCTTTAAAGAAATTCTCAAAAGTTATCTTTAAACCTCATTCACTTTAAATAATTGGAAAGTTATATAGATATCCCCTTCATGAATTGTGAAGGTTTATAATAGAGGATGCTTTATAAATTTGTTTTCAAGGAAAAAAATGATAAAACATTGGTGGACCCAAATAATCACTGAATTGATCTTTGTGTCAAAAGAAAGAAAGATGATTAAGGGGAAAAAAGTGAAAAGTTATACTTAGGCAATTTTACAGAAAATATAAAAAATCAGTTCCCAACTTTCTGACTACTGAGAACTGGTGCTTTAATTGAGCATATGGTGTGTGAAACATTGAAATTTTCTTAGACTTTGCCTGTATTTTGATGAGAATACACAGTTTTAAAGAAACATATAAACATCAGGACTTAGTCTTTTACAGATTGAAAATACTACTGAATGGTAAAGATTCTTAAAAAAAAATAATGGTACATTTCTGATTTAGCCATTTTACCAAACTCAAGAAAATTGTCCATCAATTGTTTACAATCATGAAGGCTAAAGACCCTCCTGATTCATATTATCTAAATTTTGGATATATAAATTAGACAGTCTTTGCTTAAAATACATGAACCTCTCAGTAATTCATAAACAGGCCTCAGGGAATCTGAATATTCCTTGAAATTTTACATATAATTCTGTGTGCACATAGACGTAAATGTATTTTTCTGATGTGGTCTTATAGGTCCATGATCAAAAAATGACTGAGAATCACTGAATTCTTAAGTGGCTTCTGTGTCTCTTGGATTATGTTGATGATTATGATGATGCTCTCATGTTTTATTTCATCTTACTATTTGGCATATTCACTAATTTACTTCTCCTCTTTTTCTTATTCTCTCCACTCTCCTCCGATCATAGGTCCTCCTGTAAGTATATTTGCTGACTTTTGGCTCTTCTGCGTTAATCAGGACCACGTATGTTAAAACTTTGTTAAAATATCAAAGTCTAGTCTGCATTTCAATTAGAAAAATGTTGCTGACCTTTAGTACTTAACTTTGGGAAATTATTTTTTTAAGTATACTATTGTATGATCATATGATGTGTTAGAGTGCAGTATGTGTCGATTAAAAAAACTTTATTTTTAATATAATCACAAACCAATTATTCTCTTGGTAATTTTGGAATAACTTATGAATTATTAATAACTCCTGATATTAAATGTTTTTCCTGGAATCCTGAGGTTTCTTTGCGAGCAAACCCCCAAGCTCTTTCACACGTTTTTCATTCGTTTAAGCCTGTATCTGAAATATTTACATTTGCCAGTACACGAAATGTAGATGGCAACATGATCACGGAAGTGATACCCCCAGAGGGCTTGGTTCAAGCTCACTCCATAGGCAACACTCTCTTTGAAGTCCCCTGGAGTTTTGCCTGCTTATGCTTGGGTTGGGGCCCTGGGAGAGTTGCACTTTCTTTTTTCTTTCCTTGAGTAGGGTCATAGCTGCAGCATTCCAGTCTGCTTTGCACTCACAGGAACAGATTATCTTGTCAGCTTTGAGCTCGATGTGTTTTTGAGTAATATCCTGGATATCTGTCGTCTGACCCCAGTGCCGTTCTATGAGCTGTACTTCTACAGTAGCAGTGATCGCTGGCCTTGTTTTCTCATCCCAAGTAGCCAGTGTGCTCCAGGGTTCACAGACTCCGCGTTGGCAACTTCCCTAACAGGCCAGCTTGGTCCAGGGAGAGGGGCTTAGAATATACTCGTTTACTTGATTCAGAGGAAGCATTGGCTTCCAAATATCTTTTGCAGTCTTCCTGCCATGTTCAAGGATGGAACATAAATCATCTTAGAAATGGCTTTTTTTCTGTAACTGACTTTCAGCTCTGGCTTAATGCTAGGCAGATGGCATGCCCCAGGTCTTTGGCTTCATATGTAAACCTCTGTCTTTTAAACTAGAAACAAACCACTACCACTCAAAGGAAACCTTGGAGATTACATCCAAAATAGAGTGTTCAAGGCTTCTTTTTGTGGATGTACATATTAGGTAGACCAGAGGTAGTTCTATTTCATCTCTGCTTTATGATGACATTCAGGATGCTAGAATTTCCTCTTTGGTCCTTCACAAATTTAGACAGCCATGTGGCTCCTGCTTTTTGAGGGGCTTTCTATTAGTGCAGGCTCTCTACTCTAAAGGATTTCAATTGATTTAACTTTTTAAAATTGTACAGGCAATATTCTAGGCACTTCACATAACGTTTATTTCGTCTCTGATGTTACCATTCCCATTATCATTAATATCCCTAAACATTACCATTTTTCAACAAGGAAACTGAGGCTCATGAAGGTTAATTATCAGTTGGGCCTCCCAGGTGGTGCTGGTGGTAAGGAAGCTGCCTGCCAACACACAAGCCATGAGAGATGTGGGTTGGATCCCTGGGTGGGGAAGGTACCCTGGAGGAGGGCATAGCAATCCACTCCAGTATTATTCTTGCCTGGAGAGTCCCATGTACAGGAGCCTGGTGAGCTATAGTCCATGGGGTCGCAAAGAGCAGGACACGACTGAAGCGACTTAGCAGGCATGCATGTACAGCTAAAGAGTATTTGCAAAGTTTGAATTCAGTTAGATATGTTCGATTCTAAATACTTTCTGCTTACCACATTATCTTTCTTCCTCAAAATCATGAATATATTATAACATGGGTCATTGCTACACGGCTTTGGCAGGCTATGGGCCAAATCATAATTGTTTTTTTACTGAAGTATAGTTAATTTACAATATTATTAGTTTCAGGGATACAACATAACAATTCAATACCAAATCATATTTCTTGATATAAATAATTACATGTAATAAAAGCATGATAAAAATGTAAAATGGCTAATCAACATAACAGGCATTAATACTATGGCTTCTCAGCTGCATTTAAAGAAGTTATAATGTCTATAATGTGTTTAGCAAATTGCATCAAATCAAAGAAATAAGGTATAATTGTGAGTTCTTATGTTGACTAAAAACTAGCTCAAGATTAAAAAAACCATTGCTCATGAAAAAAAGAAAAAAATGTTTATTCATTGTGCTGCCTTTCCTAATAGGATGGAGTCTTACTATAGAAGCAAGTATAGTCTTGTATTGTAGTAAGTACTTGGGACCCCATACTCCTGGAGCCCTTATGGGTGAAATCCTCAAGTCTCCAAACCCCCATATATGATTTTTAAGAAGTATTTGCTTTTCATCAAATTTTGCTTTAGGTGGCTTTGTAAAATATTTCTGTTGTATTTCTTGCATCTGAATAAAAATGGATGAACAGTGACATTATTGTGATTAAACAGAATGATCAATTTTATATATTTTTAGATGCAGTATCCAATTATTGACAATTGGAACTTGCAGTGACCATACTCCTCCTATTTTTAGCATTTTAATTTTATGTGTATTTTTCCTTCCATTTCTTTTTGATAAAGTGAAATTTTAAAGTTTCTGTAATTTTATTTTTAGAAATGTTATTTCCCTAATTCTGTTTAACACAAAATATTTATCTCAACAAATGCAAAATGGATAAAATATCAAGGTTTATGCAGCGGCTTTAATGATAATTGCCATGCCTCCATTCTGTAAATTAAATGTAACACAGAAAGGTAGTCTGAAAAATAAATAACCTTGTTTCTGATGAACAATGCGTGGCATAGAATCTGTATCAAGTATCCAATAAATCCTTCCAACTTCCATCTAACGGTGAACCTCTGTGGTCCTGGAATTTTACATGTACAGAAAGACTGAAGTGTAACTTTATGTCCTGATGTATATTTTCTTGTCGTTCACTTTGTTATATGTGATCACTGGTGCAAAAGACAGCATTGGGGCCCTCATCAAAACAAACAAATAGATGGAAGATTGGTTTTCCCCAAGGGACAATAGCAGATAGATCTCTTTTGTCACTGAGAGTCACCTTTTTTTTTTATCACCCTCCTGCAGTAATACTCTCAAGTAAGACTGATGAGGGAAAAACATTTAATAGAATTTAATTTAGAAACTTTAACATATTTATTTGATATATTTGGAAAACTTGGCAATATCACAGTAGAATTATTTGTGGCTGGAGTGTTACTTCTGTCAGTTTCTATTTCTTGCATAATAAGATCATTTATAATTTAAAACTTGAAATAAAACTTGAAATAGATCCCACATATCGATATACTCTTTAGGAAGTTGTTCAGCTTTTTACTCAGCCTTATCCATTTTGACAACAAGATATTGCTACCACAGGAATCTTTGCTATAAACAGCTGCAGTGGAACAATTTTATGATAATGTATGTAATTTATTTTATGTGAATATCAGGTGCTTTTTTCTATATTCGTTCTTATAAAAGTAATATGTGTTAAAACACTGCTATAAAGAAATCCATGCAAGTGCTTGGAGTACCTAGCTTGGATTTTACAAATGTATTTGGTAGAATGATTTGTCTGACCACTGTGTTACCTGATTCCAGATGGCATGAAATTATACCTTCTATTTTGGATATCTCAAAAACACATTTATGTTTCAATAAGAAGCAAAGAGTATGACCAAAATGTACAAAATAACTTCAGCATTTTTAAGTGTGGCAGATTGTGCGCTGGTTTTGCCTTTTTAGAGTCAGTGGGAGATGCCTTCTCTCTGTCCTATTGTCCCCAAAGGAGATGCCATTCTGCTTCACATGCAGCAGAATCAAACAAGTCCTATAACGGTGGCCAGAACAGAGTCAGGAGATCTGTTTTAACTGGCTTTTTCATTTGTATCAGTCTATCGAGTGCTATAGTTATGCCTGACTGACAAAGATATGATGTTATTGTTAGTAGAGTAGAACCCTCCGAGGTGTGAAATACAACACCTGTTCTGTTCTGTCCACCTTCAACAATTGTCAACAATTGATTTGAAGCCCGGAATCTTGTTGACAGATGAATGAAGCAAACTTTAGCCAAGTTAAGCTTACAGTGCTATTTCTGCCAATGTGGTAGATGAATTAGGAAAAGAAATCTCTGTAGAACTTTTAGATGAGAAACTCTGATATCTTTACTTCATATTGGAAAAAAACCAATATGACTTTTAGGTCAATAGTAAATCTTTTCCAGATACATCCATAACTGCAGTTTATAATAACTACCTAATATGTATCACTTTACATACTAATTCCCATACCAGCCCAGTAAACTAGAGATATATTATACCCACCCATTTTACAGAGGAGGAAACAGAGGGTGAGGCATGTCAAGTAAATCTAGCCCAAGGACTCACATCTAGTAGAAAGCAGAATCAGAATTTGAACCCAGGTTTATTTCTCTTCAAAGCCCACATCCCCTCACCCCCATATTTCTACAGGTTGTTTTTTAGGCAAGTAAACTTTAAGTGTTTTTACCTTCTTTGCAAGTATCTTCTTTGTTTTATCTTATCCTGTCTTCTATTATCTAAGGTTTATTTTAAGCTTTTCTTAGCTACCTCTAGATCTTACATCTCGTATGTGATCTTTCATACTGCTCTTGATTCAAAACACACTTATGAATCATCTAATTCTCATCTAACAGAAGTAAATTGGTGAAGACATGAGCTTTGGATCTTAAGTTGAGAAAACTTAATAAAAATTGTAATGGAGTTTTTCAGCAAACATTCCTTTAATTACTTTCTCTATATTCTTGATTAATTATCAAAATATTTTTATTTCTATTTGGGCTCAAATAGTGTGCTTTTGACTGTGTGGTTGCTATTACTTTTTCTATAATAATAAGATGCCATTGTTGTTGGAGGGAAGCAAAGCACGTATTTTGTAGGAAACAATATCCCTACAAAATACTGGGATGGCTTGATTAATTCAGATGTAGTCACCGTAACAAACCAGATAAGCAATCAAAGCAAACCTGGAGAATTAATTTGTTTTTGATGGCTGTTGAAAACAGAGTTATAATAGAATGACCATAGGCTGTCACAGATGGGTAGTTCATTTTCAGACCTTATCTCCTGGAACAAAAGGTAGAAAAAGAGACACAACTGTAATCCTTACATAGAATAGATTTCCCCAGTGTTTTTCATGTCTTCTGTTTTGAGTGGTTCAAGCTGCCATGTTTGAAGAGGGAACATGAGTGCAGTGGCAATTTGTTTCACTGCTTCCTCTGATATTGTTTACATAGACTTAGTGCCAGATTAAGCAGAACTTTGAAATTCTGGAAGTAGCAGAGATAATAGATAAAGAAATCCCCAAACTGAAATAAATAAAGGCATTAAAGTTAAAAAAAGAAAGAGGAGGAGGAGAAGGTGGAGGAAAAGACATACAAAAATATTGACAATATATTTTTGCAAGATTATTCTTTCTTTTGGTCTATTTCTGGATACCATCTGTTTTAGAATAACTTTAGCTGTTTTAACAGACAAACTCGGAGATGTTAGTGGCTTACCACAATAGACATTGATTTCTTACACATGATAAAGAGCATGGCTTCTTGCAGGAATCCAGACTCACCAAGACTCTACCATCTTTCACATGTGTGTTCTGATGTTACCCTGCACATAGGCATGAAGCCATTGGATAAGAGAAATAAAGAAAGAGATTGGACGGTCAGGTGGGAGGAATTTTTTGGCCAGCACTAGAAGTACAAGATTTTATGGTTTATATCATTTCTGACCACATTTCTTTGGCAAGTGTCAAGTCACATTTTCACACCTAACTGCAAGGGAGAGAGAGAAATATAGCTGTGGGCTCAGACGAAAAGCTAAACGAAGTTGGTGAATAGCCAATCTCTGCTGCCTTGTCTGGAAATAATTCCTGGAGAAATTGAAAGAACCAGAAATGTCCAGAAAGATGTATATAGGTATATCGCTTGGGGAATAATGTCATCTCTGTCTTTGTAAAATTTTAGAAAGAAACATTTTATCAAAACTATTATCACTAGAAACTTTGAACAGAAACAGGAAGAGAAAATATTTTTTTGAAAAAAAGAGCAAAATAGCAGTTTATGGTGCGGTTTGTAAAAACAGGGTATGAACACCAAATTAGGATCCCCAGCTTCCCCAAGTTACTTCGTACCTTCATGGATAATGAAGACTTATTATCTCTAAGCACTTACAAAATCTTCAAGCACCAACTGACACTGTTATGGTTTTCTCTTTCTTCTCCCTGTTGCTATTTAATTACTAAGTCCTGGCTCACTCTTTGTGACCACAAGGAATGCAGCACGCCAGACTCCTCTGTCCTCCACTATCTCCCAAAGTTTGCTCAAATTCATGTCCCTCGAGTCAATGATGCTATCCAGCCATCTCATCCTCTGCCATCCCCTTCTATTGCCTTCAGTCTTTCCTAACATTGGGACCTTTTCCAGCGATTTGACTCATCACCTTAGGTGGCCAAAGTATTGGAGCTTCAGCTTTAACATCAGTCCTTCCAATTAATGTTCAGGGTTGATTTCCTTTAGGATTGACTGATTTGATCTCCTTGCAGTCCAAGGGACTCTAAAGAGTCTTCTCCAACACTATGATTTGAAAGCATCATTAAGCTGTTGTTGTTTAGTTGCTTAGTTGTGTCCAACTCTTTGTGACCCCATGGACTATAGCCCATCAGGCTCCTCTGTCCATGGGATTTCCCAGAGCCAAGATTACTAGAATGGGTTGCCATTTCCTTTGCCAGGGGATCTTCCCAACCCAAGGATTGAACCTGTGTCTTCTTAATTGGCAGGCAGATTCTTTACTGATGAGCCACCAGGGAAGCCCAGCCTTTCTTCTCCTGACTGTTTCCCATCCCACTGACCAACTTCATTGCCTTGCAGTGGATCCAAGGTGACCTTCTTAACTAGGAACTGTTCTGTTATCTATCTTGTTTCATATTCCCAATTGTCTCACATCCAAGTTTAACTTTTACTAATGCGTCTATGAAAAAATGATATACTTTTAGAGTCACTTTTATAAGGTTTTAAGAGTGAGCAACTGCCATTCTTGTGGTGGGAAACACGCTGCTATGCGAAGTCACTTCAGTCGTGTCTGACTCTTCGCAACCCTATGGACCATAACCCGCCAGGCTCCTCTGTCCGTGGGATTCTCCAGGCAAGGATACTGGAATGGGTTGCCATGCCCTCCTCCAGGGCATCTTCCCAACCCAGGGACTGAACCTGAGGCTCTTCCCCTGCATTGACAGGCAAGCCTTGACCACTAGCACCACCTGGGAAGCCCAAATTAAAACAAAAACGTGAGTGTTTAGGGATGAATCTTTTCTATTCCAAAGATTCTTGGAGGATGAAATAAGGAAGAGCTAAAAGAGTGTTTCTTTTTAGGATAAAAAATAAAAAACAAAAACAAGAAACAGGTAGCACAGGCCAGCAGAACTCTTAAAAATGAGCCCTTCAGTTTTGCTTTTAGTTGCTGATGGGGCACCTGCATACTTTTTTTAAATATCCAATCTATAAACAAATGGGGTGGCATGTCACTTCTTCCTATTTGACTATCTTATGTCCAAACACTTAGTTGTGTGGCTAAATTCCTAAGGCTGTCTGTGTATACAGACCAGTAATGATGAATACAACAAATTAGGGAAGTAATTATATGACTTCTATGGATTTATGAGGCAATAATGAGCCATAGTCAAGAAAGCCACTCTAAAATAAAGTGCTGTGAGAGAAGCAGTTTGGACACATTTGTGAATGAACATTTAAAAAAATTAATTTCTATTAGAGTATAGTATAGTTGCTTTACAATGTTGGGTTAGCTTATACTGTATAGCAAAGTAAGTCAGCTATATGTATACATATATCCCCTCTTTTTTGGATTTCCTTCCCATTTAGGTCACCACAGAGCACTGAGTAGGTTTCCGTGAGCTCTACAGTAGGTTTTCATTAGTTATCTATTTTATACACAGTATCAGTAGTGTATGTATGGCAATCCCAATCTCCTAGTTCATCCCATTCTCTCACTCCTCTTCTTGGTGTCCCTACATTTGTTCTCTATGTCTGTGTCTCTATTACTGTTTTCCAAGTAAGATCATCAATAAGATACCATTTTTCTAGATTCCACACATATGCATTCATATATATTTTGAACAAGGTCAAATGAGCGACTTAAGGCTACATTATTGTTTCATTATGAATGGCTAAGCATTTAGTACTCTTTGGCAGCACATGATTGCAGAGAAGACCTCAGTGTCTCCAATCTTCCAAATTGGCTGCATAAATACTATGATTTTTTCTTACACAAAGAGTGGCTCCTGCCTAGTCTCTGATCATATACTGTGATGCTGACCTACATTTGGCCCAAGTTAACTAAGTGGCTTGTTTGATGTGAATTGAGTCCTAAACTATAACATAGAAAGAATTCCCTCCTTTAGTTATGAAATAAACTTTGGTTCTTGCTTTGGTGGAATTAAAAGGACATCAAGCCTTGGAATCTAAAGTACTCCAGGTTACCTAAATGTTCTTGTGGGGCTTTTTTGAAGTCATTATGAATGATTCTTTTTGAGACACCTTTTATCTTCACAGCCCTCATACTTTCTGAAGATGTACTTAGTGTCGTAGTGTTAGTTGCTCAGTCGTGTCGGACTCTTTGCAAACCCATGGACTGTAGCCCACCAGGCTCCTCTGTCTATGGGTTTCTCCAGGCAAGAATACTGAAGTGGATTGCCATTCCTTTCTCCAGAGGATCCTCCCGATCCAGGGATCAAACCCGGGGCTCCTCCATTTCAGGCAGATTCTTTACCATCTGAGCTACAGGGAAGATCCTAAGATTTAACCCTAAGATTTACTTAGGGTTGAATAAAATAAAACTTTTTATTGTTTCCTTATGCATTAATGTTTTCAGTCTCAAAAATACATATATATGTCTCATGCTTGTATTTTTGCAGAATGTGTTAATAGAAATTATTTCTGTGAGATAAGAAATGAATAAAGCATGGAATCATGGGATATAGAGGCAAGAGGGACTTTAAAGGGTTATTGATAATTAGTTCATAAAGTTATTTAAAATTTAATGCCCATTCATTCACTGATTCATTCATCAAGCTCATTTTGTGTGCCTAATATTTGCCATGCCCTCTGCTGTATATGATGGGGATACAATAGCAAGTAAACATACCCACTGCCTTCAAAGACTTTAGAGTCTAGTGGGAACTAAACAAAACAAAAACATAGTAATATTATGTGAAAAATATGCTCAGGATATGTCGAGGTACAATGGGAGAATCACAGAGGGGTAAATCATCCAAATCTGGGTGGGGAAGAGATCAAGATGCCTCTGAATCTAAGTCACAGTGTTGTCAATATGAAAAATCTTATTAATAAATGATGCGGTGTTTTCTGGAGAAGGCAATGGCAACCCACCCCAGTACTCTTGCCTGGAGAATCCCAGGGACAGAGGAGCCTGGTGGGCTGCCGTCTATGGGGTTGCGCAGAGTCGGACATGACTGAAGCGATTTAGCAGTAGCAGCAGCAGCAGTGTTTTCATGGAGGTTGCATGTTCAAAGCCTTTGTGATACAAGAAAGAAAGGCATTTGGGGAAACTGCATATTGAATAAGGTTGAAATGTAAAGTTCGAGGAGAAGATGAGGAAGTAAACAGAAAGCAGAGACTGTAAAGGACCTTGCATGCCATGCTAATAATTGTCCTGAAAGTATAGAATCTGAAGGATTTAAGAAGTTGGGTAGCATCATCAGACAGACATTTTAGAAAGATCACTCTTGCTAAAGGATGGGAGGAAGACAAATGGGGAGAGAGAGATAGTTAAGATATAGTTGCAATTATTCAGATGAAAAATAAAAGGGCCTGGAGAGATGTAAAGAAGGGGATAGATTCAGGGTGGATTGATGAGGTAGAAATGGCAAGATGTGTGACTAGGTGAAGGGATGAGGAGGAGAGAGAAGTAGGGGTGATTCTCAGGCTTTGTTCTGGAGAATAATAGTGCAGACCACAGGACAGAAACTAAAGAAAGAAGAGCAGATTGGGGAAGGAGATGACGCTGAAGTCTGATTGGAGCCCACATCCAGATTGAGAAAAAGGACAGGAATGGAGCAGCCTGAGCTGGCCTGGGCCTGAGGTGAGCAGGAGTCAGGGAGTCCCAGGGGAGCAGCCTGGGCTGCAGCCCAAACCAGAGAGGTGAGGGGCTTGCTCTTCCTAGACCCTGCCCCACTGTGCTCTGCCTTCCCCCCAGCTTCAGGCTGGTCCTATTTTAGTGTTCTGTGGAAGGAGAGTACAAATAGGAAAACTAACGTGTCTTTACAAAGCAGCTAAGTCACCACGTCTTCCTATCAGTAAACAAATGAGATCCATATTTGTGTAGCTAACCCACAGAAAAGGAAGAATGTTTGGAAGGCTCAGCAGAAACCCAATCTGGAAACTACAAATTTAAAAGCAATTATTTAAAATTTCATATCACAAACTTCCTTTTGGAGGCTTCCGTTAGCTACGTCTATGTTAGCATACTCTTCTGGGGGTAGAAATATAAGTGCTCCAGAGCTTTGCTGCCCAGAGTCATGGCTTTTAGAGGACACATAAAAGCATACTCTCGTCCTGTATTGCAGACACCATCTTTTGTTCTGATATATCATTTCATTCCACGGTAGTAGACACACATGCTTTGTCTCTTGATTTGCAGTTTGGAGAACAGTTTCAACTTGCTCCCTCCCAGAGCGCATTATTAACAACCAATTGGCATACAGTTTCAGACTTTTTCATAGGTGAGACTGAAAATCGAAAGAGTGGATTAGAGGGTTCTCTGCAGGCACCCTGGATAATTTATCGCGCTTCTGTTGTAATGGCTGGATGGATATATCTTTCACCATATGTAGCCTTTCATTTAGACTTCTAATCAATGGTAAAGAATAAGAACTGGTTTTTAAAAACCGGCCCTTGGAGTGGAACTAATCAGCTTGTGGTTTCCCTTCAGGTAGTCTGACCATTATCCAATATGCCCTCTATGTCCTCACATAGGAAATGACCTAAACTCCCACTTCCAGTTGCGCAGGATTATTTATCCAGATGCCCCCCACCCATCTCCATCCAACCCTCTACTTTGCATATTAAAGTTAAGCCTCTAATCATTGGACCCTCATGTCTGGAAAGTTGATACAGCATCACCATTTCATACAAACTTACTTTGTACCTTATATGGTGTGACCTGAAAAGAAACTATTTTTGAATTCTTGTGTTCTTTACCAGTTTGAAAGTTGTGTGAAAGATGAGGATTTATTCCTCCGCCTGACTGGATCCCCTGGGCTTTATTTGTTAAGAATGCTATTTTCCCATAGGCATTAGCTCCCATGTTTAGAGGAGAAAAAAATTCCTTATTTTAGCTTTGGTTTGGTAATGTTCATAGAGTTTAGGAGGAGAGACTTTGAAGGGCATAAACAAATGGATGGCGATTTCAGATAGTTGGAACATTTTGAACAAAATGAAAAATTGCTTGACCTTGTACCCAGTATTGTAATTCATAAGAAACTCACTACAGAAATTATGTATTTCCTACAATGTGAAATTTCCTATATGCATATATTTAATCAAAACTACAAGGCAAATGAATTTAGATTGGGAAACTCCTCCTATTTATCATAGTGAGAAGTTTTTATTTTATCATCAAAAAGTAGCATTAAAGATGAGGCAATTTCTTTCATTCCTATTCATTTCAGTAACTTTTGATACTTTCTAAAAGCTCTAATATAGAGCACCTGGATCATTTTCTAAGTTTGTGTTCTGTTTAAAGTAAATTAAATAGAAAGTTTTCATTTATGTAAATTATTACCGGAAATTGACCTGAATCTTCTCTCTATAGTAGTAGGAACTCAATCCATTGCCATAAAGTACAGTGATTACAAAAATGGGACCTACTTTAGTACTTTCAGTGATTTATAGTATCCTTATTATATTGTCGGTAGATTACACCCCACAGACAATATAAACATTTCTTTGGGGAAGAGTATTGGTAGCAGTCAAAGGGCATGGTTTTATTAGAATGTTTCTTGTTTGGGGCTAGAAGTCAGCGACATTTCAGGTGTGAAATGTTTCCTGCTTTGCTTGTTGACAGTAGCTACCACAGGTGGCTTACTATTAAAATAATTATTATAAGTCTCTTAGAAAATGACATCTTTTTTTGTTGTATATTTGTTCCCACTTTGTCTCACTTTGTACTGGCTAGCCTTTTAGTGAATAAATACCTTAGCATATCAAGAATGGTATCTAAATAGCATCCTAAATTGCAGATCTTCAAACTTCTTACTTTTAAACTATAACCAAAGCTAGTTACATGTTTGGCTTTATCTAACAAGGGCATCATATAAAGCCCAGTAAATGAATGTGTGTGCTTATGTGAAACTAGCTCCTCATCTAACATCTAAATGTATATGTAATGGAATTCTGAAACCTCCATAATGAAGTATTAACGTTCTAATATTTGGCATTTACTGGCTTTTAATTTCTTTCTAACAAATTTAGAAATAGTTCATCTGTAGCAATTGACCAAAATACTGACCCTTAACTTTTCTGTTAAGTAGAAAAAAATTTTTTAGAAAAGGGATCTTTTCCTGAGATTTTTATCTTCAAATTAGGGAAAGTTTCAGAGTGCATAAAATACTATAATTAGAATTTGAGTTGATGATAACCTCAGAGATAGAGTCCAAGTTTTCCCTTTACTTTTTAAATTAATTAACTAAAAGTGGATCCCAAACACAAAGAAAGACATTGTCACACTGACATAGAACTATTCAGCGGTGATGAAAATGGACTTATGAATAATGGCATACAGTATTTTCTATCTAGAGTAATTTATTTCTAAGAGGATGTCTTTTAAAACCTCCTTATTTTAAAAAGTTCAGTTCATCAAGGTCCTTATGTAACATCTGTTACAAAGATCCATCTCTTGTTGATCTACGGCCAACTAATTATCCAGAAATGACCCTTCTCACCGTTCATTGTGTTCTTATCATAATGACACAAACCAACATCAAATGTGTTTCTTGAGTGCTGTTCAAGATGAAGTAGCCATGTGCATTCTGTTTCTGCACATGCTGGTTTTGGTTTCTTAAAAGAAAGAACTTTTAGGCAAAGATGCCTTTCAGTTTCAATCAGCCATAAGCTTTTACATTGACATTTTAAAAATATTTGTGTGGTTAAGAAATAGAATAGCACCATGAAGGAAATATTTCCTACTTTTAAATAATATTAGTTTCTAATGACTTGAATTAAACCTCAAAACTTTGTTGATCTCTAATTGCTTGTTTTACCTTAATTTAAATGAAAATAGGGTTAA